>NW_015094508.1:10624814-10882331 GCF_001431845.1 Calidris pugnax | reverse complement strand
CACCATGGCCATCACAACAGCAGCTGTGATAACTTGCACCCGGTCTCTGGGGGATGGCTGGCAGCATAGTCAAAATACTGTCTGGAGTGGGGACCTAGAAATTTTGTTGCCATGAAAATATGACTATAGGTCAATTATCTTACTGTATAAACAGTGGACAGCCCAAGAGCCCTTTGAGCTCTCCTGTATGGCAGCGGGCTGCACGCCAGGATCTCCCCTTTGGTGAGGATGCTCACTGAAGGTTCTACTCCTCGAGGTTGAGAGATTTCTTGCCGCAACAGAGTTTCCGGTTCTCCTCCTCGAGGTTGAGGGAATCCTTGCCGCAACAGAGTTTCGGTAACTGACTAATAGCATGCTAAGCTTTGAAATTTTATCTAAGTAATGTAAAGGATTAATTGTGCATATATAATCCTTTAGACATAAACCGTTGACCAAGTCTGGGACTAGGATTGGATCCAGCCGCACCTGGACTCCTCTCTGAGAAGGAGTTTAGAAAGCCAGGGGGTCCTTTCTGAACCTCGTGACTCAACGGGAGGGTCTCCCTGACAGTTCTGTCTGACCCTGTCCTCTGTGCAGTAAATAATAGAGTGTACCCTGACATCGAATCTTGTAAACACTATCGCATTTACCACTGGTTTTATCACACTACTGGTTTTATTAAATCACTGTTTCACCTTAATAAATATTTCTCTGCTTCACTCTAACTAGTGAAGTTAATCACTCCGTCCGCGACAGGCAGTCTTGTAAGAAACTGTGGATTTAGACCATCCTTAATCTCCACCTCACACTCAGCAGTGTAACATTGTTTGTGCTTTAAAGTTGATGCAGTTCTATATCTTCCCTAAATTGAAATCCTCAAGCTCCTTCATTCAGGCAACTCGTTATCTAATTTCCTGATTTTTTTAAAAGGAGAATTCAAAACCTTAATTGTAGACCTATTTTTCTGTGCCCTAGGATTTATTGTGAATTGCATTAACTTCTTTTCATTTAATTCTCTGTTTTATTCACAAGCTCTTTTTATACAAATAGTTTGGGTTTTTCAGTTCAACCATTTGAGGAGTTCCCTACTGGAGTTATCACCATCTCTGTTTTGGCTACAAAATGTTCCCTGCAGTTTTTTACATTGATTTTTACTTGGTTACATTCTCATTCCATCTGTGATGTCCTTCCATCTGCAACTGTTGTGATGAATATATAAGAAGCTATTAACGTTTTCCTCTAAGATTTTTTAGCTTGAGTTTCTTCTTACTAGTCATGGCAGCCACCAGAATGTTATTTGTATTCTCTATTTTGCTGGCTTCAACCTTTGAAACTAACCACAAATGCTTCCTAGTGGTCAGGTATCAAAAACCATTCTCTGAGCCAACCATTTCTCCTAGATTCGTATCATGCTTGTGTTCTGTTCTTTACATGCAGGAAGTGTCCTGATTAAGCACTCTGCTTGAGAGGTGACTGTCTCAGCCTGTCATTATCATTCCCTTTCTTAGTCAACTCTAATGAAAACCTGAGTATCCATGTTTGCATTTTTCCTGGCGGCCCCTTTGATTATTCCCTTTTCATAATCTCTGACAGAAATCTTCCTGGTGCAGGGAATTTTCGGGAAATTCTACAGAAATGAGGAATGGAGAAGAGTATTCTGTCTTAACCCAATGAAAATCTTGTGTAATTCCAGAGGAACCTCTGAAGTTGATCTAGATTTGGACTGTTTTAAAAGAGGATAAACTGATAAATGAACTAATTTTTATTGGAAATAACAGACCACATAATCAACTGGTATGAACTGAGTGACTACTGCAGTCAATACACCTGTGATAAACTGGACCTTATGAGTTAATTTTGCTCTTAAAAAAATTCCCCAAGCCAAACTAAACATTCAGCACACTTGAGGAACTCATAGGTAGAATACTGGGTGGAGTTTCTTGAAGGATGTGGAGTAAAAAGACAAGAAATGAGGACTTAAGAAATTTCAAGTGAGTTAACCTAACAAAAAAAATCCTAAATACTGAAAATCCTTCCCACAGTTGGTGTTCCTTGGAAATGAATATTTGAACCTATGAAGTCTGCCTTCTTGCTGCTCACCAAGAAACACTCATGAAAAAAAAATAACTGGGACATTGCAGGAGTGGATGCGGGAGAAGTGAGAAATTATGTATTTTAATAAGGAAGGATTATTAATTTTGTCACAGATTTTAATAAAAAATAAGGTAGATCCATTACTATAACATGGACACACACCTGATGAAAAAAAGGCACTCAAGGTGTGATTTCCTAGAGAACAGGTTTATAATGCAAATTGACCTTGATAAATCGGAGGAATGGTAAGAAATTCAGATAATGAAACTCAGCAAAGGCAAATGCAAACCACTATACTTAGGGAAAAGAAACAAACAGAGAAATCCCGAATCACCAGAAGTCCGAATGTCAGATGGGGAATAAGTGGCCTGGGGAGTAACAGTCCTGCAGGTACCTGGGGCCACAGACTGTGCCCAAGTCAGAAATATAATGAAGAAGTTCAAGCAGAAACCCTGCAGCTTCCGTGCCTCATCAAAGCAGAAGCACACCAGTCTTGTCATGCAAGCCCTGCTCTGTCTATAGATTTACGCAGTATATAATTAATAAGTCAGAAATTCGCCCTGTTGAAAGCAAACATTACCCCTCAAATGTCTGCAGTGGGCACTGCAAGAGCTCTGCATCTATCTATATTTTTACTATACACATTATGCAAAAGAGGCTGAAGTTCTCCTTGCCATATTCCCCTGAATCATATATCATATACTCATTTCATCGTTCACTATTTATTTAGCAGGAGCAGTAATTCTGTAAGATTCGTCAGGTTTCTATTTGGGGCAAAGAATCTCTATAGAGAGTATTTAAAAAATTGGTAGATTTTTTTTGTCTTTTCATGCTAATTTCAGTACAATTCAAGTTGTGATGGCCTGAGCAGGCAGTGTTTACTAGAGCTGTCTGGCCTTTGGCAATGTAGTGTAGTTCATGGGTCATATGCAACCCTCATTCATGTCCAGAGGTTCAAGAAATCTCTTAGTTCTCCTTTCCATGAAAAAAATACCCCAAACGATTAATACTTTGCTTTAGTTCATATTGAATTTGTGTGAATCAAGCAGGATGGCTAAATACAATAAATGAGCCTATTTGTTTTCTGTCATGTTTTCTGGCACATGACAGAATGCTTTGAGTTCACTGAAACTTTGTTGTGTAAACCAAATGCATATTGAGAGGAAACAAGATGCACTTGTTTCCCTCTTTGGAGCATAGGCATACATATGTTCATGCATTCAAAGCTTACACCTGTGCCAAGTATCTCCAGAACACTCTTACGTACTAGATAAGCCCTTAATGATGGGTTTAAGAGATGCAAAAGCAGTATAATTTAACTTCACCCTCATGACCGGATGGCTGTCATAAACCCATGCACATTCAAAGAAGTGAAAAACAGCATCCAACCAAACATTGATGCTTTCCATTTAGTCCTACATGCTGAAGTCAATTTAGGATATTCGTTAAGGATTTCAGGACTGGTGCATAGATGCCTTTGAGATAATACATATAAGGATTGGTATATGTATTGAAACTCGCAAACCTGGACACAGCACTGGGCTCTGTGAAAGACACAACCCTTAAGGCTGGTTGCCAGAAGCTATACACGGTGAAAGCAATAGTAATTGTTCATGTTCAGAGGGCAGAGTCAGTGGTACAATTAGAACTACTAATTCAGGGAGACTTTTCCACTCAGTAACTCTCCAGTGGCTGCTATTACAAACTGGAGGGGCAAGAATAAGGCTGTCAGGGAGGCATTTACCCCAGGAGTACGTACTCCAGCAGATGGGATGGCTCTCAGACTCTCTTCCTTTTGCAAGCAGTGAACCACGGTGGCCCTCTGCAGAAGGGAGAGTGCTTTTGTGGAATCCTGTGCTGTTAACTTGGGGAAAAGAAAACTTCAGCTTATGATGAATAACAGCAAAACAAACTACTGATCCCCAGAAAATATTATTAAATGACCTACAGAAATAGACCTTTTTTTCTTTTTTCTTTTTCCCAACAAGTAATGACATCACTTTGGCTTCAGACCTTCTAAGCCACATGAAGAAGTGAGAGCAGCAGTGAATTCTCTGGAAGTCCCATATTTGTTTGGAAAATTATTCTGGCATTGTGTGAGCTGTGTGTGGCAGTTGTAAGCCTATTTTCCAGGGGTCTATGGGAGAGATGTGTGATGAGGTAGAAAGGCTGTGCTGGGGATGGAGCAGCAGCATGGGGAGTAAGAGAGATACCAGGCTGTGCTGAGGCTACTCAAAAAGTCATGCGAGGGACCTCGTTGGCCCTAGAAACCCCTGGAGAGTGCAAGTCTATAAACTGTGGTTTAAAGTCACCCAAGTACTCTTTTCCTAGGTTGCTATTTCATTCCTATTATCCTCTTTCTAACTTGTATTTTTAAATGTTTTTGCTTAGAGATTAAAGCATCTCTTCCTTTTTTTTCATTGCCCTTCCTTTTTTTGGGAGATGTTTCTTCTTTCTGTTAATCTCTGAGTAGTTTCAGTTCTCTTTCTAATTTATGCTTATTTTATTGTTTTAGCTCCCTGGTTGCTTCCCCCCCGGCCCTGGCTTTGTTGCATGTTTTTAGCACACATCTTGTGTAACAAAAACACTACAGAAACACAAGTGTTTATCTTCAGACTTCATTGCTGGAGCCATTTGCCTGGGTAAAGCCTGAGTCCAGAACAGTAATATTTTTAGGACTGGATGGAGAATGACTGAAATCTTGGCTCTGAAATAGTTATTTGCAAAGCTCCAGGATGAAATGTGTCATTTGTGTTAACAAAGAAGAAATGTAATCTATTTTGCAAATAACTTTGCTTTCCTGTTACTGGTTTGAACTGATGTTCAAGCACTAATGGCACCTGGACAAGTGTGCTGTTTTAGTTAATTAAACCATTATTATTAACTGTGATAAATGTATCTTATTTGTAAAACACAGGTTTTGGCATGAGACTAGAACTAAAATCCTGGCTGTTTGTATGAATTACTGCAAGAACACCAGTGATTACGAAATATTTTTTTTTAGGATTTTGCTTACAACTATGTTTTAACTAGAAGACACGGAGAACATTAATAGAAGGCTTAAAAATAGAAGACGTGGAGCTGGGGTTTTGAAAGCAGTTGGATTATTTTCTTTCCTCTGCGCAGATAGAGAATACTGTCTCAATATTCCACATATCTCTACTTTTCTTCTTCCTCTCTAATTTAATGTGCAGCAGCAGCGCAGGATTTTGTATTTCCCCTACCCAATCTGATGTTCCCTATAAAGCTACCTCTGCTGTTTCGTTTTTAGTAATATTGTTTTAGTTGCAGAATTGCTTCTGTAACTTAGATTGTAAGAGGCAATGAATTTTAAATTTAGCTCTGAAATGTGGACCTGGGACCTGGCTGACCTGCAGGATGACAAATAGTAAACTGCAAGTCCTCCAAATCCAAAATACATTGGGGGATTTACACTTAGTGGAGCACCAGAACGCGAGGGCAGCCCACTGCTGGGAGTAGGACTAGTGTTTGTGTGTGAAGAACACCCCTGTCCCTGGCTGGATCCAGACTGTGACACTCACTAAGTTTTGACACTCTGCCGGGGCTGTGGGAATGGGGTGAGGCTTTCCCTGCTCTTTGGGACCTTGATTTTTACTGCCTTGGGAATGAAGAACTGGCTGAAAGTGCTGAGCAAAAAAAAAAACACTGCTGCTCTCTCAATCCCTTTATTTTAGTTCCTGTGTTACAGGAGCTTCCCAAACCAGTTGCTGTTAGAATGAGAGAAATGAATTAGTCCTGTCCTCATGCTTAAGACAGTGAGACATAGAGCATCTTTTTGCCTATGCAACATTCAGAAAATGACAAAGTTTTTGGAAACCTGATGATCTTGTTCTAATCCTTTTCCCTCTGATTTTTGCTAGGAAAAGGACACAAAAATCAGTGTCATTATACTTGACATGCTGTCTACAGAAGAGTCATTCTTTACCCTGGCTTTCATCTCACATATCCAACTGTTCTGTGCCATGCAGTCATTAGGGTGTTGTCATCCCTCTCTCTGCATCCTGTAAGTCATCATGTCCTGTTCCCTATGAAAAGCTACCTGAGTCATACAGGCATACGCAATCAACAGTGAAATTGAGAGTGAAAAATCCTGTGTCTGTGAGACTTCCAGTCACCTCTGCTCTTGAGAATAAATGTAGAACCAAAACCATCACTTCTACTAGGCCAACTCGATGTAACTCATTGGAGAAAAGGGTTGTGATCAGTAGCCCAAAGTCCAACTGGAGGTGGGCCAGTCACTAGTGGAATACCCCTGAAGTTGATACTGGAGCTAATACTATTTAATGTTTTTATTAGTGACTTGTATGATGGGGCAGAGTGCACCTTCTGCAAGTTTGCAAATGATGTAAAACTGGGAGGATTGGCTGATCATACAGCAGATGGGTGTGTTACCATTCAGAGAGACCTTGACAGGCTGGAGAAATGGACAGACAGGACTCTTACAAGGGGAAATGTAACGTCCTGCACCTGGGGAGGAATAGCTCCCTGCACCAATACATGCTGAGGATCAAACAGCTGAAATGGAGCTTGTCAGAAAGGAATCTGGGGTCCCTGATAGACAACATGCTGAACATGAACCGGCATGGCAAAGAGACGAGCAGGAGCCTTGTGGCAAAGACAGCCAACAGTATCTGGGGCTGCATTAAGAGGAGTGTTACCAGAAGATCATGGGAGATGATCCTTCCCCTCTACTCACTGCTGGTGAGACACCTCTGGAGTGCTGTGTCCGGTTCTGGGGGCCTCACTACAAGAGAGACATGGAGCAAGTCCAAGAAAGGGTGATGGAGATGATTAAGGGATTGGACTGTCCAGCCTCAAATGAGAGGCTGAAAGAGCTGGGGTGGTTCAGCTTTGAGAAGAAAAGGCAGCTGAGGGGATCTTGTCAAAATGTATAAATGCCTGATTTGGGGGACCAATGAAAAAGGAGCCAGAATCTTCTCAGTGGGGAAGGGAAAAGAGTCAATTGGCACAAATAAGTAAGAAGAGGGTGGTCAAATACTAAAACACCTTGCCCAGAGAAGTTGTGTAGTCTGCATCCTTAGACATATTTAAAACCTAAGTGGATGGGATCACGAGCAACCTGCTGTTGGTGACCTCTCTGTGGGCAGGTGGATTGGACTAGACAACCTCCAATGGTGTGTTCCAGCCTCAGCCATTCTATGATGCTGTGAAAAAGGAACATGAAACCTCTCTCAAGCCCTCAGATGCCAGTGATGAAGGCATACAGTATGAGACTGTAACTGAGACTTGACTCTACTTACTTTTGTGAGCACAGTGGTTGGGTATGGGAGCTAGGCTGTTCCGTGCAGGAGTAAGATTTTTTATTTTTGGTTGATCTATGGACATCTGTTGAAAATTTTTACCTGTAAAAGAGAAATATGTTACCATATGAAAATAATTGTAAATAATACAGTGCTCTGTAGGTCTCTGGCTTCTAGAAAAAAAGAAAACTTACTTAGTAATTCTCAGAAATACATTACAACAAGAAACCACTGACTGAAAAAAGCTGTTGCTTTGTTCTCTTTACATTCATGAAAAAGGGTGGCTGATTTAATATAACCTTCATGTATACTATTATCATATATCCTCTCATATAATATAGTAATTGGTCTTAAAAAAAGCACACTTGAGTAGCTAGGTCTATGTAGGAATATTTGGATGCTAAATTTGTAGAAATATTGAGCTAGATGGATTTGATTTCTGTATCAAAGTTTTAGTTTGTGAACTTTTCTAATAGGGTCTCAGCCTTTCTTAGTACTAGAACACAAATGGAGTTCAACTGCTGGCTGGAAAATAAGACTAGTGGAAGTCTATCAGCAGTAGAGATGAGCTTTGAGAGGGTTTTGCTGCAGATGAAGACCTAGCAGAATTGATATAAGCTGATACTGAATCCTATTAAACTGTGTTTATGGCAATGTCATTTTTACCAAGAAGAATAGATACTGGAAAATTAAAGGTTAATTGGCTAACTGTGGCATTTCACTGGCTAAGATTAAAGTTAACTTTGGTCTAGTACTATTAAAAAGGACAATGTGTTAGAAGATATAATGCATTTCACTACATAAATGACACATCAGATATTATTAAAAAAGTGGAAAAACTCGAGCAGTTTTTCTGCACTTTCCCCAGATCCCCAGTGCACTTTCTACACTTTCCCCAGATTCTTTTCCTGAGTTGATCTTATTCAGTGACGTTTGAGTTCCTCAAATTTTTCTTTTTTTTTTTGTTATCCCCAGATCTGAGATGAGCTTCGTAAGGAGCCTTGAGTTGTCTTGCCAAACAGCTGCTCATTCAGCATGGCATTGCAACACAGCTCATTGCAGAGCAAGCATACGCTCCGTCGGCACGCAGAGACGAGGGGAGGCACGGGCTGGATGTAGTAGAACATCTTAGGCAATAGGAAGAAATAGAATGATATAAATTGCCCTTTGTGGCTTTGTAGTTGGTACTTGAAAATGCTGTGTGTTGCTGAGCTGTGCAAGGTAAAACTATAGGAAAATAGTGCAGAACGGTTTCCCAGAGGTGCACTGAAGCAGTCGTCAAGACTTCTGTAGTTATGTTACCGACCAAATGGATTCCCTGCGAAAGCAGCTACGGTGGAAAAATAGCTAAGGTGGTGCTTATCAGACAACCCCCCATTTTACAGTGCAGCCTTCAGCTCAGCATGGAGTAGGATTCTGGTCCAAAGGCCACAGGAGTTGATAGAGATTGGCTCAATCTACTGGATCCCGTGTGTAAAGCTGACGCGTAGTGGGCTAAAGCATAAACTATCTCTTATGGATGAGCTGTGTCTAATAGAAACAGACTTTGGTTTCCTTTTCCCATGTTTTACTCTTTATTTAGTCTTTAACACTTCTCCAGGGTGATTGAAAAGTGGGTGTAAAAGTTCATAAATTTCTTCTATAGACGTCGCACCCACGGCACAAAAAGAAATAAATATATCGATTCCAAAACAGCAGAGAATCAAGCCTGCTGCTCCCATTAGTGCAATTTGAGTTACATTGGCTTCAGTGATTCTTATGCTGAGAACTAATGGATTATTATGGCTTTGATGATGGGAGGTTGTTTTTTTTCTATCAAGAAATGTGTTTATTTCCTAAATGGGGATATCTGGCAGCAAAACAACAGTTTTTGTTGTTTGGAAGACTGATATGAATGCTTGGAAAAGAATCCACGTTGTCTTAAAGCTCAGGCATAAATGGAAATATTCTTCTGCTCTTCCTTTCTGCCTGCTCCACCTAACATCAGAGAAAGAAGTTTTTCTTTCTTTAAGACATCACCTTTGCCATCCTCAAGAGCATATTTATGATGGCATTTATTTTTGAATGTAATGGAAAGGAGGCAATTTCATTGCTGAAAAAATGCAGGACTGTTGTGCATTTAATTTTATTTACTGACATTTTTTACAGGTTGTTCTTTGATTTTCCTTTGCATTTAGGTAGGTGATGTGTTTTGTGGAAAAGTTGTAAATGTGATGATGAATGTCCCAGTATAAATCCTCCAGTATAAGTCCTTCAGTTTGAGAAACAAACAGCCACACTGATCAGCTTGCTCTGCTCTTTCCCGGCCGAGAAGTGCCTCCTTCCTGTTGGACTACACCACATTGCTTATGCCAACATAAGCTCAATAATAGCCTGTTTTTTACATCACCTGTCTAAGCAAATAGAAGGTACCAGGCTGCTGTAGTAAGATCTGTCATGAGCTGTGTCATGGGAGGTCAATAATCTCAAAGATGAGTGGGTGGAGGAAAGAGGCTAAAGCTGGTTAGAGGGTGCTAAGAGCTGCCTTACGTTTGAGGCAAGCTTCCTTTTACCCATATCACTTGGAATTTCTCTACTTACACTATTTTCCCTGTGGAAAGTAGATGGCAGTACATTTTGCAAAATGAGATGATTGCAAAACTCATAAATACAAAATGCTTCATATTGTGGATGCCAGCTCAGCACTGTAGCTGGCAAGCACTCTTGCAATATTGACAGTATTTTTTGGTACAGTCTATCTTTGCTTTCCCCAGTGGAGGGCAAGACAAAGTAGTTATTCCAAGAGAAACCAGGGCATGATAGTAAGGTAAGTCTCCTTGCTACTCACAGCAACCTCTCCGCTTTGTGTAAGTGCTAAGACTCAGCTAGAAAATTGACTCATCTTTCATTTCCACGAGCACAGAAAACAGAACAAAAAAACCTCAAAAAATCCCCATTTATATGCCAGCTGCCTTAGTAGCAGTAAGCACAAAAATTTAGCTCTGATTTTAATAAAGGTGTGGTCATGCAAGACAATCAACACTCTGTGTCAGCTGAGAAAATAATTTTCGGATTGAGTTCCCCTAGATTATTGAAACCATAATCCTGCCCTGGATATTCAGTCATTAGGAAATTATGAGTAGCCTGCCCAGCCATGACTTGAGAAATGGAGTATTAACACTTCAGTGTCCTTCAAAGACCAGTTGGTTGGGTTTTTTTCCTCTCAGCAAGGCCTTCTGCAGAAAAACCAAACCAACGAGGAAATATCTTTCCTCCTAGAGGGCTGCCTGCACCATGCTGCTGGCGGGGTTGGAGCCAGGCTTATTCTGCTTCTCATCCCCCTAAGTCCTGCAGGCACGATGCACTGGAGACCTGGAGGCCCTGGAGCTCATACAGTAAATGCAGTTCTAATCCATGGCACATCAGGTGGCTTTAATTACAGGGGCAGACAGATTTAAACCACACACATGGGTGTGAAGAGGGATAAGCAGATCTTTTTCATCATGAAGAAATGTTAGAGAGTATCAGGGTTATGCAATGTATTCCTGTTAGACACTCTCTACATCCTTATAAGCTTTTAATTCACATGCTTCAGTGGAAGTCCTTTCTGCCAGCTGCAGGAGTCTTTTTGTTGTTGGAAAGTTTTGTTACAAGGAGTGGTACACAGAGAACTAGGTTTAAAGCAGATTCAGGCTTTTTTTTTTTTTTTCCTCTGAGGAAAATAGTAAATGGTCCTAAGATGCCTTATTCTTCCTTTGTACATTCAAAGACAGCTCCCATTGTAACAGATTTCCCATAATTGGTACGATTTTGCTCTCATTCATGTATGTAGACTGGTCCTGTACTGAGTCCCTGTGCAGACTGTGGAGCGCTGAGTGGGTGCACAGGGTCCATCCTGATTCAGCTGGTTGTAGCTGTTTGCCATAGGATGTTAATAGAAAACCACCTGTCCTTCTGTCCAGAGCAAACAAGGATTTAGCTATACAGTATCCTATAGTCTTAAGAAAATCTATAATCACACTTTAAATAACATGGTAGTTACTTCAACATCAAATGTATTCATAGTCTAGCTAATTCCACCAAGGAATGTTTCCTCATAGTTGTCCTCAGGTTTGGATTATCCAGTTTGAGTTCATTCATCCTTCTACTGTCAACATGAACGATCTCAAAAAGCTCAGTCTCACGGTACCCTATTATATATAGGTTGTAAAGAGGCCCTGCAGATTTTCTTGTCGTCTGCATGCCAGCTGAACTTTGCAGGGTTCAGTGTAGAAAGAGCTGTGCTGGACCAATCCTTGCTAGCCACGTGGAATTTGGGGTTTGTACAGTTAAGTGACTATCTGAGAGTAAAAAAGTAGTGACGCCTATAGAACAGATCTATCAAGCATTCAGGAAGGTGTCCTGATATTCAGGAAGTGGAACTTTTTTAATATCTCCTTTTTCCCCTGCAAAACTATTTCCAGGCTTTATTTGTGCAATGTAGAATGAGCTGTCATTCTGAAATTGCTGTCTCTACTCTCATTATTAGAGATGTGAACAAAGATTTTCTGTTCTATAGATCCCTTTGCTTAGGAGTCGGTACAGTTCGCACTATCAATCATGCAAGCTCAGGAAGTGACCTGACCTAGCTGAGGGGTCTTCTCAGACAGGGTTTCTCTTCACTCCTCTGTCTGCTGGAGGATAACAGCTCATGTGTGTTGGGGTGAGGATAGGTTAATTTATTGCGTAATGTTTATTCCTTGTAATGGTGTACTGGTAAGTTTGGGGATTGCTTATTCTTGTTTCATTTGTAGTTGGATATTACAGTGGTTGGAAGGCACGCTAGATGTGTTTAGTTTTGGCGTGGGAGCAATCCCAAAGGAGATGAAGTTGGAGACACTGATATGTGAAGTAAAGTCCAGCTCACAGGCCAGCCAGCCAGCCAGATTCATTTAAACATGGAAGTGAGTCAAACAAAGTACTAGATCCCAAATCCTGCCAAGCCCTGGTTTCGAGTTTACTTCAGAATTCTGAAGCTCTGCTTCATTACTGTCACATTACACTTTCCAAACCACAACATAAAAGCATTTGCTCCATCTCTGTAAATTTTGCACCCTGAATTCAGCTTTGGAGAGACTGTAAGAACAGCACATTAGACCAAAGAGCTGGCACTTAGGGTGGGAGGAATGGGAAGTTGTGGCACCACAGCCTGAAGTCAGAATATGCCTCTAAGGGGAAAGTGTCATGGTGCAGAGCTGCCCAGTGTGGCACACAAGGACTTACCTGCCTGGCCCCAGAAGCAGCTGTCAGCACAGTACTGTTCCCTTGCACATCTAGTTCCAGGACTAAACGTGCACACAAGGCAGCAGGCATGGCAGTGGGTATTAATGTGCAATTCACAAAGCACATACATAATCTGGAGCCACTTACCTTGATCAGGTGCCATACATGCTTCCTAACTACCTGCTGTTTTGCTTACTTATCAGACCTACTTAAATCTGTTATTTCCCACACCTAAGCACCTTGCTTCAGCTGTCAGCTGATTTCCTGTCCACATGCTGTCTGCGATTGCTACTACATACAAGGAGAAGAAACCGAAAAAGTTATTAAAGAAATAAAAACGTCATGGCTCAGACTTATTATTTTTTCTGACTCATCTTGCTGCATCAGTAGAGATTATTGGATTTGGGAGACAGAGAAGAAACAAATTACCTGATGGAGAACTGGGAAGTGAGGGAAGGCGGGGAGGGCACAAAAGCACATGGTGAGATCTATCAGAATTTAGGCCATTTATCAGTTTGTCTGAAGGAGCCCTAGTACAGACTTTGTAGGGGAGTAGCTGGTTAGAGTCTGTGTTCCAGGGATCATCCAACAAAGCCTGGCAGGTGCTTCTGTGGTCCAGCAAGTTGTGTTCACTCCTGCTCTTTTGAGACTTGTGTGTAAAATAGTGGGTGTTGGTGCCGGAGGGGAAGCTTGACGTTGTGCTCTGGGAAGCAGTTAGGAAGGAGTTGCCCACAGTGATTGGGGGGAGGCTCTGGGTTCTGACAGGCAGAAGACCCTGACACTCTGGTTGCTTCTTTTCAGGCATGAGGTACTTTGTGTCCGTGCTCCTTCTTTTAAAGTCAGCAGTGGTCACACACTCATCTGGAAGGTCTTTGCAGTTTGTGTCCATAATGCAATCAAAAGTGGTGATGATATCATCTACTTCTGAGGTCTCTTCTTTAGAATATCGGTCTCTGCTTCTCTCCTTCTGACCGGTTTTCAGATCATCTTTCTTCTTTTTGCAAGAGAAGATGTGGTTCAGCATGCTGAATCGTCCCTCTTTCTTTAAGAGTCTGTTGTTGTGGGAGGGAAACTGATGAACTGGCTCAGATCTACTGGAAGCACAAAGTAAAATGTGATGTCATTATTGCTAACTGATGAAAAATATAGTGCCTGTGTGAGCCCATGAAATGGGGTACATGCACTTTGGATACATTTGCAGGAGTAGTTCAAGGAGGGAGAAAATTAGGACTGAAAATGATACTATGCTATTTCACTTTTTCTTGTGGGGTTCATTGCCTTACACTTGTCTTGATGTAGGCTCAGTGCAGCTATCAGGCAAAAAAACAAACAAACTTTCCTGGCCTCAGCATCTACCAGCTGCAGAATCATTATTCTTAACAGTGAGGCAAGATCCAAAAATAACAAGAAGAATGTCCTGGGATCCTTAAAACCAAGAGGTCTTTGTATTATGTCATATTTGGAAAATGGTATTTCCAACAGCACCGTCATTGCTAACAGTGAAACAAAGGCACTAGTTCATCATTCCTTCCTGCCCTTATGCTTGCCCTTCTCCTTCCCCACCCCTTTCTCCTTCTTTCTCTTCCTCTTCCTCTTCCCCGTACTAAGGAGGCCTGGCACAGTTGCAGAAGATCTATCAAGATAATTACCTACAGTGGTGTTGCTGTAGTGGTTTGGATGAGATTTTGACTAATCAACATTTCAGACCTACTGTGACAGGCAGAGTGCAGGAGGAGGAGAAGGAGGAGAAAGAGGAGGAGGGGGAGGAGGAGGAGAGGTAATGTTACCCATGTCTTACAGTTTGAAGCACAGGAAATAATACTAACTGCTGACTGGAAAGGAGGGGAAAGCACAAAGAAATGTGATGATAAGTGTCTTTGTAAGTGCATGCTCATTTACCAAATTTGAAGAATCGAAATGAATTAAATGACAGCTGCTGAAACATGAGAAATACAAAAAGAGAGGAAGATCATAAGCAATGATAAAAGAATTACAGTTTTAAATGGAAGAAAACTCAGAATAAGAGGAGACAATCAAGGTAAAGAGCTGAAGAAGGCTAGGAAAACACTCCCAACCCCTCACTCTGAGGATGAAAACTCAAAATTTGTTTTATTAGCTATCTGGCAAATCTGCTTTTGTGTTCAAACTGTCCCTCTGTCCGATTACATGGACACACAGCTAATGCTTAGAGATTTCGAAAAAGGGGAAGCCATATATCTGAGGGCTGAAATCCTTCTGTAAGATAAATTTTCTGTGTGAAGGTGACCGAGCAAGAGCTATACTCATATCTTCTTGCTTTAGAACCCTCTGCTGATCGGCAGACTAGTGCTGTAACCGCAGTGATGAGTCTTCAGTAGATGACTAATTCTAACGTTGCTATTTTGGTGGAAAACCTGAACTGAGTATTGCATATGAATCGAGGAGACATCACCCAGGGCTCAAACCCTTCACTAGTATCCAAAAAGCAATACATTTGTTTTCTAGTCAGTGTCAAAATGTGAACAAAATGTTAACTTCTGCTTTACCTGCTCTCCTGAGACAGAAGCTTGATGCATGCTGTGTGCCCACAGTACATTGCATATGTCAGAGGAGTGTTTTCATTGATGTCTCGAGGGCTGCTGTCTATCCCCAGCTCTAGCAGTGTCTGCACACAGTCAGCTTTCCCTGCTGCTGCAGCCCAGTGCAAAGGTGTCCTGCAGAAAAGGGAGAGTATCATTAAAATAGATGAATAAATTTACTGTCAAAGCTATTAATGACATGATGTGGTGTGCTTCTATGCTACTTGTCCAGATTCACTTGTCCATTTTAAAAAATTCTCCAGGAACTTGTCCCACACTGACGTAGCAGCCAGTGGTGGTAATAAGGCCATAGACTGGCATCTGTCTATGTGCATCTATTTAGCTTTAGATAAAGTAGATACGGGGCTGCAGAATGCATATAAATGCTATGTAACAGCATCCCTTCTGCTGATGAAATTGCCGAGTGGGAGTTTTCAGAGCAGAACTTGAAAAAAGTCTTTGTTGTGTCCACTGCATGGAATCATAAAATTGTTTGGGCTGCATGGGACCTTAAAGATCATCTAGTTCCTTCCACTAGACCAGGTTGCTCAAAACCCCATCCAGCCTGGCCTAGAACACTTCCAGGGGTAGGACATCCACGACTTCTCTGGGTAACCTGTTTCAGGTTCTGGAACGGTTCTTACCACCCTCACAGTAAATAATTTCTTTCTAATATGTAATCTAAATCTCTTTTGGTTCAAAACCGTTACTCCTCATCCTATCACTATAGTTCCCAATAAAGAGTTCCTCCCCATCTTTCCTGTAGGACCATTTTAGGTACTGGAAGGGGCTGTAAGGTCTCCCCGGAACCTTCTCTTCTCCAGGCTGAACAACCTCAACTCTCTCAGCCTGTCTTCATAGGAGAGGTGCTCCATCCCTCTGATCATCTTTGTGGCCCTCCGCTGGACTCGCTGCAACAGGTCCATGTCCTCCTTACACTGGGGTGCCCCAGAGCTGGATACAGTACTCCAGGTGGGGTCTCACCAGTGTGGAGCAGAGGGGGAGAAAAAGGTACAAGGGAGAAAAAAAGGAGAAGGAAGACAAAGGGAGAAAAAGAAAAAGAGAAATAGGGACAACCTCTTCTCATATTTGTGCCAAACACAATTAGCAATGGTTGTTTCAGGGCTATCCATGAATCTGATAGGAGAAGAAGTCTCCCCCAGATGAATGAGATGGACCGGACATATCTACCAGACTGTCATTGCCCCATTGCCAGTTTCTGTGTTCTTTGATGGGCACAGACTGGAGCTGATACAATTGTCTTGAATCTCTAGGAGAATCAAACTGATTCTGCTTGGCAGAAGATATGTGTCTTGCCTTTGGAAACTTTTGTCCAGTTTCCAAATTGTAATATTTTGTTCTTGTGAAAATCTGAAAGCACAGAAAACACCATAAGAAAACTGTGCAAGAATAAAAAATAAAATTTACTTGTCTCTGCCTGTTTCTTTCCAGTGCCAGTGATTTCAGATGGGTGCATTCAGAAACACAACAGAATGGAATTCTACTGTGTATTTATAGTGAACAGCTTATCTTTTCCTCTCTTCAAGTCTAATACCTTCTATGGAAATATCTGAGAATGTGTAATAGGAGGTTGTGTTTTACTGAGCTCTTAAGTGTAGTTAAACTCCTCCTTTTGCCCTTCTTTCCATAGAAACACTGCCTTCTGAACTACTTTCTACTGATATTTAGAAACTCCTCCAGAACCCTAATGTTTATTTCTGTTCCATTTTATTGCACTTTTCCATGAAGAATGATATTATTTTAAGTACCTGAAGGCCTAAGCCAAGAAAACCTTGGCTTTTACTCCACTGAGCAGGATAATCAATGTGAACAGTCGCTTGGTTCTGTTTGCATTAAATAAATTTACAAGCAAAGTTCTAAGGGAGGTAGGTGTGGGGTGAAAAGAGGAAAGAAGATGACTCTTCTGCACTTATTATATAGGGATTTAATCCTGGAAGGAATCAAATGCCTTGTCAGAATGGAAGGTGAATGTCCCCTGGTCCTATAGGGATAATGTTAGCACCTTAAATGCAAAAAAGGGAACATTGCCATTCCTTAAACACAAAACAGCAGGATCCCAGCTTCAAGTTGGAGGATCCTGTTCTATTGTTTTGACAAGAATGTTCACCTTTTGAACATTCTTGATTGAAAGAAGTTAAGTCAAGTGCTGACAAAAGTCCTTTCACACATAATCTTATCATTTCCTACCAGAAGCACAAAGTTAAATAACACTCCTACTAGTCAGTTATTATACTAGATATTATACGTGTGAGCTGGACTGCTTTGCATTGTTTCTGAAGCAAGTGTGTTTCTCTATAAGTGCAGTTCATTAACTAGGCCATGGCCTGTGAAACAGGAAACACTATTATAGAATAAACAGAGCTACTCTCAGGTAATAGAAAGGAAGCAGCAATTTCAGTTTCAGAGTTTCCATGGTTACCTGTCATCCACATCAAGGGCCTGCAGGTTGCACTCTGGGACCTTAGCCAGCTCACTGATAATATCACTGTAGCCTGCAGCAGCAGCAATGTGCATACATGTTTTGCCATTCTCATCATCGTAGTTTATTATTGATGGTCCCTGGTAGTGGTCCAGAATGATGGAGCACAGAATCCTGTTACCACTCTGGGAGGAAGTTCAGAGAAGAAAAGCATTTTACAATGGAGCCCCCACCAAACAGCATTTTCTCTGCTAGAGAAGGCTAAATACAATAACAGAATTTTGTTTTGTGTATACCAGACTCCCCAGGTATGAAAGCCAAAAGCTTCCCATCTCCTGCCGGGAATTGGGTTTGCTTTATGAATTTCCTAGAACACTTTGAACACTGGAAAAAATAATAAATAATGTACCACTGCAAATATCTCCAAAAGTTACAGAGTGTAAATTACTCAACGGCTTTCTCAGAAATTACTTGGGGTCTTTGCTGTTTTGCTAAGCCAGAGTCCAGAAAGATATGAGGCTATATTTTCTTATAGAACTTTAAGGTTGGAAAGGACCTCAAAAGACCAACCTACTTCTGTAAGCTCGTCCAAGTCCACCTAGAAAAGCCATGTCAAATATTTACTCAAGTGGTTCTTGAAAATTTTTGTAGCTAGTTTGCTCCAGTGCTTCAGTGTCTTAATAGAAGGTTGACATTGTTCTCTAACCTGCAGATGAAACAGAACTTTTTATAACCTAACTTAGTGGAAATAGAGAAAAAGAATTATTGGTATTTTATAACAACATAGAAACACAAGGCTGGAAGGGTCTTTCTAGACCATCAAATTAAATCCCTGCAATCACTTGCAGCTATGTTACCTCATCCCTTTTATAAACTCACTGTGTCCATTAAAAGCAATTAGATTTTATTTTGTCCCCACTGCTCCCAAAGGAATGCAGTTCAAGAACTTGTTTGCTTTATGATTAGTATCTCTAATTTCTATTCATACTCACGGCTGATTTATGTCCCTTTGTTTCTCTGCCAACATTATTTAGATTAAATACTTCTTTCTTCTAGCTGGCATTTGTTCTTCAAATGTGTTCATAGACAATCATCGTATCCCTTCTGTGCTGTTCTCTCTCTGCTCTAATCAATCAAGGTCTTTTAAGTTTACTTTATAAAATATACTTTCTGTTTATCTTATCAACCCACTAACCCTTCTCCTTTTGTGTTTTAGTTGTGTATCCTTGGAAAGGGGTGATTGTGCGGAGTCATACACAAACAATTTTGCCAGGTCCTTGCACAGTGACACTAACTCTTTTCTATTTGTGTTAGAAATACCTCTTTTGGTATGTCAGAGAACAGCAATTGCCTTATTCACAGCTGTGTTCCATTAGAAGCTCCTAGTAGTTTTGGAATAACCCTTTAGAACTCTGTACTTCTCTTCCATAGTCGCTTCCAAACATAGAGTTTCTAGTTTCTGGGAGGACCTTCTGTTACTAGCACTCAAGTGCATGGCTTAAACATTTTATCCTATTCAATTTTGTCTACTCTAGACTTGAAGGCAATCCAGCTTCCCCTGTATGATATCACCATTCTTCTCTGTTAATGTCTTCCCTTTTTTTTGTTATTGGCAGATTTCATCAGAAAGCCTCTGTATTTTGTCCTAAGTTGTCATGAAAATATTAACCAAGATTGTTTTCAAGCCTTATCTCTGAAAGTAATTTCCTTCCAGTCTCTATTCAACATTTACTCTTAACTTCTTAAGATAGAACTTCTTCTGCTTCTCCATACTTTGCCTATTATTTTGTAAGATGTCTAGGTATTCTAAATATATCTTTTAAAGATCAAAGAATCATAGGATGATTAGAGCTGGAAGGGACCTTGAAGACTATCTAGTTCCAACTCCCCTGCATGATAGTCATCCATTATATCTCAAGCCTCTTCTACATGCTTTTCTTATCTGCTCATAAGATACTGATTCCTGCTGAAGTTTGCACCATTGACAGGATATATTCAGGTCCCTGGAACCTGATGGTCCCAAAGCTTCTCAGTCCAGCCAAGAATTCCCTTAATTTACCGATATGCGTCCCTCTGAAATCAAGAATTTTGTATTTTTTTCACTCACCTGTTTAATTTAGAGTCTACTCATCGTCATGCCATCCAAGTTTATTTTCTATGACCAGGTATTTTATATCGTCATCATTAACCATATTAAAATTGTTATTAATTTATAATTGTCTGAAAGTCTAATGAAAAAAGAGTGTTGATCTTCATATTCAGGAATACCGAGGTTGTTTGTATTGTTGTTTTTATTCTCTGATCCCTATGCCAAATGTCGGTGTCCTCCACACCAGCATAATTCTCAGTTACATTTTTGGTTACCAGCATCAGAGAAATCTCTAGTCCCATTCAGGGCTAACTGAATCTAGAAGTCTCTTATATATGTCTAGTACTACCACAACAAATATCAATCCATTGCCATCCTTCATTAAGCCAGTTTTGACAAAAAAAACATTAACATGCTGTATCTTAATATTCCTGTATTCATGTTCTAGTGACACTACTATTCCTCTGTTTTTATATTGCCTTACTAAGTCCAAAAATCACATCCTGCACCTACAGTTTCAGTCCCTCAATGTTCTTGCACAACTCTAAGCATTTGCAAAAGAAATTTCCCACTGTTCTTACTGGCATTTTATACATTTACAGACTGTTCTGTCTCCCACCAATCTTCCATTTTCTAGACTAAACAAACCATTTCAACCTCTCTTCATGGGTCAAGTTTTTCAACCCACTTATCATACTTGGTGCTTGCTTTTGGCCTTTTTCCAATTTGTCTACATCTTTCTTTAACCATGGCACACCAAACGACATAATTACCGAGTTGAGGCTTCTGTCCTGACATTGAAAATGACATTGCTCCTTCCTGTAGCCCACATGTATCACACTTGTGTTAATATGTCCCAGAATGGTGTTTGTTTGTTTTGTATCAACACCGTAATTTAAACTCCTACTCACTTCATAATTCACTAATCTAGTAGTCTACTACTCTTCATTTTGTGCAAACAGCTATAATTTTTTGCAGTTCTGTACACAGTGCTATTCTATTAATTTCAATTCATTCCTACAATTAATCAAAATAATTTTGAATTTAATCCTGACACATGATGTGCTTGGTGTCCCTCTAATTTTGTTCTGGCTGTGTGCTCTTTACATGTTCTGTATTTCATCACCTCATTATGGAGCAAATAAAAACATTCTTTCGATAAAACCCTGGCTGGACCATCTGTGAGATGTTCATCTCCAAATATTATTAGAACTGTCCTCAATATAGCTGATAGAGAATATATGATGTGTGGTATAAGTCCCTGGGTTGGTTTTGATTGCGTTATTCCTTGTTCTTCCCCCCTGGGACATCCTGTCTTTGGACTGAATTTTGGGTCCATTATAGCAGGTTGTGCTTATACAAATTGCGCTATTGATGTCATTCAGTGTGCTTAAAATTGCATGTACTACTCAAATGAGAAAGTGATAAAGAATTGGTCTTTTTATGATCTGTCTACTCATTGCCTGCTTAACAGGCGTTCTGTGCCATGTCATAAACTTTATCTTGTTGGCACTTTTCCAGTATTTGTCTGTTTTACTCCCTGGTATTAAACTGATTTATTGACATCCAAACATACTATATCCAGTAGCTTCTTATCTGAGGAAGCAATAATTGCTTTGAAGATGGCTATGAAATTTGTGTGCTGTTTAAACAATTCAGTCATGTTGTTAATTACATTTTCTAAATAATCAAAGTATATTTCCTAGTATTTTGAACTTTCTGCTGAAAGAGATCTTTGGCCAGCTGCCCTGTGGTTTTCCAGCTCTCTCTTCTTAGGAATGCCTTCTTATCTTTACATTCATCTTGGCTTTTTTAGGTTGCACACAAAATTATCCTAAAACGCTTACACTGCCCTTATGCTTAGATTGATAGCTTTGAGCTGAGGTCACCAAAAATGTAGTCTTCCTGTGGTAAATTTACCATGAACCACAGCACTATTGTTAGACCAGGATGTTCAGTGGTAAATTTACCATAGGAAAATTACATGTTTTTGTAACCTTACTGTATGTATCCCTGTATTTCATCTTCCCTTTTAGGATTCAAATTCTTTTCAGCAACGTTTTCAGAGATTATTAATTATTTTTGTTATCTGTTTCTATATAATTCTGCAAGGCTCCCCCCAAGTTTTCTTTACATTTTTGTGCCATCTCACACCTTTATCTGCTTCCACCCATTATTCATTCTCCTCAGTGAACTTTTATTTCTTACATCACTCATCTAAATTAAACTTATTTCAAGAATAAATGTCCTAAAGTCTCAATCCAGGAGCCCTTGCAAGGCAAACTCTCATTGTGCTTTATACAAATCTTTTTGCTGAGATTTATGTCATGTCTAGAGAGTGGCAGACAACAAACTCACGATCAGGGTCATTAGTTCTCCCTTTCACTTGAGTGAAAGTTATGACTCCATTTACTGGTTAGTACAGGTTGGTTAGTAAAAAGCCTGACTTCTGATAGTTGCATCTCTCATTGCTTTCAAAATAAGAAAATAATTCTTCAGGAAGTATCCACTGAATCAAGCACCACGAGGAGAATCCTGGAAGTTTGTAATGCTTTTCTGCTTTTGACACATTTTTCACCTATGTCTACTCAGTTTATTCTCATTGTTACTACAGCCGTTGTTCTTATACTTCAGCCCTCTTTATGTCCAACTGATATGTAGAGCAATAATTTTACTTTGAAAGTTTATTGTCACTTATGTAATATTCTACCATAAGACTGCATTTTATTCTCCCAGGTCTTCAATCATACACAGTACAATGTTTTCTGTGTGCAATGCACTGCATAGAGAGCTAATTTTTTCTACTCATCAGAATACTCTAGTGAGCTAGATACGTCAATACCAAAGAGAAGAATCATGTGCAGGCAGTCTGCTAAGCTGGCTTGTGGCTACCAGTAATGTAGAGGTGGGAGGGGAAGAGGGACAAGCTATGGACCACTTAACTGTTTTCAGGAAACCCTTACCAAGTATTTTTCTTCCAAGTGAATGCCTCTGGAGATTATGTGGTTAGGCTGTGTTAGCTCTCCTATATTTTCTGTCTCTAGGTATTAGTGTGCATTTAAAACCTTCCTATATCTACAGCCAGCTTTGCTGGATGGAAATTCTCCACTAGCAGCTCTTGATGTTGCTTCTTATCATCAGCATTGCACTTTAGGGCTGGCTGTGTTTCCTTTTCTTCTACATTCACTCCTCCTTCAGTTCTACACCTGTAAATCCAAAGCTTTGACTTTCCCTTTGATGTTCTTCTGCTCTGACCCTGAATGGTTTGACATTTTAATCATTATTTCACTCCTTTCTGCAGCAACAAATAAATACTATTCCCATTGCAGTACTCCGGGAGGTAACTTACTTTTATAAAGAAGCACCATTAATTATGATAGATTAAATAAAAATTGCATCAGTACTTCCGGCTTCCTTCTGGAAACCATCTTTGTGTATCATTGGGTGCTGGTTGAGTTACATGTTACAGAATGCTGGCTGGTCTCATTCCCTTTGTCCTTCACAAACAGGCTCACATATGATATTTTGATATGAAATTGACTGTAACACCAACAGGGCCATGTAATAAACAAACAAACGAAAACCCAAACAGTAAAGATCTTTTTCTCTGTTGCTAAAATAAAGAAACATGAGCTATTTCAAGAATTTGTTGAGTGACCCATAGCAAAATTTGAACAAATAACTTGTCTGTGGACTTTCTTCCTTTATAACTCCAGTTGAAGTTATTACTCAAGGTCACCTTTTTCTCTTTTTCAATTCTGAAATTCAGTATTTACTGATAGCAAAAGCCATTTCACTGACTTTTCCCACAGATTTTTTTGCATGGAGCTTGAGAAGTCTTGATCTTTGACCCAAGGCTTTGCTGGCAGAATTCCTGTGCTCAGTTACAGATATACTGGTAAAACCTAACTGTTCCTTCAGTACATTTTTTTCCCTTATGGGATTAATTTCACTGAAGTGCAGTTTTCCTCATGTTCACGCTCATATTCAGAGCACCATGGCAGTGTATTGTGTCATTACTGTAACATGAGTTCAGAATTTCATCTTAGAATCAGAGCAAGAAAAATACGATGTTGCATTAACAGTGAGGACATCTCTGGTTGGAATCAGATATTAAACCTGTATCAGAACCACACATCCCTGTCTTGTTGTAGATGCAGTGTCTGCCATTTTAAACATGGAGAATGCCTAACTCAAGAGCAGAGACATCACGCGACTCCTTCTAATCTGCAGCAAACATAGAGCAGTGAGAAATGTCCCTAAAGCTGGCAACTTGGGTTGCAGAAGAGTTTTGCACACGCAGGAGCTTTCTCCCATTGTTAAGGACTTGCAGTCCTCTGTACTCCAGACAAGGGACAGCTGAGGGATGGAAGCATGTTCACTCTACCTCCACTGCCGCCATGCCCTGGCTGCCAGATAGCCATGTTAGCAGTGTAAAACCAGTGCAAAAATTCAGAGCACCCCGAGATTTCTCTGCCCTCTGGGGACAGAGGCAACTGGGCGCTGTGCTGGGGAAAGGAACAATCCGTAATACCATCTTCAGCTTCCCTCCTGCCAGGGAAACTTTGCCAAAAGTTGCCTGGATGCAGACCAGGCACTTCCCAGGGCGTGTTTCTGATGGCAAACCAATGTCAATTAACAGCAACTCAACTGACGCCGCTGTAGTTACATTGGTGAGACTCAGCCAGCTCAGAGGGAAGCTCATTTGTCTTCTCCCAACCCCAGTGCTTCAGCCTCAGACACCCACTGAGACAGTGTCTCTTGCAGACACACAGAGCGACCCAGCTTGGCTTGACTTTGTGGTACTCTTGGAAGGAGAATGTGTTGTTGTTGTACAGGGTACTTTGCACTGTGGTCCTCAGAGCACTGCTGCCCCTGGTACAACTAGGCGACATGGTGTTTTTAAAATATTTATCCTCTCAGCAGCCCTAGTGGGTGTTGGAAAAAGCTACCAAATGATAAAGGCAGTCGTGGAGGCATAACTGTATGGCTATCATATGTCGCTGCCTCTCCTAGCCTCTCTTTGCTCAAACAAAAAACTGCATGAAGTACTGGCCAAGTCTCTCTGAGAACTTCTTTTCACTTGGAGCCTTCTATAATAAGTACGTATGATTTACTGTGTAAATGACTATGACTAAAATTACTTGGCAACTTTCCCCTGCTAGTACATTGTTGTGAGGACTGATTTCTCTGGATGAGCTGTTCACGTGCTTTGAAAAAGAGGTCATCTTCTATTCCGCAGTAGAATAAGGATTCATTTCTTACTGCTGTCACCAAAATGGAAACATTTGTCTTCCAGTGCCATTTTGTCAAGCATAGGAGACCAGGACCTTTATAGATACGCAAAAAGTGTCGTGCATGTACATTACTCATGTTCTGGCATCTGCTTGCGGAGTTACACATAGACTGTGTGCTGGGAAGAGGTCTGGCAATTATCCTGAACTTACCTACAGTTTTTGCTTGAGACAAATTCCTACTAAGCTCAGTGGGAGTTCTGCAATTCATTTCCTTGGAAATTTGATTGGCGTGAATAATTACAATGCCAACGGCATGTTCATACTTGAATGACTTACTGTTTAACCGTCAATTATTTCAGGTAAGGGCAGTTTTTCTGGTGATCTGGTTGTGCTGTTGAGTTTATGTATCAATACTGCTGTACCATGTACAAGTCACAAAAGGTGCTTTGGCCTATGAACTGACATAAATGAAAGTGGAGAAATAGGTTACAGCTGTATAAAAAACTAAGTAGCACTAGGGAACCTCTCTGAGTATCAGAACTCAGTTGTCTGTACTTTTAAATTTTTAGAACCCTCCCTGACATGTTTTTGGCTTGGGTCAATTAACACTTTTCCCAGCAGTTCCTGGGCACAGTTCAGGAGCTAGTGTGGGCCACAAACCATAAGTGGTCGGCATACCACCATCCTGCTTTACAGAATAAGAGAGTTTAGCAGTAGGGACACAGGCTCTCCTGTGATAGTTGGCTTCGGTGCCAGAGCCAAGACTCGAGCACATTTAATATGCTATTGCAGGCATTGTCACAAAAGTTTAGGCTTCTGATGGTATTGGAGCAAGTTTATTCCTTACTCAAAGCTATTTGCAAACTCTCTTCCTCCTTGTTTTGCAACGTGATAGCTCTCTCTGAAGGTCCCTGCTGCTACGCAATGTTCCAGCCTCCATCAGCAACAGCTGTACCTTTGGTGGAATGACAATATTTACACAAGAAAGGGATTGCTTAAGGATATGCTTAAAAAATGCAAATTGGATCTGTTTTTAATTTGTTTGGTAACAGTCAAAATTGTCTTTAAAGCTTAGTGACATAAAAAAAGAAATCGGTACTCTCCTTTTCTTGCTATCTCTAGAAAACTACATGAAATAATAAGAAAAGAAGTAAATTCTGCAGCGAAAAGAAATCTCCCTCAAACCAACCAGACTGTGAATTGTGCCTAGCAAATGCATCTTTTCTGGCTTAATCCAACAACAAACACGCCTGCCATGGAGAAACACCCACTGCGTTTTAAGAAGTCTTTGGAAGTCTCTCTGCATCCTTCCACCCTCAGGAAAAACCCGGGATGCTGGGAGGAGAGAAGGAGTGCAGTGATCCCTCAGGAGGGACCCTGGCCCTGAGTCACCACTGCTTTCCCTGGCCCCTTCCTTTTCCACCGCTCTCTGGGTGGCCAGCTGTGTCCCCGAGGTGCCCTGCGGCAGCGGAGAAGTTCTTTCCTAGAGATCATGAAATCTAAGTGTGCTCTCACCTCCCAAGTAATTACAAAGAGGCTGCCACGCTTGCTCAGCCAGCTGCAAATGAGTAATTGCCTATGCTTTGCTTTTACAATGTCTCTAAGTTATACAGGTATTTCGCTCTGCTTTCAGGAAACATGGGAATGAAATAATTGCATTGTTGCTATGGAGCAAATATGCAGGCTTGTTGTTTTTTAAAACTTTGCACTCCAAATCAATCTGTAAAGAAATCATAAGTGCAGCTCCACATGGTAGAGTATTACTCCTAACAGCTTCTTTTTAGTTGCCTTCTTTTTATCCCTAGAGGTTTGCATTTCTTCACTTTAGAAAAAAAATCTTTGATTGATTGTTTATTCTTTAAATAAAAACTGATATTTTTACGTAATCATATGGCTTCAGGAGCCAAAGTTTTAAGAAGGAGACAAAGAAACTTCTGGTAAAAATCATGACAGCTGGCAAGGCAATGCAGGAAGGCTCCAGATCGTCTCAGGCTTTTTCCAAGATCCTGCTATTACTATTACAGTACAGTAGTATGCAGTACGATAGTATATACTGTAAAGTATATGCTGTATTTTACTAGTCAATGACACCATTATCTAGAACTGTTAGAATGACTTTACATCTTGCTCAAGTACCAGTTAACAGTTTTTTTGTTACAGAGGTGTGTTTCCTTTTCATCACAGCAATTATTGCTGGCTGCAGTGAAAGGACAGAAATACCTCCAGAGGTGCCTCCAATATAGCCCTGTCTCTGTACCAGCTCTTAAAAACGTTGCATGTGTTAAAAAATGTGACATGGAATGTTCTCACTTTAAACCGGAATGGTCTGTGCTTTTGACACCAGCGTAACACGTTTGTGGGGAAGGCGTGAACTCGAGCGGCAGGACGTTTTGAGCTTTTCAGGAGAGCAGGCCTCGGTGTGGGCAAGGTCTGTCTAGTGGCACAGCTGGCACTCCACAGCCACTGCTTGTCGGAGGGGAGACCGAGTCCCAAATGTGTGGTCTTTGAAACAGCCAGCGCGGAACAATTATTTCATATAAAACATGCCTGGTTTCGGATGGGTGGCAATGGTTTTAGGTGGCCCCGCTCCGTGTTTCAGCCCAGTGCGCACAAGCTGCCTCTTTCCTGCAACTTCTGAAACAAGCTTCTGTGCAGTGCCTGGTCTTCCCCTTGCTGCATTTTTTTTAAAAATGAAATTAAACACAGGGCCCTATTCAGTCAAAACCAGCCCCTGCAGCTGGTGCTGCCTGAGCTCTGTGAGTTTCTTGTGCTCTGAAGATATTAATACAATTCTTAAAGGAAAAATAATTCCCTTTCCAGCAGCTGCAGAGCAGGCTATTAGACATAATGATAATTCCCCCCAGCAGAGCTGTTGTTCTGCTCTCTGTCATAGCAGAAAAAGTCATGCCTGTCCACAGTATCTATTTCTCCTGGGCTTAATAGGGCAGCAGAGAGCACTGGCTGAAAGTATTTTTTCTTGGCCAAGCTTGAGTAAGAGAAATATTAACAGATCTATTCCATGCTCTGGTATTTCAACTATCCCTTCTGGACCCAGAAGATGGAGAAGCATGGAAGAAACAATTTATAAGGCTTCATAGCAGGAATCTCTCAAGAAACAAAAAAAGATGTCATCCTGCATGCTTCATCTGATTTCTGCAAGGAGCTTAAAGGGAAAAAGAAGAGGGATTTATGATTTGCCTCCACCTGAGTGCAAGTGGGTTTTGTGCAGTTTTAATTTCCTCCTTTCTCAAGAGTTATTCTGCACATTTGTGAGAGAAAGGTGGAGGTGGGAGTTAAAGGTGGAATCAAATAATAACATTTACAAAACACAGAAACAGGGAAAGATTAAGGTACGAGGGGAACTCTGAGGGTCTTGATATGAAGGGAATACCCTTTTGCTTTTCTGTGTGAGAGCAGTTTTTTCCCAGAGCTATGATCCAGGATGCCTATAGGAGCTTGCATGAGTTCAGAGATTTCCCACTGGAAGTAGCCCACATTGGACTAAGCCTAGGAAAAATGCACAATGGGTTGGTTTTAGAGTAGATACCTTTAGTTTCATGAGGCAAAATAGCAAGGAATGTAGCCCAATTTCAGACTGGTGAGGATTAAAGAATAGCAAAACTAATTTTGAAATCATACCAGTTGCAGAGGCCAAAATATACCTCTACTTCAGAAAACAAAAGTTGACCCTATTGTACATGAACCACCTGTGGCAGGCTGTGGTTGAAGGAAACAGATTATTCGTTCTAGATGTACTTACTCACTTACAAATATAGTACGTGGCCGTTCAGAGCTTTTAAATCTCTTTGTTGACACATTTTTCAAAACGAGTGAACTTAGACCAAAAGGTGAGGATGCAAATATTTAGTCATTGTAGGAAAATGTTACTGGATTTTCGTGCAAGTGCTATTTCTGCTTATCTGGTTTGCAGGTGTTTTGAACATTGATACCGGAACTTGCTATGGCAAGTGAGCAAGTAAAAACATATTTATATAATTTCATCTGGGAAGTTTTCTGCAGTAAAGTTTAGGCAAAACTTAGTAAATTGCACTGTATTTTAGACCACTTACTACCACTTGCATAATACAGAGTTAAACGCCACATTAAAACTGTGTGTTTTTCTTCTCTAATGATGGCCTGCGTAATTTTTAGCAATTTGATGGGTTATTTTTTTGTATAGGAGATAGGAACACACATCTCAACAGGAAATGTATTTGGCTCCTTGTCTTCCTTAATCTCCAGAGAAGTCAGGCCTCAACCCTTCAGCTAATTACTCCACAACTACAGCTGTTTAAATGTTTTAACTTGTGTTTACATTATTTTATTCCCAAAGGCCTTTGCCAAGACTATTTAAGCTGCTCATTTCTGCGACCCTGATATAGTGGCAAAAAACTAAGCATACATGAAGTTCAACATGAAGCATAGGCATAGCCCCAGTGAGATAAACAGTAACTTCATTTAGGGCAACAGTGCTGAACCTTTATTAAGTATGCCTTGCTCTCCAAGGAAGACGTCTAGTCCTTGATCTGTGCCCACTGGCAAAATACTGGGCATTCCCAGTATCCATTTTCCTCCTTTCACAGCTGAAATAATTGCTTTTGGAGCATTCAGGACTCCACAATAGCCAGCTCAGCTCAAGCAACTGCCCGGTGGAAGGTCAGCGGTGGCTCACCTGGACTGCCCAGTGCAGAGCTGTTTTGAAGTCCTTGTCCACCAGGGTCAGGTCTGCTCCCTTGTGCAGCAGTGTCTGGGTGTGCTGGGGCCTGTTGTGGAAAGCAGCCCAGTGGAGTGAAGTCATTCCCTGAAAGCCACAAACCCAGAGAGCAATTAATCGTCACTCACAGGAGCACCCTTCAAGTCTCTGTAGATAAGCTAGACAGTTCTGAAACCAGTTGGGACCCACAGACTCTTCCCTCTCCCTCTTGATTTGGAATAATTAGGAACAGCTTCTGAATTAGCGGACCCATAAAGGGGAGCCAAACAATTAGCTTTTTGGAGGTATTACAGGAAATAGATATAAATACGAATGTTTCTTTCGTGTGTAACTATAGCCTGTTATAAATAATGTGTGGTCTGGACCACGACAGCTAGGGGATGGTTCCTCACTGCTCAGCTTGCATCCTGTGAGAAAAGCCTGTTTTAGCCTGGTGCTTTGACATGACACAGTGTGATGTTTATTTTAGGTCATATCTTTGGTCCAAAATAAATACTATAAGCTAGTATTCTGGCTGGCACTAATGAGCTGACTAAGGAACTGGCCCAGTGATGTCAACAAAAAAGTCACAATATAAACATTTCATGTTTACTGTTTAGGGAGAAAACAAAGCAAATGGTAAGCTATTGACCTGCATTTTTATTCCATCTTAGCTGTGTTCAGTCAATCTTGGTAGATTAGAGAATTCATGGCCTGCATTTTCACTTTAATCAGCATTGTTCTACACAGCTATTCATAATATTAAAGATTTTCTGTATCAAGTTACTCATTCAATGTGTTTCTTAAAAATTGTTAGTGTTGTTCATGTGTAGTAACATTTTACTTGGGCCAGGTGTCATTTACTGCCTCTTATCAGGGAAAATGCCTTTCAAGGGTCTTGCTTAGTTTCCAAAATGATAAACAGCAAAAAATGTAGAGGGGAAAAGAAATTAAAACTTGACATTGAACCCCATAAAGCCAATTGGTAACAACTCAGGTAAAGTACAAGCTATAAAGCATTGATGCAGACAGCTTATCAGTACGTTAAGTGGAAGTTGTTAGCAGTGATTTTCTAACTAAAAGCTTCAATGCCCTAACATTAATTTATCTTACTCATCAGGTATCTTATAAGGCTTTTCAAGTCCCCAGATGGCTTAAGTATAGGTGATGACAAAACAAAGCAGTTGAACAAGAGCAGTTTTGGTTTTAGTTGGGATTTGCAAAGCTTAATCATGGCGGTTTTGGTTTTGTAAAACCAAAAATGAGGGTAAAATCCTGCCCTAACTGAAATTAATGGCAGCTCTGCCATTGACGTCAGCAGACCAACATTTTGACACAAGGGACATAGTACTGTTGAGGGACACTCATTATCTGTGAGTGCTGTGAAGTGAGGCTTCTGTGAAGTGATTTCCAATCTGAGAGTTGGTTCTTCACCTCTAGTCCTGGAAAACAGGAAAAATCACTGAAAGAGGAGAAGATACAGAGCACCAAGCCAGCTTTCTGTCATCCACTCTCAGTCTGTTGGTATGGACAAAAAAAAATCCTTGAAAAATCAACTTTTTCTCTGTTTCTACTGTGGTAACCAGCAGAGTCCCCTGTAACATAAGAGTGTGAGAACTGTGGGCAGACATCAAAGGTATCCCTAGTGCATGGACACAGCTCAGAGAGGTCAGTAGCAGATGCTTACGGGGAAATCATAAGAAACAAGGCTTGATGATATACAGTCCCCTAACATTTGGTAATCTGGCTAAAGAATTCCTTTGACATCCAGACCTCCACAGGGTGATGATGCATCTTCTGAAACAGTAATTATTTTCATTTTTTTAAAAAACTACTGCCTGTTAATTTCAATAGGTGTCCTCATAATTTTAGATTTCAAAACCAGTTACTAATAATATTTTTTTCATCTTCCCCGTGCAATTTATGGTGCCATGGCCTCGTATTATAACATCCCTCTGACATACTTGCTGAGCTCAAAGTCCTGTTGTAGTTAGTTTGTGCTGGTTGTTAGCCTGCCCATGAAAGGAAGCCAGTCTGTAACTATTACCATCTTTGCAGTCCTTTTCTGCTCCTTTTCTTATATGCCCTTTTTTCAGACTACTCTTGCAGCCAGCATTCAAGATGCGGGTGTACCAAGGATTCAGAAAGAGCAGCTTCCTGTTTTGTTCTCTATTTCTCGTCTACCAATCTGTAGATTCCACGTGTCCTTTCGGAGCACCCAACTGAGCAAAGAGCACTGGGCTGGTGGTAGGGGCAGCTCACATGTGTGGGCCTGCTGCAGCCGGCAGTGGTTGCCCAGCCTGCACCCATCTGACCTGTGCACGGTGATACCACCCTTGAGTGGCATCCGTTGGATAGACTGCTGTTTGTGGGAGGAAGCACAAGAGTGGTATCAGAACTGTCAGAGCTGAAGATCCAGCAGAATATAACATTAAAGGTGAAGGAGCCACACAACTGCACATCTCTAAAAAATAAGGAGCAATAGTGGACATAAAAGGAGAAAAAAAACACCCAAGAAATGACTGTGGGAAATAGTGTGTGACACTTGTTTTGCCCAGATTCGAGGCTTTCTCAGGGAATGTTTCTTCACATTGTCATCTCACAGGCTTCATAACTAAACCCACAGAAAGCCGCAGTTGTGGAAACTGTGAAACCTCCAGCTGTATTTCTTACTGTTTCAGCCTTCGTGCATTCATTGAGGTGTTTTTCTCAAGTGTTAGATGGGAAAACTGAAGTGTTTTACTGATGCTGAGAGAACAGCTCTATTAGCTGCAATCATTTGTGAGGATCCACATTTTTCAGAAAACATGAATGTTCAGGGCTCAGTACGGACTCTTGAACAAATATCTTCTGAATGCCAAAAAACATCGAGCTGGACGAAAAGTTCCAAATCGCATGTAGTGATGCATTATGGCAAAACATTATGGCTTGAAATTATGATCCATGGTTCCATCCAGTTCATTAGTTACCTAATTCTACACCAAGACAAAGAATAGTCTGGTTGTTGTGAGCAGGGTCTGCAAACCATGCAGTGGATAAGGAGGGCTCATGGGAAGAAGGAATATTAACAGCCCTGTGGTGGTTCTGACACCATGGAGAAGAGACACGTCCTTGAGCAACTGTTAGAGTGAAGAGAAACGTACTGAAAGGCATCCAGAGCCTCTCTTGTGTCTTGGCTTCTCTATTTGTAGAAGAACACGTTTGGGAAGTTAACACTCTCCTGTATTCTTTGGCACTATTCTTTGAGTATCAGAGGATAGGATAAATTTTTGTAGTTCAATGTCTGTTCTGTGTAATACCAGCTCTCCAATATTTTTCCTGAGAACAGTACTTACATTATGGCATGATTATCAAAGGTGAAGATTTAGTTCAATGTCTAACTTCAGAATAATCAAAAGCAATTAATGTCTTGGTAAGCGTGTTGAGAGACTAATTCAAGGTACCTCATAGTTGGCAGTATATGGAGAAGGCTTATTAGCCTAAAGGTGTATATTGTATGGTAGGAAAAATGAGATAATGCTTTGCAGAGTTCAGCAGAAGTGTTATAGAAATTTCTGACTAGTGCATAGTCTCATCACAAAATGGAGTATGGTGTGCTCTTTCTGAACAGCATGACTTGTATGCCCCCGAAGCCTGGGACTGTGATTTGTAGCACGAGCTCACTCACCTCATTGTCCTGATGATTAATTTCACTAAGATTTGACTGCTGCAGAAGCACGTTCAGAAGCCTGCAGAAGCAATGACATAATCAGTGTTCTGTACTCCTGACTAAACCTGAAAAAATGACATATCTTGAGAAACAAAACATGCAGTTTCAAGAAAAATCAGTATTGGTGATGGGCACAAGTCAGAATCCTAGATCTGATCTTTGTCATACTTGAGAAGGAAATAAGACTTTATGGCTTTCTGTGACAAAAGAAGTTTAGTGCTGGGAATTAAAAGCAGACCCACTAGGAGGAATTCTTGTGCTGATTGCCAGGCTAGAATCAAAGTGTGTGATACTATATATGTGTGCGGCTTTTGGTAGCTTAGCAGTTCACTGTCATAGAATCATAGAATCATTCAGGTTGGAAGAGACCCTTGGGATCATCGAGTCCAACCATCTACCCTACTCTACAAAGTCCTCCCCTACACCATATCCCTCATCACTAAAAGGATTTTTCACTCTCTTTAACTGTTGGAGTAATGTGTTGCTGTGCATGTGTTTGTATGTAACCCCCCCCCCCCCCCCAGTAGTATTTTACAAGGCCTTGCAGTGTACCTGCTAGGATAGGGCCATTCTTATGTATAAAATACAGCAATGCTTTGGTTCACATTTTACAGAATATCAGCCTACAAACACTCCCCTCTGGTGGGGGACATGGTTACATTAAAATAAGCTACGCGAAATATTATTCAAGTGCAATAATATTTTTAACACTGCATGGATTTTGCTTTTCTTTTCCTTTTGGTGTCCTATGAAGATATCTGAAATCTCTAGAGGTTTGGTGAAGATGGTTGCGTTTTACAGTAGGATGCTAAGTGTTTGGATCATGTAGATGGGTGGACCATGGAAATGAAAAGTCATAGGCTGTAACAAAACCCAATAGCCTAGATCATAACATGGATGGTTCCTATGATTCTAGCAAAAGGAAAGAGATATCCTTAGTGGGTCCCTAGATAAGATCATAATGCAAATCTGTGGCTCATCTGGAGGTGTGGATTTGCTAGAAACCTTCAAAACATGGACATGTAAAAGACATGCTGTTTTGCACAGATAATGTACAGATAGATGTATAAAAGTGTGCATTTATTCCCATGCACGGGAGAGTGAATGAAAATCTTTTGCTGCTTTTCATCAGGACAATCTTCATCAAGTTCCAGTATGTTTTCTGGTTTGAATTCTGTTCAGGTGTGTGGATCAGATCATATGGGAATGGAACATATGGGAATGTTGCATGACAAATTTATTCTTCTTCCCCACGCCCCCCAGCCCGACCAAGTGATAAATAACTAAATAATGTAAATGATTTAAAAAAAAAAAAGACATTTACACTGGCTTAGGGATGATTTGGGCAATTCTGCAGGTGAAAAGTTTATCTATTGGTAACGCCATCTTCAGGTGCTGGAAGTGCAGACTTTTTTTTTTTTTTCTAACTAGAATATCCCTCAAGGGTGAAGACTGTGCAGATGCCAGTGCTTTGCCAGGAACTTCAAATCCATTGGTTTATAGACAAAAGTACTTGTAGAAAAGGGATTTTACACCTCCTTTTCTGAATCATACAATGAATGGCATAACGGAGTCATACTACAGGAACTCTGAAAAGGATGACATTTTAGGATTGCTGTGATTAGTTTGGTAAAAATTTGTAAAGAGGAAGAGAAATTTTGTGGTCACCTGGCATAATGACTCAGAATCTCAGACATTCTGTGTCTGAAAACAGATCTGGGTAAAAATGGACTAGTGAGCAGTGGCTGAAAAAGTATTTCATTGCTGACCACTGCATATAACCTTTAAGAAATGACATGGGATTCAAGACAGTGCCAATTACTGTGATGGAAAAGCCTCCCCCTCAGTGCTCCAGGCATGTCTTCCTGACATGGGGCAAACCCAGTAAGAAGACAGGGGAAAAGGAATTGAGCAACTGGTAAAGTCCTGTGCAGAGCAAGGGTCTGCCTATATCCATAGAGAACGTGAAAAATGTTCAAGGAACAGTTCTCTTGTGCCAGTAAAGTAGATTAGTGCTCCCTTTCAAGTAACGGCATGTGCAGTGTTGTACAAACATTGTCTTCTTTCTGTGGAGGCATTGTTTAATGACAGTGACCTGTACTTTTGCAGAAACCTCAAACTATTCTCTCCAAGTGATGCATGAAAAGCAATGATAACATGGAAAATGAATAAAGCTGTTAAAACAAGCTGGAAAGCAGGATCAGCAGAAACGTGCAGAGGTCTGGGCTGGTCTGATGTGGCAACAGCAGCAGAACCATAGACTCAGTGACTAAGTCACATGAACATTTTGCATCTGCTGAATGTTTTACCTGCCTTCAATGACTTCCTATCCCTCCAGACATGATTTACTTAGGAGTGTTTTTTAGTTAATTTATTCAGAAGTACAATCAAAATTTGTTAACCTTCCCTGTTATCACAGGCAGGAGTGAGCAAAAGAGGATCTTTCTTAAGATTTTTTGTGAAGACACTCTGTAGTTGTTACTCCACCTTCAGCAAAAGTAGTTAAAAATGAGCGAGTCCACCAAACCTCAGCTTCCCCTTTATAGTATGGGCTCTCAGAGAGGTTGTTGTGGGGAAAACTTTTCTCACATTTGCCTTGCTACTCGGAGGAGTCCAGAGAAGGAGCTTCTTGTAATATTTCTTGTGGGGAGCTGGCAGAAAGGTAACTTGCTCAGGGGAAACCCAGGATTTCAAAGCTGTTTTTTTTTCCCTTCCAGCTGTTGTGATCTTAAACCTGGCTTCTCACCTTACTTGGGGATATACCTCTGTCGCACAAGTATTGCACAATGCTTTCCTCCTCTCTGCCTCCTTTATAGTGACCATTAAATAAAGGAGCAACTTTCAAGTGTGTCTGTCACAGCCAACCTTCCTGACTTGGAAGGGGCTGGATAGCTTGTGTTGGTGACAACCTGTTGAGATTCAGCCAGCAAAGGCTGTAGGAGCCTGGGACGTACCTCACATCAGGCTCTGCGGTGGCGGCGTGTAGCGGCAGCCTCCCGTTTTTGTCGGGTATGTTCTGCTTCGCACCGTTTCTGAGCAGGCTGACACAGCCTTCCAGCCAGCCCTAGAAAAGAAATTAGAGCATCTCAAAGAGGAAAGCAAAATGCATCAGGCCAGACCTTTTCTTGGTGCTTCTGGTGTCTGTGTGTGAGTGTAGCTGTTTCTGCCAGGAGGGGAACTGGTTTTTTGCTTTCCATAAATACAGGTGTCTCAGTATGGGGAGCAGTTCCCCTTTGGAGTTCAAGTCTCAGACTAGCTTGGTCATTCCTTTCTGTGACTGTTTTCTTTACACTGCGTTTTGTTTTTTCTGCAGCTGTGTCAAGTACTGACTGAGTAAACAGTGATTAAAAACCTGCTAATTCCTGTATCACTAGCAAGTGCTGCGCATATTCCTCCATGCGGATTTAATTATGCTAGGTTAAACCAAGAACACGAGCACTTAATCTCATTTCCTTTATGAGATATTAGCGGGGGTGGCAAATCAATAGTAAAAAGCCTTAGAGTGTGGTTTTATAAACATTGTTGCAGAAGTTTGAATTAGTGGCAATATTACACTGAAACCAGCACCAGAACATCTGCATGAATCAGTTCTTGGACTAAAACTTTCTATTGATCACCTCAACAAAAAAGCAAGTAAACAACCGGGTTGTGACTGTAAATCTTTCAGCATATACTTAAGTCCCAGGGAAACCAAGCATGTGTGCAAATGTTGCTCAAACCTCCCTAGGCAATCGATAAAGACCATTCCCTCCTGTATGAGCTCCATCAGATTGGCATTATCAGCATTTATTGGAAAAAGGTGTGGAACCGTGGCATCAAAACACCCCTGTTGCAGCTCCTGGTGGAGTTACCAGTGCACCAAATTCTGCAAGTGACTGTGACTGTGGAGCTCTGCTGAATTCAGTTCTCTGGACAGACATCACAGCCAAATGCACTCTAGACCTCTGATAATATCCATCACAGAAACAGAAATGGAAACTTCTGGGTGGTTTAAATCTTTTCCAGTCAATTTTTTTTTCCAAAGAATATTTTTTCCCCTCTGGGGAAAGAGGAAGGAAAAAAGGAGCATGACACCAATTATGGGATTTTTAAAAAATATCTGGCAGAGGAAATTTTTGTTCTCAAGTCAGCAGGGCATGCTCCTTGCACTGAATGAGACTGCCAGTTTTGCCATTTTCTACACTTATTTTCTTGCTGAATATTGCACAGCTGAGCAGAAGCATTGTTTTTGTCCTGAATCTGCAGGAAGAAACTAGATGCAAGGGATGTGATTTAATTAGGCTGCCACTGTTATCTGTTTAAGGGAACTGGCGGTCATCCAGCCAGAACTCATACTAAGCAGCATGGGTGAACATTCCTTCCTCCTTTCTGTCCAAGTGAGAATAGAAGCCATGATCAACCCATCTGCCCAGCTAGCTTCGTTCCCATCCTCTCTCTGAATCCTTAATTCCTGCCAGTGAGGAGTAGAAGATGAAGGAGAAAAGGACCATCCTTGTGTGCTTCAGACAGAGCACCACATCTCCTTTGCCAAACTTCTCCTGGGGATGAAAATGGGATGTCTGCCCCCACTATCACTTTCACCTGGGTAGATTGGGGGATTGGATTGCTTATGATCTGAGTATCTGCACTGATTCCTGCCCCACTTTGAACTCAAGTTGTTAACGTGGCCATCCAAGGTCCAGCACTATAGTGAAAAAAGCAATGCTCTGGCTCATGTGGTGTGCAGGAAAACATGCCTGCTGGCCATCAGAATCTGAGAAATGTCCTCTCTGGAGCATAAAAATCTGATACTGACATTGGGAGGGGAGAAGTTAATCTGCATACTAAGAAATAGAGGGGACTTTCCAGTGCACAGAAAAAAGCGGCTTTCCACATGGAAATGTCCTCTCTGGAGCATAAAAATCTGATACTGACATTGGGAGGGGAGAAGTTAATCTGCATACTAAGAAATAGAGGGGACTTCCCAGTGCACAGAAACAAGCGGCTTTCCACATGGAGGACGCTGGGTCTAGTGAGATCCCCATACCATGCACTGATTTTACAACCCAAAAGAGAAAGGACAGTCTAACAGGAGTCCTGATCCTTTTCTAATTTTCATTGCTTCCAGCTTTGCATTATGGCAAAGTTAACAAATTTGCTGTTGTCTGGAACCAAATGTTTTGTATGTTTTTTCTTTGTATATTACAAACAGAAATCTTATTTGGTCTGCACATTTACTCCCTTCCCTCCATTTATCTTTCCATCCTTCTCCCCCAAGTCTTGGTACCAGATAAGTTGCCAGAGATAAACTGGTACGTCCACAAGCATCTTGAGTGTTAATATTGGCTCCCATCTTCAACAAAAGCTTCACAGTATCAACCTGTCGTCCTGACACAGCATGCATCAAAGGTGTGCAACCTGGGGAAGAAAGCCAAATGTTCTTTTACAATTTTTATTTTGTTAAAGACCTAAGATAGAGATATTTTCTTATTTGCTAATGTTACCACTGGCAAATTAACGAATCCTTTCTCTGACAGCTGTCCAACAGTTTTACGCGGCTTTTTGCAGGCAAGAAGGGACAACTGTTATAACAGTTACTTATTTTAAAAAGAGCATGACTTCATTAGCAAAAGCCTTGCCTCATTAACGCTACTTCTGGACATAAAAGTGTTTTTCTGTTGACCAGCTCCCAGTATGAACTGTTGGCTTTGTACACCATTTTGGAGGCTGATACTCAGAGTGACTAGTAGCCAGATGGTTCTTGGCCAATTTTCTCAAACCCCAGTTTCATTCTGTCTCTGTGTATTCATCAAATGATTTATGAAATCAAGCTCTGTCCCGTGCAAAGGTGTATGAGTGAGATTTGATGTTCTATGTAGCCAACAACTTATTTTAAACACCGGATTTGTTCTAGAATATTTTCTTTTCTGTTGTCATGAGAACTTATTTTATATTCTGCAAACAATTTCTCTGCTGGAAAACCCCTGAAATCTACATTCAAACCTAATACTCAAATTTAATCATGAAATATTATGGTATCTTTTAATTGCTTCCTCTTCCTTCCACTCTGTTAACTGCTGAATAACAGCAAGAGATTTTCCTGCAGAATATGACAAAGCAATTTAAAATTACTAAGCCGGGAATAAACGTGAATGTCAGAAGCTGTTACACTACTAGAAACTTCAGACAAAACTGAAGAATAATTATTCAGTGAGACTGCCGAACAAATGTGCGCTGCTCAACCTGAGGATATGCAGACTCTGCCATACGTGCAGGACATAAGCCATATGTTTTGTCTTGCAAGACTGGTCTTCAGTTACATTTGTATGTACAACCTAGTAAACAATCTTATTCTGGAGACGAAATACTTCCTTTTACTGATCAGTCTATTTCCACCCACTCCCCATTAAGGATCCGGACTAAGAGTGTTTTAGCTTGATTGAACATTTTCCCTCTGACCCATAGATGTTTTAAAGATAACAGTTAGATGTCTGGTTTAAAGCATGGGAACAATTGGTAACTTGGTAAAAGCTGGTAAAAATTAGAACAGACAGCGTTCATATGGACTCTTTAAAAGAAACTGCAATAAAAAAATAGTTGTGAATAGGCAAAGTCTTCCTTGAGAGAAGCTTCCAGAAATTTCTTGGTCTAGATGAGAAATAGACGCATACTAAACCCAGCCAATGGACTGGATTATGATTAATTTGTTATAATATTAAATAGCACAAAATGAGAAGGAGTAGAGTCTCACCAATGAAACGGATTATTTAAATCATTGCATATTGTAAAACCAACCCTTTAAATGACAAAATCATTCAAACTATGTCTGTACACATACTTTTAAAGTGCAAAACACCGGAACCCTCTACTCTAAACATGCAGAATGTATAGCATTTGGCTATGAGAAAAATTGTTCTTTTTCCCTCCCTGAAGTGACAACAATTTCTCAGCATCTCCCTAAATAAGATAAAATGAATTCGAGATAAAGTACTGTCTGATTATAGCAAAACAACTTATTTGTATCGATATAAAATCTTACAATTGCAGGGGGAAAGAAATACCCAAACATGAGCATTTCAAGTGGATGTTCCAAAGAATAACTCAAATTTCCCATATTCTGCTACTAAATATAATTTGCTGAACACGAAAATCAGGATAAAAAAAGGAAAATTTAATTGCAAGCTGAAGCAACTAATGCCCTGAGAACAAGCTCAGCCTTCATTTACCCTCGCTGTCACAGCACTCCAGGATGGAAGGATCTTCTCGAATCACTGCAGTTAGTGTGTTCACATCGCCATTAGCTGCTGCTTGGTAAACCACAGCCAAGTCAATCTCTTCTGCTGCATCACCTACAGGGGAGGAGTATGTCCGTGAGTAAGCAAAGAGCAAGTACAAATGATTAACAGTGAAAATAATGACAGTTACTTCACCGAGTTTTTATGACTACATAAATTGAGGTGGAATACAGCGTATCTAAACAGCACTGTGGTTTCTGTTAGTCATCTCAAACTTGTTTTTCATAATAACTTATTCCAAAAAACTATCAGACGTAGACACCGAGAAGACATAAGAAAACTACTGGAGAGTTTTCGCCTCCTATAAGAAATCATACTAACATTAATGTAACATGACTTGAGAAACAACGAAGTAGTAACTGAACTAGCTCATAACACTGCTGGCTACACTTTTATGAGATAGGATGAAATCAGGACACAGGTGTTTGCAGTGTTTTTTAGTGTTATCCTTGCACCATCCACAAGACTGGGGTTTTTCACTTCCTTTCCCTGTGGGTCATGGGTAATTCTCTTCTCAGAAGAGTGAACTGCTGGCAACAATGGTTTGCGTTAATAATTCCTGCAAAAAGGAAAGGCAAACTATTGCTTGGAACACAGGAGAGGTTTATTTTATTTGGCAATTATAGTATGAAGTATTATTTAAAGCACATGCCTTGTAGACCTGTTCCTGAACATGCCTCAGATTTTTGTTTCTACAGAAATTAATCCAATGATTATGTCTTCGCTTCTTTGCTTGTAGCTTCCATCCAGACCGTTCATCCCATGTTCCACATGCACACACCTCCTTGGGCCTCAAGTGGACTATTAACCTGTCAACTCCAGGAGTCAAAAGAGTTGATTTTTTTTGGGTGCAGGGTCAAATCTGATGTAATGGTAAAATCCTCTCTCTATATATATTGTAGGCCAGCCACTGCCTCATGTTTAATTTTGAAAATGGTTTCCGGTCTCTGTTAAGAAGTTCAGCTGCAGTGAGCTGTGCTCTTCACTGTGGCTGAGGGTCAGAGCATAACATTTGTCCAGCCACTGCACTGCCTTGTTAGCAGGAGAAAGTAAAACTAACACCTAAATCACACCAGTGAGTTGATCAAAGAAAAGACAGATTAAGTGACTAGTGATTTATCCTTACTGTTGTGTCTTATGGATATAGGATAATTATATAAGCTGTGCAGAAAAAGAGGTTGTGGTTTCAAGACAATTTGAAAAGTTAGTAAAAAGTCTTTTTGATAATCAAATAATGCATTATTACTCACACATTGTCATAAACTACATTTTAAGTGTTGTTATATGTATTTTTGAGTCTTAAAAGATCTTTAATGACAATTTTAAAGTCTTAGCCACACTATTCATATCGTGATCAGATATTGTCGCAGCTGAGCCCGCATGAGCTCCATGGTGGGGTTTGCAGCCCAGCGCAATTCCCCACATGTGAGCCTCTCTCCCCGGGATGCAATCATCACTCTCGACTTCAAAACTTGGCTGCCATGGAAACACAATCAGCTCTTGCCCTGGGAAAGGTTAGTCTGTCAAAGCTGGAGCTCTGGTTGTGTGCTTGGGAAAACTAGACAGCTGAAGTTAAATCTGCCTTCACCAGTGCACAGCTTCTCTCTCCATCACTACTCAACTGAAGAGAATATAATTTCTTTTCTTTCCTGTAGCTGGTCTTTTAAATTAAACATGTGATAAGATTTTTAAATTAAAAATGTTGATTTTTATTCTGTTGTGGAGTCTAATGCTGATGGAACTGTCCATTTGGCTGAGAAGCTTTGACCTGCGTGCTTGGGAGATCAGGAGAGACTAAGAGTCATTGCCTCTGGAGAGTCATCATCAGTGACTAGTATATGAGAAAAGAAGTGGCTTTACCACAGAGCCCATTAATCAGATTTTCTTATCATGCCAGATCTGCAGACTGCTCTCACAGTCGGTAAACTCAGCATGGACATGTTTTAATAACAAGCTCAGGTCTGGGCCAGTCCCTTTCTCAAAGAGGGGTGTACATGGGCTGGTTGGAAGGCGAGGAGGCAAGGCAGAGCTTCATTGCCTGTGTTGCTCCTCGTGGCCAGTCTCTGGAGACGCACAGGATGTGCCAGCCACGAGCACCACACAGCTCCTCTCACAGCTGCATGTGGTGATTGTGTGGGAATGGTACACCAGAGATGCTGCTGGCATTGGGAATGAAACCGTTAGACGTACTGAAACAGACAGTGGATACAAGGGGCCCTCACCTCCTTTTATGCATTACGCATGTAAATTTTGTTCTTTTTGCTGCTTAGTCTTGTAACTACTGTTAAATTTTCCTGCTGTGAGTCAGCAGCACAGCAATCCAGCCACAAAAGGAAACCCTCCAGAGCTGAGCAGTTGCTTACCGGAGTGCAGGGTGGCAGGAAGATGAGGACATGGATGCACACCTGCATGTGGGTCCCTGACTCCATCTGCCTGTCTCCATCTAACTAAAACCAAAACATTTTCTCTCCTGTGCTTTTGCTTGTGTTGGACTGAATTTGTCTTTTTGCAGAGAAATTATCTTCCTGTATGAGGAGAGGAAGCAAAACTCTGTATGAATGGATGAATGAACAAAATAGTTTTCCTGGTGCGAGCTCTTGCAGAACACAGGCTCCAGTCCTGTGAAGGGATGGTGGCATGAAGCCACATCCAAGATTCATGCTTCCCCACGCATGAATCTTAGCTGTCAGAACAAGGAGAAGCAGGTGGACCATGCTGTCACCCTGCTGGTGAGGTAGAATGGGCCAGGAGAAACTGATGAGCACCCATATTGTGCATCTGACACTAACTCAACTTCTGTAGGGTGACACAACTTCACGTGGGGTATCTTTTAACATGACCTGTCTGGCTTTGGGGGGAGAGTGAGGAGGAAGATGGAAACATGGTCTTCTGATGCTTCACATGACAGGGAGCAGGGAATGCCAGGAGACCTTGGATGTCATTTATGTTTGATGCACTTGGCTCCAGGTGACACAACATCTCCCACTTCACCTTCCTCCAGCTTACCTTGTCAAGGAATGAGGGGCATGGGTGCAAAACTTGTAGGCCATTTCTTTTTGTAGACACCTTCGTGGGCAGAAGAGGAATGGTTTGGAGAGTGGGTGTTTTGCAGAATTTGACAGAGAGGTACTGAGTGCCTGTGTCCCTGTCTGTGAGCTTACCCTGCTGGGGAGCTTGGCTGTGACTGGGGCGCCACCACCACGTGGGATGAAGAGATTGTGAACAGCCAAGTGCCTGACACTCCATCCTCAAAGATGGTATCATTACTTTATTTATTATCTAGCAGTTCTGTAAAATGCCAGTGAGTACTGATGCCATTTCAGATATATTTCACATTTTATTTTGGAAAATTGCTGTGGTACTGGTTAAAGGAAGCTGTCAGCTTCAGGATGGCAGAAGGCCCAACTAAGAACCCACATATGGACCAAGGGGAGGGAGAAACTGCAGGCTGGCACAATGGTGGTCTACAAAGGACTGGAATACTCTTATTGAGCAAAGACCAAATGACATACAAGGTTGTGACTTCTTTTGTAGCTAAAATCCTCAGACAGAATCAAAACTAAGAGCCAGTCTGCCTGAAATAAGCTGCAGTGTTTTAAAAGCGCACCATTTCTTTAAGGCAAAGTAATTGACTTTTGGTTGAAAAAGAGGGTATATAAAGAAACATGCAGAACGATCACAGGATTCAGAACAATGAAATTTCACGGTTTGTGACAATAACTCTGCCCTGACTCTCCTATGAAGAATGCATGCTTTACATGATTTGCAATGTCAACTTACGTATTACAAAGTGCATTTTAGTAGTATGTAAGTGCTTGCCTTCTCCTGCATTGGATTTTTAAGGTCTAAATAAATTTGCTGAACTTAGTGTACGTGATCTTGACAATGACTGATTTAGACCTTGCTAAAACACTAAGTTTTGAAAACTGAAGGCTGGATAATAGCATTCTTTATGTTCATTGTGAAGAAGAAATATTTATGTATATAATTTACTCCCCACTTTCCTATAAACCCTCTTGTCTCCACCAGTAGCCAAATGCCTAATGGCATTTCCCACAGTTTGTCAGCAGGACGCAATACTGGGCAGTTTATTTGATTTCAGCCTGTCAGTGTCAAGGGTCAGCCGGAGGTGGATGAGTGCAGTTTTTGAGAATTGTAACTTTCTCTCTTTACGTATTTATTGATTGCTGTTATAGTAATAATCGCTGTTGTCTGTGAAGGTACCAGTCCAGGCCTCTGTCTAGCTTCTCTGTTTAAATTTGAAGCCAGGTACAGCAAACATTTAAATGCAACCAAAGAGTATTTGGAGGAGAGGGGTTTCTGATGTTGTTGGTGTCCTAAAGTCCCACATGCTGTTACTATTGGTAAGTATTGTAAGATATTAATGACCAGTACCATAGGAAGTGTTTCAAAGAGGCAGCATGATTTTTAAGCCTGGAATGCTGTTTTTCTGATCTGTAGCTGGGATAGCTTTCTGATATGTGGGGTGGAGAAAGGGTTTGCAGGGAGGGTTGGATTATTTTATTGGACCAACAGATATTGATCTGGTGTCTTTGATAAATAGTCTGTATTCTTCCATTGTTACAAATTGCTCCAATGACAGATACTCCCCTTCTCCTTGGAAAAAAAAATTTCCACCTGGTTAAATCAATAATGTACCAAGATATTAACATGCTATTTAGATAAAATCCACCATACACTGTACATTTCGAGTAGGGCTTTCTTTGCATGATAACCAATGGATTCAGTGTCCCATCCCATTACTGTTTGTTGTCTGCTCCAGCTCCCCATCTGCCTCCCACGCAGCTAGCAGGGAAGGCAAACAGTAAGTCACTAGTCATCTAATGAGCCAGCATCCCTGCAGTGGTGGTGGAGGAGAGATGATGGATTTATCTGGAGGGGACCCTCTTGCTGGGGAGATGCTGCGCATGGAGTACGATGTGGGGCTGGAGATGATGCTGGATAGGAATAAGGATGGGTCAGTGTGGAGAGTGGCCTGAAAGGAGGAAGGGGCTGCAGATTAGGAGCAATGGGAGGTACCAGGCAGGTATTTCTTCCCAGCTCTCTCCTTTCTATCCAGATAAGGTGGTTTGGGTCAGCAGCCTCCTGCATTGCTGTCTGCCTCCTTATCCTTCTGGAGACTTGACTTCTCCTTCCCCAGCCATGGTCATATCCCAGCCTTATTCCTAGTGTCACTTCCATCGGCCCCCTGGCAGCCATCCCTATGGTGCTGAGTCTACATGATTTCCCCCTTCCCTCCCCAGCCTGAGCACTTCCGGGTTGGCATGTGGCACAGAGCATACTTGTAGTAGAAGAGCTTGAGAACAGCTAATTGGAGCTCCAGAACCTCCCAGCCAGCCCCACATCTCTGCCCTGTTGGGGAAAATGCTCCTTATGTCATTCACACATGACCTAGGAGTGCCTGTCTCTGTTCTTGCAGTACAGATTCACCTTCTCCCCTTGCATTTCCCTTCCTCTTTTATCCTTACTGGTAGTATTTTTTGTCTCTTGTCACTCAGTTTTGCTTGATGGCTTCCCACTCTTCCCCATCTGCTCTGGGTGGGGTCCTGGCTGGGCTGGTGTAGACCACAGCTCTCAAGACTTGCTTCAGGCTTTGAGGGCTACTGTGGCTGGGAGGCAGTCCTAAGTCCACTCCTTTACATGAATTGAATTCCCTTTGGGTTCACCAAAGAAGTGCAGGCAAGCACAAAAGTACAACCTGTGGGACCTGCCTGCCCAAAAGGCACTACATCTGTCTTCCTCCTGCCCCTCATCTGTTTTCTGCAGCCAGTACCCTCTTGGTGGGACCAGCACAGCCATGTCAGCTTGGACACTTTGCAGGTGTGCAGTGGAAACTGTGGACACTGCACAGAAATTATTTGGCAAGCTGACTTAAAGAGAAATTTGTTGCAACACGGATAATCAAACAATGACAGCTTCCAGCTTTGTGAACATAAAGGGAATGCCACTACATTCCTCATAGGGGATTAAGCAGTAAGACATAAAAGCTTGTATTGGCAAATAAAGACATGAAATTCAACCATTTAACTTAAAAACAGACAACAAAGAGACATTTCCATTTCCATAGCAACCTTGCCATGTAGAAAATATTCATGTTGGGGCTTTTAAAGATATCTTGAATTCACAATTATGGCAATAGTTACCTATACAGCCAAGATTTGCTGAAGCAAAGTCGATCACTTGTCAGCATCTAGTCATTTTAATGTATACAACCTAGTAGACTTACGAAAAGCTTTTCTTAAATTTTTTGTTTGCTAATATTGCAATTGTTTTTGTGTATATACATACCCATAAGAGGATCAATATATAATATAAACAACAAACATGTACATACATCTCTCAATCTAAGCATAAGAGCAATCAGATGCTATTCTGTTGAAAAAAATTATTTTAAAAAATCACTGTAGCAATAGGCTGAAATATCCGTGTCTAAAACTGATGGAAGAAATTCCTTCATGTGTAACCAAAACAAATCTCTATGAGACCTGATCTTTTCCAAAAAATTATTGTTATTCATTCTATCAAGTAATCTCAGTACATTTGCAGGGGAGGCATGAAAGGACCAGAGGATTTTGAAATTAGTAGCAGGTGACTTACCTTTATGCTGATCAAACACTGATGAGGAACTGAAATCCATTGTGATCTATCTCATTATTTACATCCAGACCACACAAATGCCATCTCCAGGGTTTTCAGGGAAGAATCCCATATATTACAGTAAACAATGCAACGATAGCTGTCGCCAGTCTTCTTGTCAGAGAATTAAACTCGCTTTACGGCTGCAGGTTGTTGTCAAGGCAAGGACATTGGGAACGGTATATTCTGTTTGCTCTGGACCCTCTTAAAACGACATCCCTGGAAGCTTAACTGAGCTCCTCTTAGCTTCGGCGAGTGAAGCTGCCTCGGAGCAGCTCTGAGAGATGCTGCAGCTCACCCAGCCTCGGCAGCCGAGCGCTGCCCCTTGACAAACAAGCCTCGGAGGGTGAGTGGGACTTGGCTGGCGGACGGAGCATGTGCAGAGCCGCCAGCGCAGGTCGGGTGTGGGCATCCTGGCTGTGCGGGCATCCTGGCCGTGCTGGCCCGGCGGCAGGGGCTGCGCTCACCGGCATCCCTGCCCTCACCACGGTGCCGTCAGCACGTGTCTGGGGATGGTTTGTGAAACGATGCTTTCAGAGGTTGCCTCTTCCCTGATGTAACTCCTGCCTGGAGAACACAAGTCAGCAAGCCCTTTCTACCTTAGTTCAGTACCGCTCAGTTACAGTTAAAGTACCGTGCTTAATGAAGTGATGATAACTGAGAGTGCATTACCGTGGCTGACACAGACAGTGACAGCTCCAACAGCATAGTGTAACCGGTATAATAGGTCACAGCGGACCCCCCACACCCAGTGTCTGCCAAACCAACAATGGACCCACGTCTTCACGCTATTTTTTTAACTGGGCCTCTGCCTCCCTAAGTCAGGAGCTCAGACTCTGTACCATAAAGGGGAGGGGACCCTGGTGAGCTTTGCTTTTTGATGGGTTGTTTCCATGGAAGAAATAACAACAAATGGGCTGACTTGGAATTTACCTGGAGCACTAGATCACCAGCAGTGCCTAGGGGTTGGTGGATGGGAGGGATATTACAAGTTTAATTAGCAGTGGTGCACTGAAAGACACATCACTACTGCTGAATAAGGCAAATTAATGTATGAAAATTAGGAAGGGTAAGACACTTTTGGCCCAGAAGTGGCTAAAGTTATGCCTAACTTTGGTCAGCCTAAGAAGCCTTTAGACTACATTCACTGGATTTATTCTATTCTGGTATCTTGACTTAAAATGGATGCTGGAGACACAACGTACATGTGGACACTGTAGGAGTTGTATCTGGAGCTGATTCACATCCTAAGCATCTGCTTCTGAACCTAAATCCAAACTGTGTGCTTGGAAAAAACATGGTCCAGGAAGCAGTACAGCCTCAACAGCTTGCAACAAAAGACTAGAGATGAAATTCTCCACAATGTGGCAGTGTGATATGCTCAAGGATCCTTCACTGTCGAGAGGCATGTGGTGGGACTGCAGAGCCAGAAGCTGTCCCTGTTTCTTTCCTCTGCTGCTGACTGGTTTGTGCTTTGCCTCATCTCCGGCCTTTCTTTTTATGTTGAGGAGGGATCCACCGTGTGGCCAGTGCTGTCCGTGCAAGCTGGGAGCAGACCATGAGTGATGCAGGCGGTCAGCTCTGACACTGGCATCTCCTTGCCAGGAGGGTGGCTCTGGCCGTGACACTGGCCGGTGACAGTCCTGTTTGTCCAGTCTTATACTGGACATGAGCAGGCAGTGTGCAGCTGCAGCCCAGAAGGCCAGTCGCATCCTGGGCTGCATCAAAAGAAGCGTTGCCAGCAGGTCCAGAGAGGTGATTCTGCCACTTTACTCTGCTCTGGTGAGACCTCACCTGGAGTATTGTGTGCAGATCTGGAGCCCTCAATATAAGAAGGACATGGACCTGATGGAGAGGGTCCAGAGGAGGGCCACAAGGATGATCAGGGGGATGGAGCACCTCTGCTACGAGGACAGGCTGAGGGAGCTGGGGTTGTTCAGCCTGGAGAAGAGGAGGCTCCGGGGAGACCTAATAGCGGCCTTCCAGTACCTGAAGGGGGGCTACAGGAAGGCTGGGGAGAGCCTGTTTGGAAAGGCCTGTAGTGACAGGACGAGGGGCAATGGCTTCAAGCTGGAGGGGAACAGATTTAGATTGGAGATTAGGAGAGGGTTCTTTACTGTGAGGGTGGTGGAGCACTGGAACAGGTTGCCCAGGGAGGTGGTTGAGGCCCCTTCCCTGGAGATATTCAAGGTGAGGCTTGACGAGGCCCTGGGCAATCTGGTCTAGTTGGGGGTGTCCCTGCTGACTGCGGGGAGGTCGGACTAGATGGCCTTTGGAGGTCCCTTCCGGCCTGGGCAATTCTATGATTCTATTCTATGATTCTATACCGTGGCCCTGCTCAAAGAGCTGCCACAGCTGCTGACTTGGTGGAAGAGGCACTGGAGCTGGAGACGTGCCTGTGGTCAGGCACTTTGAACTGCAAATTATCACGCCTGGGCACCTTCAAAATGCCCCCAAAGTGGCCATTGCTTCCTGCATATGACAAGAAGCCTTATGTCCCCTCTGTACACATGATTTCTGACCCTGGGCACTGCTGCAGGGCAGGTTAGCTGACTGCTCCACTGTCTTCTACCTAATCAGACAAATTAAATACTCACAGTTTTACCTGCCCCTTCACCATTACTGGGTCTTTGCCCTTCCATTCTGTTCCTGAGATGGAGGCAGTGGGCTGTGGAGCTTACTGGTCCAGTCTCACTCTTGCAGTGCATTAGGCTGGGAATGAGATGTATCACAGGTATGAAGCCAGGGAACTTGGGGGAGAAACACCTGGCCGCTGATTCCTTGTGGGTCCCACGTGGGGCACAGTATTCCCGATGGTACTGTGTACATTTGCCAGGGGCTCAGCTTGCCTTCAGCTAGGCACCTCCTCTGAGGCAGGTGTCCACCGCCCACAGGGACATAGTATGCTCAAGAGATGGCAACTCCTGCCCTCTACATTCATCAGAAGCAAGACGAATGCTTTAGCAAAACACCTTTCCCTGTGTAGACATGAGCACCAGATGAACACTGTTCTGTGTCTCAGCTATGGTAGACATATCACAGTTCAGAGGCTGCCAGAAAAGATGAGATCTAGGAGTTGGGCTTGAATCTTTGAGTTCTCTCTAAGTATCTTTTTACTGCTTCTCTAGAAGACTTGAAGGAAATGTCTCCAAATTCCTCAGGGCCTACTGAGCTCAATGGCTATGAAAGCAACTCGAGCTAAGGACAGCAAAGCCACAAAAAAGGTAGAGTCTGGTCTAGGCAGAAGATAAAGATGATAGCTTTAATGTTGTTAATTTACATTATTCTTTAAGCAAAATGTTCCTGATTTTTTATGCTGTCAATGGTAGTTGAAGTTTTTTTGAGGGCTAGGTTTTCGTGTATTTTATTTTTTTTTTTAGTGGAAGAAAGCCCTGGTAGAGAGAAGTGATTAAAAGAGACTAGCAGAGACACTGAGATTTTTTTTAATGTGTTTGTTTGCCCACATTTTCCTGTCCATCAGTGGTTGTATGTAGGGCAGTTAACTCTCCTTCTTCTAACTGTTGTTCTTTAGGTGAATGCAAAAGTTGTGGCGAGACCACAGAGAATGGTCAAAACATTGGTTCAAATGCTGTGTGAATGTTATTCACTGGGGGTGCAGAGCAGGGCTGAGGACTGGAGACTGAGAGATCATCAATGCTTAGAGGTGACCGCACTTGCTCTGTGCCACACTGCCATCCTGAGCACAGGCTCAGCTCGCATACCTGCTCTGCTGCCCCTGCAGAGGACGTTAGCAAGTTGGCAAGGGTTCTGCATCCATTTTCACTCTGGCAGAGTCATGGAATCACAGATTTGACAGAGTTGGAAGGGACCTCTAGAGATCATCTAGTCCAACTCCCCTACTAAAGCAGGATTGCCCAGAGCACATTACCCAGGACTGCATCCACGCGGGTCTTGAAGATCTCCAGAGAAGGGGACTCCATGACCTCCCTGGGCAGCCTGTTCCAGGGCTCTGTCACCCTCACCGTAAAGAAGTTTTTTCTCATATTTGAATGGAACTTCCTATGTTCCAGCTTGAGGCCGTTGCCCCTGGTCCTATCGCTGGAAACCACTGAAAAGAGTCTGGCTCCATCATCCTTCAACTCACCCTTTAGATACTTATAAACATAAATTAGGTCTCCCCTCAGTCTTCGCTTGTCCAGGCTAAAGAGTCCCAGCTCTTTGAGCCTTTCCTCGTAAGGGAGATGCTCCAATCCTTGAATCATCTTTGTTGCCCTACGCTGGACTCTCTCCAGTAGTTCCCTGTCCCTCTGGAACTGGGGAGCCCAGAACTGGACGCAGTATTCCAGTTGTGGCCTCACCAGTGCAGAGTACAGAGGGAGAATGACCACCCTCGACCTGCTGGCCACACTCTTTCCTATGCAGCCCAAGATTCATTGGCCCTCTTGGCAACAAGGGCACATTGCTGGCTCATGGAAAGTGAGTCAGTGCTTTGGAGGATGATCTCCTGCCTTCGCAAAGCCCCCGCTGCCTCTGTCAGGAGCCCTGCCAGCAGCCAGCACCACAGACACAGCAGCTCCAGGGGTGAAATGTTTCCCTCCCTTCTTCAAGGGTGTATTGCAAGCCTGAATGTTTACACTCTCAGTATTACATGTCAAGCATTTAATCTAGTGAATGGAAGTAAAAATGAACGAAGGGATACCACCAACCTTAACTTTCCATTTTTAATGAAATCCAGTAATAATAACTTGATTATAAAGTATGTAAAATACCATACTATATATAAACTCCCTCCTGATTGGATTTGGAGCTCCACCTTCAATGTTGGGAGTGTTAGGACCAAGCTCAGGTATGTGTGGAGAAGTCACACCTCTAGCTAGGCAGAAGCATTCAGCTGTGCTTTCTGGTGGAGTCTGATCTGGGGTCCACCCAAAGGAGCAAAATCTCCAGTAAAACACCAACAGATAAACAGTGACTAGAGAAAGGAGATTAAAGTCAGAGCTACATCTTAGAGGTTCCCACATGAAATGTAAGACAGAGTGAGGATCTGTTCTGCTCTACTCCCTGCTTTATAATGCCAAATACATCCTCTGCTAAGTCAATATACTTTTTGACCTTCACTTCAATGGGATCAGGGTGTATCCCATGGTACAATTTGTTGGGATATTACCAGCATCCTATAAGACAAATACAGTAACAAGCCAATCACGCTGGGAGTCCACTTTGTAATAGTTTCAGGGGTATTGTTTTCCTAAATCATAATCTGTTTGTAATTAACTAAAGCAAATGTAAAATTCTTCTTAGACCTGTCCGGTGAACCGCAGGACAAGTGTGTAGTGACATTTCCTCTGAGCATACCCCTAACCTCCAGCCTTTTTCGGATCATGGCCTGGAGGGTGAGGAGTCCCTAAGGCTGTCCTGCGATTACTGCAGAGTTCCAGTAGATGGTGGGGTGGGATCGACACTCGACTCTTTGAACCAGCAGAAGCAGCTCTGAAGTGGAGATACTTGCATTGTTTTTCTACTAAATCCTTTTACGAGGAGGAAGAAAAGTTCATTTGTGGGAAACCGGTAATCTCTGACATTATGCAGTGCATTAAGAATGCCTGCAAATTAATGAAGCCCCATTTCAGATATCAAGTAACAGTGCAGAGTATGACTAATCATCTATGAATGGTAAGCTTTGAGAGCCTTGCTGTAAACCTTTGTGATGGTAAATTTGCATTGGTAAAATACAGGAGAAGCTTAACATGTGCTTTTACCTCATTGACTCCCAAATGCTATCTTAAACAAGAAAAGTCAGTCATTTAAAGGTAGATAGCAGATGATAGGGGGGCTGAAAACAGTATCAAGAAGAGTGGATCAAAAAGACAAAAAAAGACTGACTGGTGTTATCTCTGGATAGTTAAAGAGTGAAGGGTGAAAGTCACCTCTCGGGGCACTGACCCAGGAGAAGGTGGCTGCCTCTTCCCCAGTGGATGAGGATACATACATTGGGAATACCAGTCTCGCTGTACCACTGACCTGCTGGGACAGCTAGGTCAACTCATCTTTGTACTGGATTTGGAGTAATAATACCCGATGGATACGTGAATGCCTTTTCAAGGCTATTTACATCATTCTGCTTTTGTGTGTTTGCTGCACTGCTTTTCCTACGAGGCACACAAAACCAGGCTGGTGACAGTGTCAGCTGCTCTGGGAGCACTACCTGCCATAGCAGTAGTTGCGTCCAGATTCTGCAATGGGACACAGGGGTGACACTGGCAGTGTAACTAATCCAAACAGGCACAACTAAATATAAATCAGGAAATTCGAGTGAGAAGTCAATTCTTGGAGGAACTTCTTAAAAAAAAAGCTAGTTTACCACCTACTTCTGAGTACTTTTGTAGTAGATGAAACGCAAATATAAAGCACTGAGTCTAATTAGCTTTGGTTGTAGAAATATCAGCAACCTCTTTACTGTGTTAAGAGATTATTATATCACACAAATCTCCTCTGTTCCTCATTTATGTTTACAGTGTACTGATACCAGCCTGCCATACTTCACATTTTTTCTGGAGCAAGCCATGGAATCACACACCTTCTTTCTAGTAGTCTTTGAATCTCTTTCTCTGCCTCTTAATGCAGAAATCAGAGGACAGTAACAAGATTAGATTTACGTCATGTTCTTTCTAACTATTTCACTTTCATATAACAGTGAGTATTTATGTGACAGAGTAAGTGCACATCTTTGGGATGCTGGCCTCTTCTGTCTGACCTGTGAAAACCCAGAAATTTACTTTACTCTGACATCTCACCACCTGGCTGGGGAGGCAGCATGCTTCAGGGAAACTGACTGGCAGTGAGGAAGTTGTCAAGGCATGGCTACAGACAGTGACAAATCAGATTTATAAGTAAGAAAAGTAAAGTGATTGCTGGAAAACATAATGGCATGAACAAAAGCTTTTTGACAGGGCCACGTTCCAGTGGCAGGTGTCATTGCAAAGGTGAGCATCAGGATTTACAGTGTCAGGAGAATAACTTTTGTTTTCCTACTGTATGTTAACACCAGCACATGCAAAGTTAAGTACAATGCAATGACACATGCCAAACTGTGCATGTTACTCGTGCAGCCTTAGCAATGGCCAGGGTAGTCCAGATGTAAACAGGTAAATAACAGGTAAATAATGCAGCTGCATAATATTGCATCAAAAGCTGCTCCTCTGACCCTCTTCAGTGTGGTTACCATGAGGTGTGTAATATGAAGTGAATGAACTGATGATTTCTGTCTTTTTTGTGTCTGGGGTAATTGAAGGTATGTGCCCATCAAAGTCTTTGATTAGCAATTATTTTACATGTCATTGCCAAGGTATGTTGAACCCCCAGATATGAGAAAAAAAAACAACAACAAACCAACAGAGGGGTCTGTAACATGCAAACTGCAAATTGTGGAACAAAGAGTTTAGTCCTGCATTCTGTGCATACCTAGGACTCATGTTGATATCTCATCCCAGATTATGAGCTTTACTTCAAGTTTGCAAGGTGACAAGTGCATTAGTAGTAATGGAGCACACAGGTCTGTGGTTTGGTATTATTATACTTACAAATAAGTGCCAATTTAACTGTGTGCCAATGAAACTCAAACAAAAATGCAAACATTTAACTGGTATCTCAATCTATGTAGTGCACTCTGTCAGAATTTGAAGTTAGGCAGGTGAGTAGGTCAAGCACCAGAGGAAGGTTCAAAAGAAAGCCAAGCACACTGGGCAAAATGTTATCCTTCTGAAGACTTAGGGCTGCTGAAGGCGCATCAAATCTGCAACCCAGCAGGACTTTGCATGTCAGTAGCATTTATTGTTGCTTTGATGTAGCCAAGATAGTTCCCAGACTTAGAAGACCCATTTATGGATCCCCCCTCCACTCACACACTAACTACTTCATTATTGTGAAATTATGGTGCTACAAGAAGGGCCAAGCAAGCACTGTGCTCCCATGGTGTCATGCAGGGCTGAAACGCAACCTGAAGCTCTTTTGAGGTTCCATGATTTTCTAGTCTACCTAGACAAGTCATAAAAAGCTTAGGAGAAGTCACCGAGATGAAGTACACTGTAGAGGTCCCTTGGAAGGCTGGAGAAGGGTCACACACCCAGCTAGTGGTCCTGGGACTAGCAAAGGGCTTCCGAATGGCCATGGCAGGCTAGTGCTGGGTCACTCAATACCTTGGCTGTGGGAGCAAGGGTGGCCCTACTGGTAAAATACTCAGTTGGGAGAGTCCTGTGTTCTGCTGCAGTCTGCTCTCATAGGCTCTGCTGTTTCAGCTTACTGGAAATAATAATATTGTACTAATAGTCATCGGTTATTCATAGAAAACAAAAGATTTGTACACAGAACTGATGTGGTTTCAAATGCTTGAGTGAATGTTTGCAGGAGGGCTGTTGTCAAGTTTGCTCATTTCTTACTGTGATTTCTAGAACCAGTGTGCAACAGAAATGTAGAAAACATATTTTGCTGATGACAAGTGGTTTTATATGAAGTAATTTTTGAACTTCAGAGGACCTTTCCTGAGATTACAAAACCATCCAAGTGGGTCAAAGTGTGGCCTTAAACTATGTGGATACTTTAACTGGCAAGAGAAACTGGAAGCTCTTTGGGACTACTTGAAAACTCTGTGTGTGTTTATTCTGCTTATGATGGACAGGCATGAACTCGCTCAATTTGTGCTCTGAAACAAAGACAAGCCTGGTTTGTTAGCTCAAGCCCAGCATCGTACTAATATAGACAGACATTTTTCAGCTTGGAGTGTTTGTTGTCAAAAGAAGCGTGGCCAGCAGGTCAAGGGAGGTGATTCTTCCCCTCTGCTCTGCTCTCATGAGGGCCCACCTGTAGTACTGCATCCAGATCTGGATCCCCCAACATAAGGAGGACATGGACCTGTTGGAGTAAGTCCAGAGGAGGGACACAAAGTTGATCAGAGGGCTCTCTCCTGTGAAGACAGGGCCGAGAAAACTGGAGTTGTTCAGCCTGGAGAAGGCTCCAGGGAGACCTTATAGCAGCCTTCCAGCACCTAAAGACCAGGCTGAATGGGGCTTTGAGCAACCTGGAGCGGGAAGTGTCTCTGCCCATGGCAGGGGGGCTGGAACTTGGTGATCTTTAAGGTCCCTTCCAACTCAAATCATCCTATGATTATATGATTCTGTGTGCAGGAGTAGGAACACGAGAGCAGACTAGAGGAGGTGCTGAGGGTACTTCAGGCAAACGCAGCTGGATGGGACGCAGCACCCACGCAAGGTGCTGCCTGGCCCAGGGTGCAGCTCAGTGCTCCGCGTGATGTGGAGTTTTCTGTGTCACAAAAGGTGACAGAAGAAACCCCATGGCTTCCTCCCTGCCCTGCGGAGCTTGCACTAGGTGTGCCTCCCCAATGGTGAAACAAGCACAGACCTTCCTGGCAAAAGGGGAAATTGCCCCACTTCAGATTTTTTTTCAGAGAGGGGGAAATGTTTTTCAGTCTGCTTAGGCAGGCTTAAAGTAAAAGAAAAAATCCTGGAAAGAGTGAAAACAGGCATTAGCTAAGCAAAAGGTCTGGAGCCCTCAGTATAGGAAAGACATGGACCTGATGGAGCAGGTCCAGAGGAGGGCCACTAAAATGATCAGGGGGTTGGATCACCTCTGCTACGAGGACAGGCTGAGGGAGCTGGGGTTGTTCAGCCTGGAGAAGAGGAGGCTCTGGGGAGACCTAATAGCAGCCTTCCAGTACCTGAGGGGGCTACAGGAAGGCTGGGGAGAGACTGTATACAAAGGCCTGTAGTGACAGGACGAGGGGAAATGGCTTTAAGCTGGAGGGGAACAGATTTAGATTGGAGATTAGGAGAAAGCTCTTTACTGTGAGGGTGGTGGAGCACTGGAACAGGTTGCCCAGGGAGGTGGTTGAGGCCCCATCCCTGGAGATATTCAAGGTGAGGCTCGACGAGGCCCTGGGCAACCTGGTCTAGTTGGGGGTGTCCCTGCTGACTGTGGGGGGGTCGGACTAGATGCCTGGACCATTCTATGATTCTATGAAAATGTGAACATGCACAGCTTCTTTGGAGATGTAGCTGGTAGGGAAAAGTCTTTGCTTTGTCTCAGAGGGCTGAGAAGACAGCTTTCATGGCAGAATCTGTCAGGGATGGCAATTACATGTTTCCAGGCCCAGCCTGGCCCGGTCTGGCTGGTGGCTGCAGGCTCACAGGCAGCCGGCTGGTGTCAGGGATGGTCCGTGCCATGGGGCCCTGCAGCTGCCTCAAGGCAAGGGCAGCCTCTCAGCCAAGCTCCCGTGCCGCCGGGCTTGCCCCCATCCTTGGCCTCAGCCTGGGGCTGTGCTGAAGCATGGTTTATGCAGGAAGGGGCTGTTGAATCAGAGGTGTTTGTATGCCTGCACAAACTCTTCACCAAGCTGAGATGCCGACAGCATGCTCGGGACCGCAGAGGAGCACGCAGAGTGTTGCCCACATCCCCACTGATGGTTTTCCCTGACCATCAGACTGCGTCTCTCTTGTTTTGGGTGTCTGCTCGCTCCTGCTGTGCTCACTGCTGACTGGTGGGTGGGACATGGGGACAAGAGCGAGCCCCCAGCCTGTCCGTGGCCTCTGGACCAGGGGCTGCCCTGGCCATCTCCAAGCACCGGCAGGGTCCAGCCTGGTGTCACCCAGCCAGCTTTGGGCAGCCCTGGGGTATCCAGCAGCAGAACGGCAATGGCTAGAGGGAAGCGCTCATAGGCAGCCATGGCTGCTTTCTCACCAGCCTAGGCACTAAAAATAGACAATTTGCAGACGCATCCCTTCATCCCTCACGGACACTCTGCAAAGCCACTTGAACAACCTTGAAAAAGACACGCGAGAGACTAAAAATGGTTTTATGATTTTTGCTGTGTGACTGACTAAAGGCAGAAGTGTTCTAAAGCTATTTGAGCATGTTTCTGTTCTTGAATTATTTTGAAATAATAGCACTTTCTCATGGTGTATAGCTTCTTCTTTCCTAACTGGAGTCACTTTGGCAGTCTCTAATTACTAATCTATTTGTCATAACACTATCAGGAGCAGGCAGGGCTGCACAGAAGTAAATATAACAAGTACCTTCATTTTTAGAAATTGTGAGTCTTATGGAATAGTCCAAGATATTTTTAAGTATGTGAAAAGGCGTGCTTGATTTATTTGTGCTAATATTCAAGTTGGCTTAATAGTAAAGAAAGTCCTTTGCAATTTTTTTTTTCTATTTCAGAATTTGTTTGCTGTGACTTGTGAGGTTGGTTATAATCCACAACTTTCTTGACAGCCACACAAATATGAAATTGTCATGTCCACAAATCATGAAAGTGCCATGAGTCTCTGTGGATGAATGAGAAATTTACAGAATCACAGAAGCACAGAATTGTGGTGGTTGGAAGGGACCTCAGAGATCATCGAGTCCAACCACAAAAAAAACAAAAAACCCAAAACACAAACAACCCACCACACCACCTAAACACACAACAACAACCAAACCAAAAATCCATCACCCACCCACTCAGCAGCCCACGACAAACCAATAATCTTGGGCACTAGAGCATGCCCTGAAGAACCATGTCTACACGTTTCTTAAATCCCTCCAGGGATGGTGACTCCACCACGTCCCTGGGCAGCCCATTCCAATGCCTGACAACCCTTTCAGTAAAGAAATGTTTCCTAATATCTAACCTGAATTTCCCCTGGCATAATTTGAAGCCATTACCCCTTGTCCTATCATCTGTAACTTGGGAGAAGAGACCGACCCCCGTCTCTCTACAGCTTCCTTTCAGGTACTTGTACAGAGTGATAAGGTCGCCCCTCAGTCTCCTCTTCCCCAGACTGAACAATCCCAGCTCCCTCAGCCTCTCCTCGTAAGACTTGTGCTCCAGACCCCTCACCAGCTTCGTTGCCCTTCTCTGGCCCTGCTCCAGCACCTCAATGTCCCTCTTGTGGTGGGGGGCCCAAAACTGGACACAGTACTCGAGGTGGGGGCTCACCAGTGCCGAGTCCAGGGGGACGATCACTTCTCGGGCCCTACTTGCCACACCGTTCCTGATACAGGCCAGGATGCTGATGGCCTTCTTGGCCACCTGGGCACACTGCTGGCTCATGTTCAGCCGACAGGCGACCAACACCCCCAGGTCCTTTTCTGCCAGGCAGCTCTCCAGCCACTCTGCCCCCAGCCTGGAGCGCTGCCTGGGGTTGTTGTGACCGAAGTGCAAGCCCCTGCACTTGGCCTTATTGACCCTCATCCCGTTGGTCTCAGCCCATCCAGTCTTAGCTGGACTTCATTATTCTGCTATTTTAAAATATCAGTCATTATCTAACTTAACTGAGTTTTCTTATGCTTTTTTTTCCCCCAAAAGTGATGAGTACACATAAATCTTTTAGGACAACTCTGACTGTGCAGGGACTTAAATTTATGCAAGCAAGGCTAGAGCTTTACAATTTCCAGGAAGCATTTAGCAAGTAAATTTTGTTATACGTAATGCCCTTAGATGATCAAACAAAGTGAACAACAAATAATTTTCAGTCATTTGCCTATTGAAATTTGCAAAATCATACACACAGACAGACACACACACATTGTATTGCATGCAAACACAAAGTAGAGCCTTTACCAATCCTTAACTGGAAGCTAATAGAAGTTCACCAAAAAAGATATTGCAGTGGACTCAGACGCAAGGGAGAAAAAAACCCCCAAAACCGAACTGTATGAAAGAAAGCCAAGATGACAGACAACCTTTTACTGAACTTGCTTAATCCAGGAGATTTGCTGGCGGATGGTGGGGAGGGGGCAAGGAGACTGTCCCGCTCTTCCTATGTGGCACATGCTTCACGTCACATGCAAGGGGAGCAGCTGTGGAGCTTCTCCAATCCACCCCATGGCTGTAGTAATCTCTGCTTATCTATGCCATCCTAACTCGCATGGTTAAATTTCTTTTTGACCAGTAACCTTGCACTTTCAGAAACAGTGATTGTTGTTCTCTCCAGTATTCCTTATCTCATAGATCTCTATTAGCAATTCTCAGGGACCTACATTCTTCTGAGGTTCTGGGTACATAGATGTTGCTTAAGCCAGCAACTAGTGCAGATGTTTTGAGTTTGGTGGATGTCTGCAGTAGTGAAGAACAGCAAAATGGTGATTTCTTCCAATAGAAACAAATGTACTTTCTCTGTCAAATTTTTACAGCTGAGAACCATGAAATGAGATAAACCGAAGTAAATTATGAAAAGACCTTCCTGAAATAAATACCTGTGTAGCAGAGGGAACAGGATACAGATATTTCTATGCACATTTTCTCATGACCACATTGTCTATGTAGAGCTGAGCCAGAGCAGGTACAGAAGCTGCTTAAACTAGGGGGATAGGTTTTTCTAAGAGGGCCTGCTGCTGAATCAATGGAGTTGTGCCAGTGATGAATTTAGGCCAGTAAATTCCTGAACCAAATGAAAAATAGCAGCCAGAGGTTATGGTACAAAATACCTGCCATTAGTCATGATGCCAGAAAGGCTTATGAAGTGTCTTACAGCAGGTTTGCTTTTCTTCTAGCAGGAGGGTACTCAAGAGAGGAGAGAAGATAAAGTTCATTCTTAGACTGTAAAGAGGCTAGAAAGCTTAGCATACTTAAATTGCTTAGCAAACACTGGCAAACTCTAGCTTACAGTAAGGCCATTTCTGTACAATCTGCTGCCACAGTTTTCTTTGAGCAGGGAAGATAGTATTTCACAGAGCTATTATCGGAGGAGGAGCTAATGTACCCCCAGGAGTCACTGGGCCACATGCTGTGTAGTAGAAAATGTAGGTTCACAATGTCAAAACAGGTAGAGCCAAAGTGGCCCAAGGTGAAGACGACAGGGCACAGCAGTTGTTTCAGCACTCCTCAGGCTTCTATTCTTCTAGTTGCACAAAAGATGCAACTAATGTGATGTTCCAGTCAATATTTTCCTCTCCTGGGTGCTAAGCTTCTCATAAACACAACAGCTAGTCTACATACATATATATACATATATAAATATACACACACACATACACCTTCCTGTCCATACACATATATAGTGGCCAGCCTAATATATATATATACAATTGATGTCTGTCTGATACATAATATGCTTATTTGAAATGCTACTGAGGGTATACAAAAGATGGTGCAGTTGCCTAAAAACTGTTGTGAAGTCTCCTGTTCCTTTTTAGGTAATGCTACTTGTGAAAAGCCTTTGGAAGTAAACAGCAGTATTTTATTATTTGAGCACAGTTAAAAATGCAGATTTTCTTTGGATCCATGTTTTTACTCATCCCATTAAATGTTGGTCGCCTGGACAATTTAATCAGGATTATAGTGTCTAAAGAGATTAGTTAGATAACACTTCTTGTTAATTAGGGTGGCCTGTCCACTAGACTTTTTCTGAAGGGCAAGTGGGTGCGTGAAGCAGAATACTTTGGAAGACAAGTGACTGTGTGAGACCAAGGTCAGAGGTAGGATGCTGCGGGGTATATGACAGTGCAAACAGGACTGTTAACATGGAAGTGCTTTTTAAACTAGTCGATTAAAAAGGCTCTAATACCAAAAAAACCAACGCCATAACACAACAGACATACTTATATAGGAGTAATCATGTATATTCAACTGCTATTCAAATATATCTATTGAATCTGAAGAGATGATGGGCACAGAGTGCAGTGAAAAAATCCCCCCAAATAAACAGAAAATTACAATGAGAAAGCTAATTTTAGGAAACTATTAGAAAATAGCCAATTGATTTCTTGTTCTGAATAGTTTTGTCTTGGAGATGTTTGCATTCTGCCAGGCACCATACTTGTTTGAGAGAGTTTCAATTGGATGCACTCGAGACCCACTTACATTTTCTGTCTACTTAAGTCCAGAATTTTTTGCACTTCCCAAGAACACAGAACATAAAGAGATCCTGATCTTTTACTTAGAAGGAAGAACAGCAATTCAAGACTGCAGGACAAAACACAGCATAGTAAAATGTAGGCTGAATATCTGGATATATGTCATGGTAGTAAGATAAATTAGATTGTAAAAGAGTCTGATGAAAGCCTGAGAGCTATTTAAACTACAAAGAACAAAGCTGCCTGACATACTGTGGAGAACGACGGTATGCTCATGGGGAGAGACAAGATGATATCATAGGCCTTTTCCATCATTTATTTTCTAATGTCTATAATCTGTGATAAAGCATACTTCTGTGGAGAGGGGCCAATATTTTTAAGCCTAGGCACTGACATTTGGATTTGATTTAAAGAAGTATACATAATCAGTCACAGGGAACCTTTCCAAAACTCTAAGACCTGATGCAAGAGGAGCTGAGAAATTACTGTGTTGAATCAACAGGGGCTGCCTAGGAGCTCAGATCTGTATAGAAGTTAGTCTTGCAGTGGTCTATTTGCAGTTAGGTCCTATGAATTACTATACCAAAAATCATAATAATTAGAAATAACAGGGTATTGGCTTTGTGATACCGATAACTGAATCCAAAACCTCCAAACAAACCTACACGTGGATCTTGCAAAGCATGGTGTGGTTTCAGTATATATGGAAAAAAGATTTTGTAACACTGGAGTTTTATCCTTTCCACAGTTACAGGACAGGACATCCACTTTTTTCTAGTGTTATAAGAATTAACACCAAGAGCTTACAGTGAAAGATATGGCCTCTGGCTACTACTGGATGACCAGTGTCATTGTACTGTTAGCTGCTGGCCTGAATATTCAACATACATGAGAATGAGAAATGGACATAGGTCCATTTCCTTTTGTCCTATCGCTTGTTACTTGGGAGAAGAGATCAACTCCCACCTCACTACAACCTCCTTTCAGGTAGTTGTAGAGTATGTTAAGGTCTTCCCTCAGTCTCCTTTTCTCCAGACTAAACGACCCCAGTTCCCTCAGCTGCTCATCATGAGACTTGTGCTCTAGACCCTTCACCAGCTTTGTTGCTCTTCTTTGGAGGTGCTCCAGCACCTCAATGTCTTTCTTGTAGTGACGGGCCCAAAACTGAACACAGTATTTGAGATGCAGCCTCACCAGTTCTGAGTATAGGAGGATGGTCACTTCCCTAGTCCTGCTGGCCACACTATTTCTGATACAAGCCATGATGTTATTGGCTGCCTTGGCCACCTGGGCACACTGCTGGTATGTATTCAGCTGGCAGTCGACCAACACCCTCAGGTCCTTTTTCACCAGGCAGCTTTCCCCACTCTTCCCCAAGCCTGTAACGCTGCATGGGGTTGTTGTGACCCAAGTGCAGGACCCGGCACTTGGCCTTGTTGAACCTCATCCCATTGGCCTTGGCCCATTGATCCAGCCTGTCTAGAAACCTCTGTAGAGCCTTCCGACCCTCAGGCAGATCAACCCTCCCACACAACTTGGTATCATCTGCAAACTTACTGCACTCAATCCCCTTGTCAAGATTGTTGATAAAGATATTAAAGAGAACTGGCCCCAATACTGAGCCCTGGGGGATACCACCTGTGACCAGCTGCCAACTGGATTTAACTCCATTCACCACAATTCCCTGGCACCAGCCTCCAAACAGTTTTTCTGTGAAAAGCGTGTACCCATTGAAGCATTTCTCCAGCAGTCAGTTTCTCCAGGAGAATGGTGTGGGAAATGGTGTCAAATGGTGATGGCTTGAGATCTGCCCCATAACCTTCCTTGGCACTAAGGTCACACTGACAGGCCTGTAATTCTCTGGGTTCTCATTGTGGCCTTTCTTGTAGATGAGCATCATATTTGCTAACCTCCAGTCAACTGGGATCTCCCTGGTTTTCCAGGGCTGCTGATAAATTATATACAGTGGCTTGGTGAGCACTTCCACTAGCTCCCTCAGTGCTCTAGGGTGGATCCCATCCAGACCCATAGACTTGTGAGTGTCCAAGTGGTGTAACAGCTCACTAACCATTTCCCGTCAGATTATGGGGGGTTCATTCTGCTCCCCATCCGTGTCTTCCAGCTCAGAGAGCTGGGTACTCCAAGAAAAAACTGGTCTTACTATTAAAGACAAAGCCAAAGAAAGCATTAAGTACCTCAGCCTTTCCTCATCCTTTGTCACTGTTTCTCCCCACATCCAATAAAGGATGGAGATTCTCCTTAGTCCTCTGTTAGCTGATAATGTATTTATAGAAACATTTTTTATTTTCTTTTACATTAGTAGCCAGATTAAGTTCTAGTTTGGCTTTGGCCATTCTAATTTTCTCCCTGCATAGCCTCACAGATTCTTTGTAGACTTCCTGTGCCTTCTTCCGTAGGCCATAAACTTTCCTTTCCTTCCTGAGTTCCAGCCAAATCTCTCAGTTTAGCCAGGCTTGTCTTCTTCACCGCTCGTCTTACAGGTCATGGGGATGGCCAGCTCCTTCATCTTAAAGATTTCCTTTGTGAAGAATATCCAGCCTTCCTGGACTCCTTTGCCCTTCAGGGCTGCCTCCCAAGGGACTCTGACAACAAATGTCCTAAACAGGCCGAAGTCTATCCTCTGGAATCCAAGGTGGCAGTTCTTACTCCTTACTTCTCCAAGAATGGAAAACTCTATCATTTTATGATCACTATGCCCAATACAGCCTCCAACCTTCACATCACCCACAAGTCCTTCTGTGTTAATGAGCAACTGGTCTAGCAGGGCACATTTCCTTGCTCATCAGCTGTGTCAGGAAGCAATCTTCCACACATTGCTGGAACCTCCTAGGCTGCTTTCTCTCTGCTGTATTGTATTTCCAGCAGACATCTGGGAAGCTGAAGTCTCCCATGAGAACAAGTGGTAGTGACTGGGAGGATTCTCCCAGTTGCTTAGAGAATATTTTGGCTGCCTCTTCATCCTGGTTAGGAGGTCTATAACAGACTCCCTCCATGATATCTGCTTTCTTGGCCTTCCCCTTGATTCTTACCCTTAAGTGCTCAACCCTACTGTCATCATCATTAAACTCAAGACAATCAAAATACTCCCTAACAAACAGGGCCTCTCCTTCCTGGCCTATCCCTTCTGAAGAGTTTACAGTCATCCATTGCAGCACTCCAGTTGTGCATATCATCGCACCGTGTTTCTGTGATGGTGACTATGTCATAGTTATCCTGCTGCACAATGGCTTAAAGCTCCTCCTGTTTGCTGCCCATGTTGTGTGCATGGGTGTAGGGGCACATCTGTTGTGTTATTGATTCTGTCACCTTGAGGGGAGAAGCCCTAATTCCTACTTGACCATTCCCAGGCACTTCTGTGATTTCTAGCCCATCAATATCCCTTGTGTCTTTGCTATCACATGGCACTCCATCCCCTACCTCCACTGGGATGGCAGACAGAAGGGCCTCGCTATCACACCATCCCACAAACATTGACCTACAGCCCCCAGGCCTGTCTCTAGCAGCCTAGTTTTATCCTTTCCCCCTTCAAATCTTGTTTAAAGACCTTTCAGTGAGCCCTGATGATTCCTGTGCAAAAATCTTCTCCCTCCTCTGAGACAGGCGTACCCTGTCTGTTGCCCGCAGGCCTGGTGTTGTGTAAACCGACCCATGATCAAAAAGGCCACAGTATGAGAAGAACATAATTGAGGAAAAGTAAGTTTGTCTTCCTAAAACTAATTGATTCTGTAAAATATATTCGAGGTAGGACAAAGAAGAACTGATGGTTAAACATACCCTCATCCAGTCACAGAAATGAAAATTTCCAGGCTATGTATTTACAGTGGAATGAGAGGACACAGTGACACGGTAGAGTCTTCCAAGCATTCAGCCCACATTCAGCCAGCCAAGCAAGCCTAAAGTTCACACAGGTCCCTGCCTACTGCTTTCTATTTGTTGGCTTCAGCTCTTCAGAAACATCTACCCAACATGCAATAGAAAACTGGGAAACTTAGATGCAATTTTGGCCACTTGAATTTGGAGATCTCTTTTCTCCCACTCGTATCAGTATGAGTTGTACATCTATTTAAGGGGCAGTTACACAATATGTTTTTTCAAGTCTCACTTGTGGTGCATAGGTAATGCATGTCTTACTTTATTTCTGAAATATCAGCTCTGGACTCCTGAGAAGACAGTATGAATGACCAGCAGTGTCGCCAGACGTGGCATTCACTGGGGGTCATGGCACCCATCCTCTGCTCTGGATAAATCCTGTGCTGTATGACTCAATGGCATGAGTCACATGTTACTTTCTGAAACCATTCTCATCCTTATCTGAGTATTTCTTTTGGGGTCATAATACTTTATTTTCAACTTTGTGAGCTACAAGTGCAAAGTTAGCATTTCACTGCCTACACACATTTATTTACCTTGCTAAAAATAAGTTAGACAGAAAAGAGTGAGTCTCATCACTTCCCCGTTATTTAGTATTGATTTAACGTTTTCACTATGAACACGTGGGATACCTTAAAAATTAGTTGCTGATTTGTTCTTGCTTTTCTAGTAAAAGAGTAGCCCCAGAATCAAATGCATTCATATATTAATGGGATTTACAGGGTTTTTTCCTACTTATCTGCCACAGCATAGCCAGCTACAAAATGCATGCATTTCAGCTGATTATTGCTTGAGAAACATTTAGCAGTTGCCATATTTTAGAGTGGAGAACACCTAAATTCCCCAGCTGATAGAGAATGTAGATAAGTTAATGACTCCAGACTCAGGGGGCACTTGACAAACAAAATTACAGATGTGAAGCCTGGACTGAGTTGCATGTGTTTCTTGGAAGCCTTGCAGAAGGTTGATTAGAACCTGCCGTGCCTCAAGCTGTAGGCTTTGACAGGTGCTTGGGATGGTGGCCTTGTTTTTTTTCAGCTTTTGTCTGAGGAAGGTGAGGAATATTTTAGCTTAAATTAACCTTGGATAGGGAGGGGAGATACTTTTCGTGTGTTTGCTGATGTGGTTTGGGCCACGTTTCTGGAATCTGGCTCACACAGAGTCAAGGGTGATTTCAAGATGTCAGATACATCAGCAAAAGTAATTAGAGAAAGAATGTGAGCTGGCATTTGCATTAATGCTGCCTAGTAATTAATAGCATAGCTACAATCTTGCTGGCTCCTGTAACAATCTGCAGGCTTGAGCCAGAGCTCCTGCTTTCCTTTCTGCCTGCCTGACCTTGAGTAACTATGCCACCCCACCCTTCTAAGCAGTTGCGGAGGAGGCTGTTTTGGCTGGAATTAGACAGCCCCAGATGGTACTCTAATGCTCAACACCTGCCATGACTCCTTCAGCTCTTGTTATCTCTGCCACAGCTTTTATGCATACCTTTTTGCAGTTTGCTCAGTGGAGCAGGGAGACAGAGGGAGGCGCGTGGGAGGGAGGGAAGGAAGAGGGGAGTCTCCCTCTCGGGCTCCATGGGGATGCAGGGATGTGGTGTTTGCTCAGTGCTGCACCCACACACCAGCAGCAGCACAGTAAGCGTGAGCAGGCTGCAAGCCATGGGGTGGTAACTCCATTCACTGACTCATTTCTCTTGTGTGCTGACCTAGGAGAGACTGAATACTCGCACCTAGCACAGCCACATTACTTGGCTACCATGGCTCCTCCAAAACTGAAGGAGTTTTCATGGAGTCGTTTTTCCTTCCTCCTTCCATGACTGCAGATATTGAAGGCATTGTGAGTCACCATTCCTGAAAGACTGTTTATGACATAAACAACCCTGTGTTTACATTCATTTTAATAAAAAGACTTCATGCGTACAGCCCCCTCTTTAAACGTCTTCCGATACCTACTTGGTGGTTCTTCCTGGCTGAGTGTATTTTTTCCAATGGCTGCTGAGGACATGCCTGATGTTACTACAAGAGAAGGAGGCTCAGAGAAGGAGATTGGAGTCATAGCCCAGCTGCTTTCTGTCACAGAAAGAAAAATCGGCTTTGTGGACCAGACTTGTGTTGTAATTAAAATGTTCTATTAAATCAGGCTCCCCAACTGCTAGTTCCTGTAGGGGAAATATAGATCCATGGCTGGAAGTAATAATTAGCAAGATGTCAGTCTGGTCCTCCTGACAGAGGTGGTTTAGTGACTTGTGAAGGTCACCAGATTGATTTTATTTCAAAGGGATATGTATTTATCATTCCTTCTGACCAGCAGAGTAGGGCAGATCCCTAGATGCTGCAAACCAGCATAGCATCACCGACACCAATTTACCCAAAATGAAAAGCTGGGCTAACCCTAAGCACCCCAGGTTTGGCACACAGCAGTTTGTGGGTAAAATGTGCCCTTGACCTCTGGGCCTAACAGCAGTCTGAAAAGGAAGAGGCTGTCTGCAGGCAGCTATGACTGCCTCCTGTGCACATCAGCAAAAGGGTAGCCATCCTGCCAAACAAATACACATTTCTAAATAGCAATGAGAAAAAACCAAAGGGGCAAAGGGTCAGGAGAGTGTGACATGCTTGCAGGGCATCTGCTAAATTTTCAGTACATGTTGTCTGTCTGATCCCTTGCTAGCTGATCCAAGTTTTTGCTTGCTGTAGGCAGCTCAAGCAAGTTTTAATCAATAAATTAAAAAATTTGGCATGAGAACTTCAGTTCCATCAGAAAGCAGTCATTGTCTGGTTTTGCGATTCCCAGTACATGAGATGGTGTTTGAAATGGTAGAGTATCTTACACAGCCAGAGCAATACTTTAGTATCAAGAAACACTAAAATAACAAGTTTCAAGATCTGCTCAGGGTAAGTCTCTTTAGACCATGGGTTTGTTATTCTTGATCATTTTACAAACCCTTTATGGGAAAAATATTTTCCCTCCATACATTATAGCTCCAAATAAAATATTCTGCAGAGACTAGACTGTTAAACAATATCTTGTGTGTGCATATATAAAATAGGAAAGTCATGAAAGGATTGTCAGGTGGTATTCTTCCAAAGCCTCTATTTTATTCCTCAAAAATGACTGCACTGTGCCATTTTAAGACAGCCATGTTGAATTTAATGAAGGTTACTTATTGGTGAGTGTTGATGGTGTATGTCACTGTGCAGACATACAAATGCAGAGCTCAGCTAATTTACTCTCTCTCTGAGATTCTTGTCAGGGTTAATGACTGGCTCCCATTACTAATTATGATGCAATAAAGCATCCAGCCATTGCTGCAATAGAAGGTGTTTTACTTTCCTGGAGGAGGTATCTGGGCAAGTTACTTTTTGTAATCTTTCCTGCCCAGGGTAAATTCCTAGGCAGAGTTTCTCCCCTGAAAACAGGCATTGGTGTTGGACTGAGATCCTAGAAGTAAGAGATTGAGTTGCATGGCTTGTAATCATCTTTATTTCAGGATAAGCATGCGCTTGCAAATAAAACATGCTGTACTTAGAATTCCATAGATGGGGTCCATCTGACTAAACTATGCTTTGGATATTTGTTTGCACTGCACATACAAGTTTCTGAGCTGGTGACTCTGGAGTCCTTCAGGGTCAAGAGAAAAATCAATGGTGCTAGCATATAACTAATCTCATCCAAAAGCAAATGTGAAAAGCAGGTCATGGCATCCTTAACATGTAGGACACGAGAAATACATGAAATAGGATTACACTTGGAGAAACAAGAAAGAGTTCAGGCCTTCAAAGCGAAATGAAATCAGGTCCTACTGAACTGTCAACACTAAAGCACTAGTGGTCCTCCAAGGCCCCCTGGTCTCCAGTCCCAGTTTTGATGTCTCCACACACTCTTGCACTGAGACATGGATCCAATGAACTTCTATGGAATTTCCCATTGTTAAGAACTGACACAAGTATGTTGTCATTGTCACATTTTAAAAAATAATTTCAAAGATGCTGTCAAATTACAGTGACATTATCCAGGTCCAGTGAGATAAAAAATGGCCTCCCATTTACACAGGCTTTTACTTAAGCATATTTCAACCATGTGCTGTTGTTCCAGATTCTGTGACCAAAAAAATCCACAATGATGGGTGATACAGGTTTGTCTTTCAGTCAAGTAAAGTCAGTTGAGCAAGATTAAGATTACTGGAAAGACTAATCCACTTGAAGGCACGTTATCTGGTATCACTGTAGTCACACGTGAAATACAAGCAGCTCCTGGAAAGTCTTTGCGAATTTCCAGAACAGCTTGATAAAAATTACCTTACATTTAGCTATATAGTCCAAGCCAAGATAACCCTGTATCTCTGGAGGTATTTCTTTTCACACTTCCATACTTCACCTTTTCACTGTTACGAATTCATTAAGTTCAAGGACCTCAATATCTGAAGACAACTTCCACAACATCAATAAGACTATTTGTTGTCATGTGAAACTCATCTTCTCAGGGGTAACCTTGGCTTATGCCAGTAGATATCCGGGAACAACTTTTTATGTTTGCTCAGTTGCATAATTTTATCACATTTTTTATCATACCTTTTTAATATTTAAAATAAATATTGTGTTTATAAGTATTTTATTATGTTTTTCACCTAACAATGATTTCCAGTTTCTCAATTTGATTTTATCAGCTGAGGTCATGCCAAAACCGGATTGCTTGCTTCTACATTTCAGGTAGGTCTGCTAGCAAGCTCAGTGTGATGTGCTGTCATTAGCATGAAGAAATATTTCTTAATTCTTCTGTGTAGTATGCTAGCAATTTACTTTATCCAAGCCTTCATTAAACTGGATTTTGTGTGTCCATATAACATGTTTGTATTGCTGTTTTCTCTGCCAAGTTCTGAACATCTTAATTTGTGCTTTCTGTCCTTCCTGTTTTTGGGTGTGAAGAAAGTAGCCATAACTGTAAATTCACCAAATAAATTGCTCAGTGCTCACTGTCTTGATAATTTAATTGGCTTTCAGTATGTTTGGAGTGCTTACAAGACAAAACGTCACAACTGAATCTAAAGCAATTTCATCTGTAGTTTGCCTTTTCAGAACATGAAGACATAGCAACTTGCTAAAATGAAGGTGAAGCTGTCAGCTCTGAAGGCCAATAAGACAAATTTGAAAGCATGCCTTCAGTTCATTAGATACCCTTGACCTGAAGATGACTTCAGCCTTTGGGTGCTGATTTTTGGTCAAGGTTTTTATGAATTGGAATACCTCATGATTATATGCCTTGAAACGTGCTTCTGCTTGGTTTTAAAGTGCCTACTGTGGCTTGTAGTTACAACTGAGGTATGATGCTTGCTACTTGTAAAATGTCAAAAAGCTCATTGGTCTAGATGTTATCCTTCATTTCATTATTGGTCTTGGTGACTGACACAACTAATGCCTTGTACTAACATACCACCAAGTAACCAAACATTTCGGTTCTCCTTTAACATAAGAAGACTTCTTGCTCTTTTTTTTTGGGTCTTTATTTCATGAGTTGTTGTATTCTAATCTTTTTCATCTTACTGCAAGGTTTTTAGTAACAAAGCATTGGAATTACATGAATGTAATTCTGCATCTTTTAACCAAATGTTTATTGTGTTTTGCTGGCATGTCTTTAAGTATCCTTTTTTGATTGTCAAAACCTGCTGCTCATTTACTGACTTGAAAGAATTCCATGAAAGTCATCATGAAAGAAAATACTTAGTTTATCTAATAATGATTGGGCAAATGCTGAAATGCCTACCAAGTCCATAAAACTGCTATTTTTAACTTTGCCGCAAGATATTCTCCTCAATCACAGTAAGTTCTGGATTTACCCAGGCATTAACAACTTGCACATTTGTATTCATAAATACAGGCTGGTGGTGTGCATGCTCCAATGTGTATTCTCAAATGCTCTGGTGATTTCAGTACTGAAAGGTACCTTAGCTTCTTTTAATTAATAGGCTGAAGTTCCTTAAAGGACAATGAAATAACTGAGTTAGTAGAAGAAAAAAGAGTCAGTCTTTCAAAAGGGAAGAACATATAGCAAGTGCACCAGTTGATCACAAATTGCTGTTTCTCTCAAGTACTTCCAACTCCATGAATGTCTTCTTGTAGATCACAAAATAGCAATGTAATGATAAATTATGATATGCACACTATTCACTCTTCACTGAACTTGGCTGGCACTTAGGTGCTTCATTCCAGCTCAGAATCTGTCCTCTTCAGATTAAAGAGCTGTTATAACTCACTGTTTGTTTAGAAACAGATTAATGATATCCCTCCTGTTTTCTCAGAGGCAGACTTTATTCTGCCTAGTGTGAGTTATTAAAAATGCTGGCCTTGATGCCCTAGCTGAAAGATCAAAGACATAAAATCAACTAACTTTGACATAAACCAGATGCCATATTTTAACTTCAGTTCCATTTGAGATAGGTTCTTTATCTACATGGTTCTACTGATAAAGGCACAACACATCAGAGATAAGAAAATTTAAAAGGCTGTGACTTTTGCACAGACAGTACTATATTTGATATAGCTGGAAAACAGCACAGTAAAAAAAAAAAAAAATTGGTTTAGTTTCCAATCAGCCACTTACCTGTTTTTCACCTTTTGTAAACAACAACAGATTAAGTGTAAAGGGATTACCTGAGATAATGGCATATAATTTCTTTGTCTGGCACTGCCACACTGCATCATCACTGTCATCACCATCATTGTAATGCTCCCCAGTCTGTGCCTGATATCCTTCTTCATTCATGAATACTTTCAAGTCACCTTTTCCCAAGGCTTGCCTGGGGCTGGTGTCAGTGACCCAGCAGCTCTGTGTTGGCTTGGCCGCTTGTCAGGCTACCTCTATATTGCTAATAAAGCAGAGCTAGAGAATGGTCTAAAACAGGTCACCCATTACCCTGGTGTCCTCTGGGTCCCACGCAGTTCTTCTAGCTCACAGAACTATTCTTTGTGTGCTTTTTTCAGTTCAAGGTATCTGAAATAATGTGATTGGTGTTTTGCAAAGTGCCAGTGGCATCACAAGTGTGAAACTGAGGTGTGAAACTGAGGTGTGAAGCTGAGGTGAGGATACAAAGGTGACCAGGGCAGTGTTGAAGAAAGAGGTAGGGCAGAGAAAGCCAAACCTTACACAGTGTTGACCATGCTGCCTAATGCAGCCCTAGCGCAGGACCATAGATGTTGCCTTCTTTTGTGCTACTTTCATCCTGGAGCTTTGTGAATTCATGCGTTGTGCTGGCTCTAAAAGTAATAATTTAATCCTTTATTGCCTCATAAATATTGATTTAATTCAGAAAAGAATCTCAACATATTACTTTTCCTTCTGTCCTGGCAGGTTTAGCCCCAAAATAGAGCTTTATGCTGAAAGGAATGTACTGTTATTAGTTCCGGTTGCCAAACAAGAAACCATTATTATTACTCTTTCATCCAAGTTTTCCCAAGCTGCTCCAAAACGGGGTCTTCTGGCAGTGTCGTTTGAGAACACTTGTGTCTTGATATCCAAACCTTCTGAAGGGCTCCACCACGAGTCACAGCTCCTGTCCTGTCCAGCCAGGCCAGCTTGCTAGCACGGGTGTCTCCCAAATTCAGGACCATATCCACATTTTTACAAACTTAGATTTTCTAAGCCACATGGACATATCTGTCAATATCTGCATTCCTCTTTCTTTTCATGTTGTGTTCATTGCTCTGTAAAATCAAAGTTTTCCCAGGTAAGAATTTTTCTTGTTCATTGCTCTCTCTTGGCGTGCAGGCGGTGGGATGCCCACAGCTGCACAACCTTCCATCTTCTTTGTTTCTCAGGCTCTTTTTGCGCTTTCCACTCATGCATGTGCACATTTTTAAAGAGTTGCACTGCATTTATTCCCAGCATATGGTCAAACGTGGGAATCCTTGCAGCCACCTGAAGCCTCTTCAAGGCAGAGGTTGACCAGAAGTGAACGGCTAATGGGGCTGCAGCCTTTCTCCCACCACCAGCACTGGTGGTGTGGTACAACCCCCAGCTTCACACAGCCTGGTGGGGTTGCAGCTATGTTGCTCTCCCATTTTGTTCACAACAGCATCTGCCGGGGGGAGTGTGTGTTATTAAAAGTGGACTGGGTTAAGAGCATTATTTTTATGCTCCCGCAAGGGAGGACTGGGGATGAAGAAGAATGTGTGCAGCCTGCAAAGCATGCCTCTTCCCCTGGAAGCAGAAATTTTTCCTATAGTGGAGCCATCACTGAATCTCAATAGAATATAGTTGAGTGACAAATCCTCATGTCTCTGTATGTTCAGAAAGCAAGCAAGCAAACATACCCTTTAGAGAGAAATTAAAGGATTCAGTGTGCCCACAGCAAAGCTACTAAAAGCAACAAAACCCTTCCTGTGATTGCAGAAAGTACAGGTCTCTGCACTGTTCTGTGCTGTCAGGTTAATTTGTGACAGCCCACACTGCTGACATCTTACCCATCGCTACAGTTTTCTGTTCTGAGCAATCAGTCATGACAATTGCAAACTCTGCCTTCCAGGAGGCAGCTCCATCCTCTGGCTGGGAGCATCTCTGCTCCAGGGCTATTCAGCTTCAGCAAGATCTGGGACAGATCACCCCATGGCTGCCTCTTTGACCTAGTAGTATGTGTCAACAAATAAATGTTTAAGAAAACTATGAGCAACACATTCCTCAATCTATTGCAGGGCTAGCATCAGTGCCAGTAAATTATGTGCATGCAGAGTGAGGACAGTCAGACTTTAAGGATCACATCTTCAAGGCGCTTTTGACTGACCACTAAATCCAGATGCTTAAGTATTTAGTGCCAGTACTTTTATCCTTGCTTTCTTACACACTGAACTATTTGTGCTTATGAGACGGGGTAACACTGCTATCATCTTGTCTCAAAAAATATATGTGTTTAAAATCAGAGTAGAATTATTTTCTGACTGAAACCAGAATAATAGAACAGAATCTGAAACTTTAAATTACTTTATTTTAGTGTCAGTTCCAGCTAAGTCAAGAAATATATCCTGATATCACACGTATCAGCTGCTCATACTTTCAAAATATTTTCTCTGTGCTAAAGCTGATGCACTGGTAATTCTTCGAATTGTTCATAAGGTCAAATCATATAAAAATAATCAAAACCATTTGTGAGATACCAAAAATCTAAAGCATATCTTATTTTGCTATGCAGGATGGATGAAGAAAATACATAAAAGCCTTATATGTGAGAATTTTTTTTAAATTGTCCAAAATAGGCCAGTGTCCAAGCTGAAGTGAAGGCAGTAAGAGATTTGGCAGATAAATAGAGATGACAGGTGGAGACAGAGCAAGGGAAAAGGAATTGATCAGTTATATGTGAAAAGTAATTAGCAAGTCTCCATGACATCTCTGTTGAGTACCCTTCAACTGTGGTTTGTCTTTCTCATCTAGTAAGCCTCATATGCACATCTGCTTAGCCTGTAGAAATCATGGAATCATATGGGGTTGGAAGGGACCTCTGGAGATCATCAAGTCCAACCCACCCATCGGAGTGGGTCTACCACAAATAGACCTGCCAGGAAGATTTGCACCAGGAATACATACGTATCTCTCTCATTATGCATCCTATATATGCATATGTACATACATATGCACACACATGTGTGTAATTATATATAATTTTGCACCAGGAAGCCAGGAATCCCAATAAACTCAATGACAATCCACTTACTTGCTTATTCTAGTTCTTCTCAATTTTATCCACTTCCCATATAGTCCTAAGCTGGGTGTCTAGCTTCTGTAGGATTTGTATAGATGTGGAAATTTGTTAAGGATGTATGAAGGTGCTAGTCTAAAGTAGTAAGACTTCCATTATAAACAAATATGCAAAATACAAATATTGAGTATTTTTTTCAAAATGGAGACACTATTGTAGACTGTTTTACTTGTCACTTGTTTACAGTTGGAAGGCAATGCCCTGTTTCTCAGGAAAAATGCACATATGTGCAGAAGAAGGCAAAAGAAAAAAAGGTCAAAGTCTCCCATAAGAGTTCCTCACAGCACTTTGCATCAATCTTTCATGGGTTCATGCTCCTCTTTCTATATTTTTTCCCCAACTCTGCTTATACTGTTTATAATAAAAAATAGCTGCTAGAAAATATGATGAAAGATAAAGAGTGATTTTAAAGTAGTTTTGTAAAGATCTGTTTATATTTCCTGTCATGTCATTTTTCAGAAGAAAAAAAATTAAAATAATTGCAATAAACTATAAAATGTGGTCCTTTCACTGATGTATGAAGCAAGTTAAGAAACAATGCACACATTTTAACCTCTTCATTCCTGAATCCAGATTTTTTTCTGCTCGTGATGTCTGGGATGCTTTATATCCACTGGACCATGCTGCGCTGTATGAAGCATTATCACCCCTAGGGAAAAGTGGTTGAAAATCAGTATGTCAGTATATTCTGTATTTAAAATATTTCTGTCTTAGTCTGTCATGTGCAGTTAATAAAAAAGTAATATCAAAACCAAAGTTAACTTTATGTTTGATCCTGCAAATCATCCCAGCTGAAGCAGTACCACCCAGGAAAGGGCTGTAGGCTCACCTCAGTCCCTAGGGATTGAAACCCTCATCTTCCCCTTGTTTCCCAGGGGATGCTTTAATCATTAGCTGGACAATAATTGGGGAAAGGAAGGGAAAAGATTAACTTCCACCATTCCCACAGAGGTTACTGACCCTTAAGAAAAGGATGTTAAGAAGCCACAGAGGACTTAGGCTTAGCTAGTACAATGCTGTTTGGGCTCCTGTGCTTGGCATGGTGCTTGCTCCAGGACCGTGGGATGTCACCTCGTCATGTATCTGGGTGGCCCTCCACTTAGGAGAAGGCTTTGGCTGCAGCTGAAACCCTCTTCTCAGTCGTTTTAAGTTTGTAGTATTTTCCTCAGCAAAAAGGTGTCCTGTATGTTTGAAGCTCTGCACAGTGGCCATGATATATGGACTGATCCATGGTACTGTTAGGGTAGATTTACAGAGAATCAGAGAATTACAGCATAATTTGGGTTGGAAATCACTTGAGTTCAGGTTAAAGATTCCTGTGACTTTTCCAAAATTTAGACCTTAATTAATATGTGAAGAATGCTAGCGCACATTTAATGGATTGAGGCTAGGGACTGGGCCAAGTCTTGCACTTGCACTCACTTTTAATTCCATATAGGTTGAATCTGAAGCTTGGTGCTGTGCTGTAAGAAAAAAAAAAAAGAATGCCACCCAAAATGGGTAGAAATTATCAACTGGACTTTTATATTGGACAAGAATTGGTGAGCTGAAATCAGAATTGTATTTTAAATATAAAAATCAAATACAATACTTACAATGAAGAATTTAACATGCCTAATTTCAGTCCAGAGTAAATTTGCATATTAATGTTCAAGTTGATAGTGAACACGAAGATGTGTGTGTCTATGTCTGTGTACAGATTTATGATGAATGACGATCAATTTACCCAGAAAAGTGCAACTGGTACCACTATAGAGTTTGTTGGATGTTTGTCAGGAAAAGGCAAGTTGTTTTCTGACTTTGAGATGAAACATAAATATGAGAAATGACCTGCTATGGTATAAATCCTCAGGAAAGATCTGTGGAGTGCAGACATCCAGTTAATATAATCAGTCATCAGGGGTTACTTTTGCTCTGTGCAAACAGGATCAAGAGAACATTTGTCTGGCAATGAATCCCATAGTTATAGAGGCACTCTTATGTGCCAGTTATCTTATCTTTTATCCCCACCCCCCCGACCCAAGTGATCTTCCCAAGGAAACCTCCCTGAACATATGTTGCCCGTCCTTACTTATTTGTCCCTGACTGTTGCTCACAAAGGCCATCAAAGTTTCTCAAGAACAAGGGTTGTTTATCAAATCCAGCAAATGTCTGGGCACATGCATAGTGTTTACTAATGATCGTGCAGTTGTTCTGTAACAGAGAATTCCAACAATATCACGTGAGAAGGGAATCCTTAATTATTTTGGCCACTCATAATTAGTTTAATGATCCGAGCTTACTTGGTTGATTAGGCTGTGGTAAATGGGTCTAACATATTCTGGCTTCTCCATTGATTTTTAAAGTATTCCATGTAATGTTAACGTTTGACAAGTGATTACTCAGAGCCTTCACAATGTGTGGAAAGATATTTGCATCCCTTGGCTACCCTACTCTACCTGCATATTTTAGATAATACATCCTGTAGCAGCACCACAGCTTGGAAGTATTCTGTTGCAAGTCTTCTGCTTTTTATTTTTATTATGTAGGAAGTAAAGCGTAACTGAAAAGAAGTGGCACATAAGGCTTCCTCATTATGTGGTTCTTCTGTTTATGAGATATTTAAGGCTTTTGTACTGTTAGCTGCATTGCATTCATAATCATGCATTCAATAACGTGCTACAAACTAAATTGGTGGTCTCTTTTACTTTCTTTTTGAATGTCTGAAGAAATGTTAAGGAACATTCCTTTGACTGAACTGGGAGATGGAAGGGTAGGAAAGGAAACGGAGTACCTCAGCCACAACCGCTAGTTGTCCCACACTAGCCAGTTCTCCTAGTCGTGAAACAGCAGTGGGGCAGGCCTGTACGTCTGGCCCTACATCCACATCGGGGCACTGGTGGCCAGTACACAAACCAGCACAGATCTCCTGCTGGCTGATCTTAACTTCCCCTGGTCCTACCTGCCCAATTTCTTGTACCCTCTTTGGGGAAAAAAAAAGTCAGTCTGCTGTGTACTCTAGATCCACATTTATTTGATCAAAAGACATAGCTGCCAAATGACTGAGATCTTTTGAGGGGTTTAGGACCTGTATTTTTTCCACTTGGCTGATTGTGGAGCTCCACATTTCTTCTAATCTACGTGCAAAAAGCTTTGTGTTCAGTTCTTGTGTGTAGTGTCGTAAGTCATAATCATTTAGACTACAACACAGACTTAGTTCCAGATGCTTCCTATAGTGGGGAAACCTCCTGTTCAAAAGCAATCTTTCATAAGCAATTTATACACAAGCATGCTGTGTATGCTCTATCTGTAACGTATCCCAGTACTGCAAAACAGCAGGTTCACTTGTAAGGACACTGGGTCTTCTCTAGGAAGTCAGCCTTCAGCCTTTACTGCAGCCCCTTGGTCTGGGTGCTTCATGGTGGGCTTTTAGGAGAGTTTCATTAATTTCTGATACTAAATTTCTGCCTGCTACATCAGTGGTAGCAGCCTTCTTCATGGCAGTTGTTGCAACACTTTCAGTTCTTCTTAGAAAGCAGAAACAAGTAGACAAAAGGGATTTGCTCTGATTTCAAAACTTCCGTTTTCTCTTTTATCATATTTTCATGTGAAAGTTTCTTCTGTCTCCTTTATTATGCCAATTCTTTGCCAAGTCTTGTCCTGCTGTTTCCACCTGTATGTCATAGATCTTCTAATTTACAGGGATGTGAGGCAGGCGATTGGAAAGGGTTATCAGACATTGGAATGGGCTGCCCAGGCAGGTGGCTGAGGCATGATCCCTGGAGGTGTTCAAAAGATGGGTTGATGTAGTGCTGGGAGATATGGTTTAGTGATGGTGTTGCTTTTTGTTTGTTGTGTGGGTGTTTATTTTTGTCAAAATTAGGTTGACGGTTGGACAAGATGATCTTTAAGGTCCCTTGCAACCTAGAAGATTCTGTGATTCTGTTATTTCCAAAACAGTTTGCACCACTGGACATTATGCACCTGAGATTTGTGAGCTTCAAAAGCCTTGCCTCAGTACCTGCCAAAATCTGTGGTGGCCTTAATTTCAAGATGGAAAACTTATGTTCCCAGGGATCCTCAAGTTCCCTTTCTCAGGCTCAGGGAGTCTAATCAGCTTAATCCCTGTATTCCACTAACGTGCCTTTGGGTTGCACAAACAAGGAGTTCACTTGCTGTCGCTGGAACACGTTCAGAGCACGTTTAATGCATATCCACGAGATTAGGCTCTACGTAAAACACGGTGGCAGAAAGTGCTTTTATTTAAAACAAAAAGGCAGGAGGAGCTAGGAAAGAGCACGTTCCTTTAATACAGCTGAACAGTGGCTAGAATGGGTAGTGGACATGCGAAGGATGCCATTTTAATGGCCTCTGCCCTCAGCCACTAAAGGACACACTGCCTACCTCTGAGGAGGATGCCACGAAACTCATGTTGAAGACTGCTCTCCTGATAACTTCTGCAGGACATCTTTAAAGATTAACTGGGTGAAAGAAGGAATAGCCCTTTAGCCGGGCGTCTGGAACACTGAGGAAGAACAAACCTGGGCCTTGGAGCCTGGTGCATGGATTGTTTCTGTGTTTTTACAGGAGGGCAGAGCAGAGAGCTGAGCCTGGGACTCCCCAGCCAGCTACCTGACCCTGTGCCTGCTGCAAGGCTCCGGCTCAGCCTTCCTTCCCTCACTCACTCTGTGCAAAGATCCACACGTCTGATTGAGTGTTCCTGCTTCTTCCTCTCCCACTGACGCAATGTATGCACGCAGCATGTATATATGTGTGTACACATACACTTACACACATCCTCAGGAGCAAGGACCGGCAGCTTCATTCTCTTGGCAGACAGGAAATGTTTTGCCCAGCTCAAGTCAGCAAAAGCAGGAACCGTGACTGCAGACTTATTAATAAATAAAGTAAAATGGCAAAAGGAAAATTCTAGTCTGGCCTCCCAACTGAGAGAGAAACAATACAGCCACTAATCTAGCAGTTACACTTTTGAAATGGAGCCAGACACACTGGAGACCGATTTGTAGCCTGTAAGTGTCTAATACGTAAAATTTAGGTTTATATTTATCTATGTGATTTAATAATGAGTTGAATGGGTCTATTAACCTTAGAATTTGTTGTTATTTATACTGTAGGAGTCTAGATAACTTCCTTGTGTCAGATAGCTAGCTGCTTGCAAGTAGTTTTTCTGCTAGAAAGTTAAATCATTTGCATCAGGACAGTTTTCAGTTTATATACACTGTCTTCCAAAACACACATGCTTGTTGGAGGGACAAGCAGTACGCTTGACATGAGGCTGCACGTGTAGAGCTGCCAGGGCGCTCACTGACATCCAGAAGGTTTTCGGGCCAGAGGAACTCAATATAAGTTCAGCCTCGAGGCCAGCGGGCCCTGTGCTCGCTGGTTGTGGTCAAAAGTCAAGGCAAGGGGATGGCTCGTCTTCTGAAAAGTGTGTTCAAACGGCTTTTCACCTGTGAAAAACATCCAGCAAACCCTGCACTGCATAGGCAGGCCCTTTCTGTTTTCTGTTCAGCAGACTCCCTCGGGCACTGGAATTATTTCAGAAGCATTTGTATCATTTTTTTCTTGTGCCATAATACCTATGGCCCTTGTTAAAGTCTGTGTGTAGTAGGGTCAGCTTGGTAGGACCCCTAACTACTTTAAGTAGAGAAGATGGAAAGTGTCAGAAAAAAATAATAGGGGAAAATGGGCTGAAACACCTGTCCCAGGGCTGGTTTGAGCTTTAGTGGTGTTTTTCCAGATGGCAGCAGACTGCTCTGTCCCCTCTGGATGCCGAGGAAGTCCCTTTCCCCCCGCCGCTGGGGAACTTTGGCATTCTGCCTGTCGGCTGCAGGCTCTGCCCTGCTGCCCACGCTGCCCTTGCTCCATCACTCCCTGCATCCCCACGCTGCCCCGGGGATGCTGGCTGGCAGCGGTACCCCCCCGGCACAGCCCCCCGACGCCGCGGGCAGGGCAGGGAGCCCTCCGTCTCCACTGCTGCCCAGTGGAGGAGCCGAACCAACGGAGCCAAGGAAGGAAAGGGCAGGCCACAATGCAGCATGGTCGGGAGCCAGGCTTTAGGTCTTTGGCCAATAAAAGCATTAGTAATAGCAGATTGGGGAGCAGGCGGGACTGGAACATGGCTCGAAGTCAACTAGGAGCTGGGACCAGGACTGCGGGAGAGAACAGGAGAGAGGGAGCAGGCTTGGGAGGCAATGGCAGGACAGACGGGCCACCTTCTTGTCCTAACATCCATCCCCCAGGTACTGCAGGCTTTTTGCCTTCTTGATCTTCTCTGACCACATCTTCATCTTGCCCGTGTGCTGACAAGACAGGCTGATTGTGTCCTGCCAGCTGAGCAGAAACCGCCTCAGGTCATCCCCCAGCCCAGCATCCTAACTATGGGGCCAAAGCATCCATATTCTGGACAAGATTTCCTGGTCAACTGAGTGTCCTGAACAACTAGTGGGTTACACTTGTATAGCAGATGGACTCATATTACACCTCTGTGGCCTACTGCGAGTTTAATGTCCTGGGTGGTGCCTGATTAAGGGTTGCACTGGCCAGATGTGGTCTGTGATTTGGATTTTGGGCTAAACTTGACTGGGGCTGGTGGGTGTTCCAATGGGTTTCAGAAGGTATTTGTTGATTAAGGGCTGGAAAAGTTTGGTAGCTCTGAGCACACTGAAGAGAAGCAATGTGAAATCACTTTCACAGAGTCTAGCATCTCTCCCAAGCTATAGCAATCACAGACAGGGCCACAGGAGAACTGTCCAGACCTTCAGGGGCCTGGACACCAGACTGACTGCCATTGTGCTGCCTTTGTGGTGAGAATCATAAAAAGGCAAAACTAACCAAACCAGATTAATCCAAAGTTCCTTCTAGCCAAGTGCCCTGTATGCAACAGTGGCCCACAGTGAATGCATTAGGAAGAGAATAAGAACAAAACCAGGTAATAATACTTCAAAATGTTCCTCCAGATTCCAGCGTGCTTCGTGGCAGCTGGGAGAGTGCATTAAGGATGAGGGAGAAGTTTAGAGGTCCCTTGTGCTGCCTCCCATCCATGTGAGACATGGTTTAATCCCACATTGCAAAAATATCATAACAGGAATGGGAAAGTGGCAGCTATTTTGATTGTGACCTGTGGAATTCCTGCAGGTAGGGGTGGACGGTGACAGTGATGAACAAAGGCCAAAAAACCTCCCAAGACTTTCCAAAGAGAAGAATGAGGAGAGGAAATCAGGAGGTATTGTCCCATGTATGGTCTTTTCACGTTAGTGTCTTTTGCTGCTGCTTTTGAAAATATGAGTTGGCTTCATATATTTCTTCAAAGCAAGATTCAGGTGTTATAGGTATTCACAGGTGTTGATTTCCAGCACCTGTAAACATTGATTATCCATTAATGAGATGGTATTAGTCAGTGTTTTGCAAACCAACACGTCTCAGTAACTTCAGTTCCTCCCTGTGCTTAGAATGGAAAATAACTATGGTAACTGTGCCTCTGCTGTTAAACACTGACTTTTGGAGTAGTGCCTATTGTACTCTGGCTCCTGCACTGAATGTATCTATACGTGCTCTCTATAATAAATAAGCAGGGAAACAACATACAAAAAACATTCCAGTCAGGGCTGCAAGGGGACTGCAAAGTTCATGACCATTAATTCTTCCTCCTCAAACATTTCTTGCATTAAAAATTGAATGAAGTGATGAGCCAAGGAGGAGGGCTTGTGAAAGGCTTATCAGGAATAAATATTTAGAAAACTTTGCTATTATAGCATCATTCCTGACAAGTTTATCTTAAAAACTCTTGCTTTATACTATCTTTCAGCCCAGAACTTGCACAAAAATGGACATTCAAAGTGGTTGCATCTGAAGTGTATTCAAGGCTTTCCATATGTGTTTCTAATGTTTCCCTAGACACCACTTTGAACTATTTAGGAAATCTCAAGGGCGGTGTTTGTTTAAGACTGGTGAACAGAATGGCACTGCAGCCTGGGAACGACATGAGCAAAAGAGAAATACTGTCCTCACGAAATACACTCTGGATGCCTTGAATTGCTTTGTATTATAGCCGATGCTAAAATTAGCAGTGGAGTGTTATTGTTGTGGGAGCAGGGGGAGTGTGTTGTAGCACGAGCAGAGCTCCGGCGACAGTGCTCACAACTGGCTGGGACGGGAGCTCCCACTGTCCTCCCTGCCTGGAAATGCCGTGTTTCTCTTACACTTCATCATTTTAAGGAAGTACTACTTTCACTCTGCATCAAAAAACATAAGGTGCCTCAATGCTCTTTCTTCAGGCGCAGCAAAAAAGTTGTCACTCTTAATTGTGTGCTTAATGCTTTAGTCTGTGCAAACCCCGTTGAGTGTGAACACGTCTCACGTGAGCAAAGGCTGCAAGAACCCTTCACAGGGACAAAAAGAGACTTTGTATTTTATTTGAACCTTCCAGCAGTGGCTTGTTATTAGCTATTCATAGTTTCATCCAAATTAGATAAAGACAAAAAAAAACCCCAGGGTTTTCTCCCAGGTTGCCATAACTATTTATTTGTTATGTTTTTCTTTCTAAAATAAAGAAAACTGTGGCTAAATCTTTCAGCCCAAAGGCATGTTCCTACTTCTAGCTGTGCTCCAGCCCTCCTGTGCTCATATGTCCTCAGACTCCTTGGGAACATGGAAATAGAGACTTTTTATTTAAGGAAACAGGAAAATGATCAGGAGAAGATTGGCAGTTCTCCCTGTGTTTTTATACAAAAAAAAAGAACAGGACAAAAAAAGTGCAACTGCAGCTTTGCCCATCTTCTGGAAGCAAATAATGAATGTCTAGCTTAATACTGCAGACATCCCAGTCATATTTCCAGTTCCTTCTTTCTCCAGCTTTACCCACTGGCACAGAAAGGAGAAGGGCTGGGGCCATCCCACTGTACCTGTTACCTGCTTTGCCACCCCTGTACCAGCTGTTAAGCCAAATCCTCCTGTTCAATTCTCTAATCTCTCCCGAGTGGGCAGACACTGTCATATCTATATTTTCACTATGACTGGTCAGGACTGGCCTTGTTACAAAGTCAGTTTCAGATCAGCCCTGCTTTTGGGTCTGTCTGCTCTGGTTTTACAGATTCCTTCTAGACATGGTAAGGTCTAGAAAGAGGTATGGTGTAGGGGAGCTAGTCAAGTGGGGCTTTCTCTTCACAGGCAGCAGGCAGCTCCATCACTGTGACATGTAACTCAGAGCATGACAGGGAAAACAGAAGTACTTGCTAAGGGGAATGATTGTGAGCCAATTCCAGATGTGACACGTAGAGTAAAATGAATCCTGTTCCTTGCAGGGTATTAGCCCTTTTTACCAGCATATTGTCCTGTCCTTCTCTCAGGTAGCAGCAGACATAGGTGGGCCTGCAAATCAGCCTGCAAGTGAATGAAAAATCAGCTAAGAAGAACCTGGGTGTTTTGCAATGTAGGTCATTGTGTTTAAACAGCTCCCAACAATGCAGCAGAAGTCAAACAGCCAAGCAGAAGACCCTTTCCTTCAGAAACCTCCCCTCAGCACTATACCACTCCTGCATGTGGACAGCTTTCCTTTAAAATCCACTTTGAGTCAGAGATGTTTTGAATGAGCCACATGCAGAGAAGCTCTGGTGAGTTTTCCACTGCACTTTAAAATGCTCTCCTTTCCCTTGGCGCCCCCAGAACTGTCTGCTCCACTGCTCTGCAGAGGTTGCCACCAGGGCGGGAGAGATGCATAGCAAGTCCAACCTGCTTATGCCTACCACAAACACACAGATGTTGGCTGGAGGCGGTAACACACAATAGGTCTGCTTTAAGCTTGGTACTCCTAGGTCTCCAGGGGTTGCGCAAATATTTGCTTTGCTCCGCAGTATCACGGCACTCCCTAAGTTTCAGCTCTGAATGGGCCCAAAACTCTCAAAACAAGCTCAAGTGAAACTGCCATTCTTTGGGTGGTTTTGCACTGAAACCACATCAAAATACACGGTTGCTGTTTCACAGAGGGTTGTGGAAAGGTATCTTTTGAAAAGCTAAAAAAAGGCAGTGACATTTTGGCAAACTGTGGTGTTAGGGGCCGAATGGTGAATCCAGAGCCTGCACGCATTAGGATACTGCAGAAATACATGCTGTCCATAATCATTCATCAGTATTTTCAAGACATGCTCTTTCGTCCCTCACCATTTAGATTAAAGATGTGAAACCCTCAGGAGAGGTCCTGACCCAGCTCCGCTCCTGTCAGTCCAAACGCCTGTTGCAGTGTCAGCCATCCTCCCTTCCGAGGGCAGGTCTGGGGCCACAGCCGAAACTCAGGCTTGACATTAATGTTATCAGAGTACAACATGGGAGGAAGTGTTGCAGATGACAAGCCGCGATTATGTTTGCTGAAACACCAGGGCTGGAAACAATGATTGTAGAAAAGAACAAGATTAGCAGCACAGAGCGACCAGATTAGCACTTGCTGAGCTGCTGTAGCCCAAAGCTGCTAAATCCCCCCTCTACCCACAGAACAAACTCGACTGTCGGAGACTTGACTTAAAACTGTCCAGTCCTGTCACCTCAGGTGAGCTCACCCCCGATGTGCTTTGCTTGCACTGGGGCAAACTTCCATTTAAATTACAGTGCTTATATTTTTCCTGAACCCTTGCATTTTTGCTAACACACCTCAGTCCTTCTTTTCGCTAGGACGCTCTGAGTAGGGTTCAGAAAGGATTTAAAATCCTTTTGAAAACAGGACATACACGTCAAAAGCATTGGCAGAGCCTGAGCATCGGGAGCACTGTCCCTCCCAGAAAGAAATAGGTGGCTGCGCATGTCTGGGCTGAAGCTGCTTTGCTGCAGAGCGCGAGTGGAGCTGATGAGCAGCTGTCCGTTCCCAAACGTGTAGTCCTGGTCTACAACATAAAGAGCTTAACACTGCACGGAACTGTGGCTAAATGCCTTCCATGTCTAAACTGCCGTTTAAAATGCAGTATAGGCTCTCAAGTTGCCTCAGCACATCTGACCATGTCATCCTAATGACCGAATGGTGATGCTTGAGAAGCATTAGATGACACATCTGTGAAATGATTTTTGTTTAGATAGGGCTGTCATGATTAGGAAAAAAAAAATCTATTAACAGTAAGTAGTGGCATAGAGTGAGAACAGTGAAGACTTCAGTAAAACAAAGCCACAGCTAAAGGTGGGACTTTTTTATCAAGAAGATAGACAAAAAGAAGAGAAAACAAACGTACACATGGAAAGAGGCATCATTCTTATCAAAAGGACAGGTAAAAAGGAGAGAAAACGAACCTACACAAAGCCCATATTGAAAGATGTCCTGAAGTGCTAATACCTCAAGAGACAGGTTGGTAATTAAGACTTGTGTTGACATTTAAACCAGGAAAGGAATAAGGGCCACATCTCAGTTATGTCTTTATCCCTTTGTCATCTGATTAAAATGGAACTGAAGACTGATGCTATGGTTCAGCACTATTAGGCTGAGCTTTTAAAGGGACCACGTTGGTGTAGAGAAGATGTAGGCAATGGCTCAAACTGGGTAGTGAAGAGGACACGCCGTAGCCAGGAGACAACTGTTAGGCAGTGATTGCTAGTGCACATTGCATGGTGAGATAATTATTACTTTTTTTTTTTTTTTCCCCACATAAATTATAATCTCCCATTTCTATCTATTCAGTAGGCCCTGCAACCTGCTGCTAAAGAGAGGATCAGGAGACGATAGCTACCAGTTTCTTCCCTCCTCCCATGCTACACGCTGCTCCAGGTTATGCTCACTGACACGCTCTGGGGCAGACTCATGTTTTGGTGTGACTTTTGGTTTCTGACACTGCAGTCTGTGGGGACTGGCTGTTGTTTTTAATCCATCTGCTGCTAGTGTCAGTGAGGATTTCTTGTCCGGAACCACTTGCCTGTTTGTATTCCACACAAGGATTTACAAGAGACTATGAGAAATAAAGGAAGAGATAAATGGGGGGAAAAAAGGCAGAAAAAAAAGTGAAAAGTGATTCAGAAATGTGTCTGTTCTTTCCGTTCAAGCCACTGTACAGAAACTATGCTTCTATTGTGGGACAAAGACCTTTGAGCACAGTGAGATGTGTTTATGCTGCTCCTATCAAAGAGCCTTTCATCTCCACAAAGCAAATTATTAACACATTCCACTGAAGATGTGGGGGTGGAGGCCTGGCCTTGGAAAAAAAGCTGGCCAAAAATGAACATTTTTTTTTATAAACACTTTTAATGATAGTGAATGGCGCCTTGCCAAGACCCTTATGCCCAGTGAAGCACTGCAGGCTGATTGTTTGTCTGGAGAAGTCCCGTGGGCTGAGCCTTTTGTGCCGAGGAATTTCTCCTTTGAAAGGCAGTGGTGTGGGAGGTGTGGGCCTTTCCAGGTTCATCGAGTTAAGGCCTGCACTGCCGGTTGCCTTAAACCTGCACCAGAGACTAATTTTTGTTGGATGAATGAATACCCGCCTCTGTTCCAGGCAGTAAATCTTTGCCTTTCAGGAGAAGCAAAAAACATGAGGAGTAACCTACACAAAATATGCAGAACAGCTCTGTTAATAGACTACTCCCTGTGCACTCCCAGCATCCTGTGCAGATGTCTGACTACCTAGCAAAAATTTTGCTTACTGTTATTCTATGAATAAGTAAATATTTTATGTTTTGTCCCTTGCACCGTGGATCAATATTGGCTTGCTTAGGAAATAGGCTTGTTGTTAGTAAATGGAGACCTGAAGTCATTTCATCAATAAATCTGTTAAAAAACTGTTGGCTTTTTTTTCACTAGCCTTTTTCTATTTAATTTGAAAGTAGTGCTATTATTTGTATGAGCACCATATTTCTTCATTGCTATTATTGTCCCAGCACAGGATGTGTATGTAGATATAGATATATGTATATATAAATGGAATGCAATGAATTTGACAGGTTCCTGTGATTTAGAGGATAGCTGCTGTTCTTGGAAGACAATTTATTTCTTTTAGGACAGCATCTAAGTAGAGACCAACAGGCTGCAGGGACTACCCATGGGTTTATCTCCATGCCTGAGTGCCTCTTACACACATAACATTTAGCCTTTGGGCAGTCCTGGAACCCAGGGGAGAATGGGAGTTTCTACAAGCTCTATTTTCTATGCACTTGGATGTTTACGTCCTTGTGTAAGCTGATTCCCAGTTAGCTTACAATACTTAGGGAGACCATTCTTCAAATGTTTTTTCCAAAATACAAATGTTCATATTGAACACTGGGAAGTAGGTCTGGAGTTTGAGCTAACTCAGTTGCCAGTTGTGGTTTGCAATGCACAGACTGGCCCATGGCTAATGTTGAGGAATAGCGCCAGCTGAGATGATTAAAATTTTCAGCCTCTTGCTGTAAAACCAGACATTTCATGCTTGAGAAAGTGATCAGAACTGGATGGAAAAAAAACCCACCTCCAGTTTGTGAAAGACATCATTATTAAAAAAATTAATCTTGTTCAGATCTCTGACAAAACCAAGAGCAAAACATACTCTCTGAAAAGAGGAAAGATCCTGGTTTATAGCAGATATAGCATACATAGTTTCTGAGCTGTAGGGCACAGAGTCTCCATAGTCTTAAACTGAAGACAGCTAATCTGAGACCTGAGGAAGTAACAAAGCTTGGGAGCTGCTAAGAGCTCATTAGCTGGGAAGTCAGAACTCCTGCATCCTGGGTCACCCTTTGGCCCAGCTGAACATGTGAGGAGAAATTAGGAAAAACATCTACAAGAATTATGCCATGTTGTTAGCACATTTTACATTTGTATAAATTGACGATTTCAAATAAAAAGAAACATCCCTGTCAGAAATTTTCCAGCTCTCTTGATTTGAGTGAGAGCTGAGTTAGCTACAGGCCAGCAATACCATGTTTATAATGCAATGAGTGATCGATCAGCATGGTGTTTCAAACACAGATATTCTGGTCCCTAGACAAAAATAATCTCTCTGAATGAGTTTTTCTCTGTGTGTATAGATGCGTATAGATGTATAACAAATACACACTCTATATCTTACTATGATATTGATAAACATAAAACTTCATTATTTTTGAGGCCCACATGTGTGGGTTTTGTCAAAAGTGAAGTGGACCCTACAGACAATTTGGCAGCTGTATCTGAACATTAGTGGTATCTCTCAGTAGTGCCCCTTATAGTTGTTTACTTCAGATGGTAATAAAGTTTCTTAATTGCTTTTTAATACTTTCCTTATATTTCTTTATAATTCATCCAAATAATGAACTTTCAAAATATTGCAATGATAACTTTTTTAAGTCCTAGAGTAAATGCCATTTATAAGGTGTTTGTTCTCAGTGAACTCAGTGGTTAAAGCCTGGCTCCCCCGCAGCCAAAAGCAAAGCTCCTGTTTGATTGTGGCAATGCTAGGGTTTCACCCTGCCAGCTTCACCGACAAACACATTTTCCTATTGACTCCTGGCCTCATTTTAGCTTTTCTCCTTCAGAAATCTAGTTATTTGGCATTATTTTTCCCCAGTCAGCTCTTCTCTGTTCTTCTGGAGGACGGCTGAGTCCAAGGGATCAAAAGATTCCCAGACTCTTAATCTACCCTTACTTAGAGGGGTTTGTTTTATTTTGTTGTTTGCTTGCTTTTCCACTGAAAGCTGTTTCCCTGCTCTACTTACTCTGCGTGAGAAAGTCTGAGTAGAAAAAGTCCTGAAAGAGCATCTCCACAATATCTGTGGTCAGAGGCATCCTGCCACCAAGCCGATGGAAAGCTATTGCTCAGAAAGGACTGATTTTGGGATTCACACCGCTGGACCTGCCTGGATGTCGCTGTCTTTGCCCTGGATGCAGTGCAGACAGGCACATGGGAACAGTCTCTTCTTCAGAAACCTTACCAATCTAGTCTACCATTGCAGGCATTAGGCAGTAATATTATTTTATTATGTAACTTACACACAGTGTTTTCAGAGGCTTTTAAGGGTTAAGATGACCAAGATTTAGTTCTTCCCCAGATGTGTCAATCTGTGTAGCTTGCATTGCAGCTGATATGCTATCGAGGCTGTAAAGACAAGTAAACAGCAGTTAAACTGTGAAATGCTTAAAGAGCCACAACGTTTGAGCATGTCTGCTTAAAATTAAAGTTAGAATCCATCCTCATGTTCCTGAATAAAATCAGAATAAATTTAAGAGCCTACTAGGACTTCATATTGCCTCAAGAGGCTCATATTCTAATTTTATTCCCTATTTCCTACACACTAAAACCAATGAGGGTCCAATGGTTATGGGGAATCCCATGGCTCTTTGGAGTCTGCCATCTCTTTAGCTGCCCTTCAATGTGCATCCTATAAAAATACTCTAAGCAATGCCGCTCGATTTGTTGCTTCAACTTGTCTCAACCCTGCTTGCAAAATCCTTGCTCAGCCTGCAGTGGTGCCACATTTGATTTAACTGTAATACCAAATAGCAGATATCTGCGCATTTCAGACACTTGATTTCCTTTTGGCCAGCACTCCACCACCACTTGTAAATATAAAGGGATGCATATATCACCCTCTTCAGTGATATACTTTCAGAAATATAAGCAAACCATGTGTTTTCTGAAATACTGAAATCAAACTACATCATGAGAAATGTCTTGCTTGTTGAATTTTGAGTTGTGTAAGAGGTCAGTGCTTGGATGAATCTTAAGGAGCTGACACATTGATGACTTGCATGTCATGATTACACATTATGTGATCCTTTATTAAAGTTTTCAAGATCTTGGACCACTGGTGTTCTACATGATTTAGCTCAGTTCAGGGTGCATTTGCCATTTCTGAAGGACTAGATTAAGATTACAGATTCCTTATTATAAACATCAGTGCTTTGCCTTTGTTCATGTTTGTAATGGACCATCTGGACTGAGACATTTGTTTCTAGCTGTCTGCTCTTCTTCACATTTCCTCTCTCCAGCCCTCAGGTATGGGAGCTAAGTCCTATGCCATTTGTGGTCCATAATCTACGTGCTTAACCTAGCCAGACCTGGCTTTTAAGGGTGTATTTGCTTTCCTTTGGCAACAAAATTTGGTTTACAGTATGGCAGACTCTGATATCATCTAGGCAGATATAAATTCCATGTTTCCCTTAATATTTTGAAAGGAACAGGACTGAGGTGGTTTGAAGTAAGTTTAGGTTTAAATAAATTCACACATGGATGAATGAAACAGACATTATTGTGTATGCCACTCTGCTTTCAGTTCTTTTGGGATGCCTCTGGAAGAGGGAAGCCCAGTGCTTGTAAACAGATGCCTGTTGATCACCTGCAAAGCTTGAACTCCAGGACCAACGACTGTGTGGCTGGTTTTTGCAGTGGAATATCTGCGAGATGATGGATAAGGATCCAATCTCACTAATGAGTGACGTCTATGCAAGTTTATGTCAAGTACTTTCCTCCTTGCAGTGGCCCAAGGACAAACAGACTTCGCAAAGAGACAGTGACAAACACCAGCTCTTTGCAATATTCTCCCAGTGTTTTCCCAGTTGGAAAAACTAATTTTCAGTTTGTCTTTGATTTTTTTCTGTTACAAATTTGTCACTGCTGCTGGCAGCTGACTTTCCTGATGGGAAGCAGGAAGTTGCTAATGGGGAAACACCTTTCTCTGTGTTGGTTCATTTTTCACCGAGGGGATATTTCCTATGCTAGGAAACTGTCAAAGGAAGTGAGTATGTTGAGAGGCTGGGAGGAAATGGAGAAAGAGGGAGTCCTAGATGGTCTGCCAACAGCACAGCAGCTGCTCCAGTCCCGTGCACACTTAAGGTCTTAGAGTGGTGATGAAGCCAAAACTTTAAGCAGTCAAGCAAGCGGGAAAATATTCTGCCTGAGGAGAGCAATTGTCTTGGTGACATTAGTGAAAGGAATTTGATGTGTGGAGGGAGACAGATAGACCATCACAAGGGGAGCAGAGACTGGTAAATGCTTGGGGGGAGAGGCTCTTTCCTCAAGGAGAAGGGGGAATACCCCAGAAAATCTTCCCTACTCATGGGGTTGCCCCCGTTAAAAAAAAGCACTTGCACTCACCTAAAAGCCATGTATGTATTTATAAACATATGTGTTATACTGCTATTGACCTTGATCTTTTTGATGGCTTTATATTGGCTCATCTCTTCAGGGATAAAAAGGAGGCTCTTTGTAAGCGGTCGGGTACAGTGCAGAGCCAGAGCGAACCCATGCTTAACTCTGACTTTATGCCTTCACTGCACACAAAGCCAACGTGGAGAAGTTTGACTTGCCACTTGCTAATGCTGTATGATTAAAACACATCAAAGCAATCAATGCTGGCAAAAAAGAGAGCAGGTTGGGTCTGAAAGCTAACTAGCTGTCCCAGGACCTTGCCATTCAGGAAGGGAAAAGTCCAGAAAGTTGATTGGCAAAAGGCATTTCCCTCCTAGCTGAGCTAAAGAAAACCTTACCTGGTCTGAAGCTACCAAAGGTGATATAGGACAATCAAACACAATAGCCAGAAGAGAGCAACAGGGCACACAGAGTCAGCCCTGGCTGTTGTTTGTTCCCTGAGTTAGTCTTTTGGTATAAGTCATTAATACTGATCCGTGAGCCAGGATTTCAACTATCCTTTTGAAAAGGGAGAAATTATGCAAACCATATGTTTTGCTATTTATGGACTTTTCGGGAACAACAAAACTGTTCTTACATATGCAAAGAAAGGGAAAAGCTTCTAGCTCTTCTTGCTGTTCTGAAACTCCTTTAGAAATACAGACATGAAGAACTCCCAGAAATCAAGTAACTGAAGAAAAATAAGAAGCATTAAAGGATCTATTTTTTAAATGTTGGGGGTTTTTTGTATATTTTGATTTATAGGTAACTGCTGAGCTGAGTTAATTTTAGATCAGCTGTGTTATTCATAAGGCTTTGTCAGGATGTGGAGTATGCTGTATTATTTTTAGTCCAGGTTAGGCCAGCAAGTTACTAAAAATCACTCTGGGTTTCCCACTCTGGCATGCAGCAGCTCCAACTGCGGAGAGCGCTGGGGAGAGGCACAGATGCAAACTGTTTGTCACAGTTTTCTCCAGCCATTGTTTTCCTCCCTGACCTTGTGATAGTGGAGCAGTGAGGGAGTCCACCAGGTATGTGGTAGCGACCCGTTCCTAACAATGCACGGCAGCCATGGCTTGCAGGAGGATGCTTCCTTTAGAGTTGGCCAGAAAGTGGCCAAGGGTGCTAAGGATACAGGCACGGATACCCCGCAGTGCTTAGGATGGCATCTCTGTGTGGTCTCACCTTGTGCCTCCTAAAGACCCTGGAAAACAAAGCTCTCGGTGCTGCTCTGTGCTGGCAGCAGTCGTTTCTGGGCAGTACTGGAGCAATGCTCTCCTCTGCTTTGGCCCTGTTACTGTTTGATAGTACAGGCTGCTGCTTCTCTGGCATTTATCCGTCATGTTGTGTCTGGAAACTGGGTCAGAGAAGACTAGCTTTTTGACATACACTTTATAATCGTCACTCTTCATTGTCAACTGCAAGGTCACACGACTCAGTGGCCTGAGGAGAGGCATAGATGCACTGAACCACTGCCAGAGCAGCTGAAAAAGAGCTCCTATTCATGGCAGATTACATGTTTCGACCTAACTCTGACAGAAAAGCATACCTGTCAGCTCCATGGCAGGCTGATTAGGTTAATTAAGTCCTTGCCTATGAGTACAATAATTAGAACTGTCAGTTGTTTAAATAATGATAGAAGAACGGCAAGGTTCAAGGAGAAGCACTGGAGTTTGGAAGTACACTGTATAGGAGGGAATCCATAACAGGCAGTGATTTAATAGTTCCCTTCAGGGAACCTCATTTATGAATGATGCTGAGGGGAGGAAAAAAATTGTGTCCAGTGGGGTTTGGGTTTTTTTTGCACTTAGAGTAATGAGAATTGAGATGGTCAATGAGTTTATAAATCAGATTTATAGATTGCAAGCATGATTGTAGCCTTGGGGTAACCTTGGAAAACTTCATTCTTTTCACAGGGAAGGTTTGCAGAACCAGGAGAATAGCGTATATTTTTTCATCCTCTCAACAAAGGTATAAGAAGCCATCCAATGTATTCTTGTAGCTTTGGATTTGTCAGTAAATGACCTGTGCCAGAGTGATAAGTCACAGTAGCAGGATGGTTAGTGGCACAAAATGTGAAGAGAAGGAAGCTAAGAGAAACAAAACCAGGAGAGCCATATGTAAGATTAGATAATAGGACTCTGCTCGGTGTTGAGAAGCCTCTTAGAAAGTATTTATTGTTATGCCTCATGTTGTTAGAGTTAAATACATTTGCAGGAGACCAGAGAAAAGAGAACAAAATGACAGCAGGTCTGGAAAACACAACTTGCTAGGAATGGAGTGGAGTTTGCTTACTTCAAATCAAAGAGAAAACTGGAGAGGAAGAGAGGACACTCATAGTAACACCCTTCCAGTGTGGCAGGTAGAAGTGGGATAACTTGAATGCCATGGAAGCTGGGGGAGGGGCAGGAAAAGTCACCTTACATTGCAGCAGGAAAAAGTATGGTGGAATTGGAAAACCTTGTGTTACCTTGGGCAGATACTAGAGGAGGCTGTCTCAGAGCGTGGGGAGAGAAAAGTGTTAAGACATAGTAGGTAAACATTTATTTGCATTAGTGGAGGAAGATACCTTGCCACCTCTTACAACTCTATCCATTGGTGACTCTGTACAGGATTAGGACTTCGCCATGTTCAGGTTAAGATGCCAGCAAAGCATCTCCTAGAGGAAGTCAGGAAAAAAATAATGATGGAAAAGGATGGAAGCAAAAAGATCAGGAGCAGCAAGACATTTTTGGGAACTGGGAGTAAAAAGAGGTTTGGAACTGTGGGTAGATAAGTCATTCAAGGAAAAGTACAGAGCAGCTTGATGAAGAATCCAAAAGCAGTGCAAACACCCCAGCAAAGGCAGTTGTAGTGATGGAGAGCAGAAATGAAAAAGTAGAGATAAAAGTAATGGAGACTTTCTGTAGAAGGGAGCGTGACTAACAGCAGACCTGAAGAAGAAGGGAATGAACATCGGCTTGAAGACCTGGCCATGGAGAGGTCATTGAAAGCCTCAGCCATGCAAGGACTGAGGTACTGTGTCCCAAAGAAGGTACAAGAAGGTCTGTATTTTAACCCTGCAGCATTAAAATCAGATATAAAGAATGTAATTCCGTGTCTTTTCTTAAAGACCACATCTGCCTCTAATTTTCTAGCATGCACGCATACACCACAAAGAAATAACATAAGCCAAGCTTTAATTAGAAAAACCTTCCAGAAAACATTAACGACCTGTCTTTGTGGAACTGAACTAGTTCTCATTAGATTAGCTTAATCAGAGAAACGTTGAAAAGTCTGTGCAACGGTAACTGATGTTCAGTTTGATTTGGACATGCTTTGGAGAAAAAGTAATGCACAGATGTGAGCTTCTCAGCCATTTCTTGGTATTGCTTAAGAAAATACAGACACTGTAAAGCACAGAACACTTTCTAAGCATGGCAGTGATAACAACTTTACTTTTTACTGGCGCTAGGTACGCTTTCTGGGAGGCTGGCATCACGTGCCAGAAGAAACTAATGAGTTATATTAATCTTGAGGAAAAGTGCCACAGCCAATCCCCTTCCCACCAGCAGGGACTATTGACGTGTATGAGCAGCTTTACCCGTTTAATGAATTGGGTCATTAACAGCAGTGATTCCTCGGGGTGAGGATTGCCTGTGCTGTTTTGTGTTAAGCAGAGGCATCTCCAGCCACCACTGTCTTGCTGCCTGCCCGCTGCCAGCTGTTAAATGCCAGTTGTTGAGGAAACTTCACTGCAGCTTTTTTTTTTCTACAGGAGAGAGGTAAACAGTTTTTAAATGGTACATTGTCACCCTCTGCTCTGTGAGTATGGTGAAACTCAAGTGGCTTTAGCTGGGGATCTAAAGATGAAAATCAGGGATTTTTGATAAACATGGCATTTTGTTATGCAAGCCCTTCTCTTCACGCTCAGTGCTCATCCCTGGGCTGCCTGCAGGCACCCATGTGGAGCCCCTGCTTTAGAACCGAAATGCCTAAGTATTTAAGAAATTAACAGAGACTAAGTCTCCAAATCATGGTAATGCCCTGAAATCAAGTTACAAAGAGAGTGATGCTGTTTTCCTCCCTTTCAATGCTTAAGGGAGCCAGGGATGTCCATGCCATTGCACCAGGAATAGGAAGCAGTACAATTTTATTTTTGCACATCTTTTTTTTTCCCTACAGATCTACATGTTGTCACACTCTACATACTAAAGTCAAGCTAGTGACTGACTCACATAGTGTTTTATGAACAGAAAGTACTTTTTGAGGAAAAATTCTTTCAGGCTTCGACACCAAAGAAATTACCACAGGATTGTGAATCTCTACTTCTCAAGAGGGAGAGCGCATGTGCTCGCTCTCATCCTCCTGCAAGTGTGTGGGCAGCTGAGGTGGCTACATTTCACAGTGAAAAAAGGAGAAGCCCCCTTGTATTTACTATGGGGAAAGGGCTCGCAGTCACTGAACATGGTGCTCTAACTAGATCCTGGCTCAATTTTTAGAAATCACTCAGCAAATGGAAAAAATAAATGTTTCAGCTGCAACTACAAGAAATCTTGGCTGAACTGGGCTACATCCCTCTTAATTTTATAGCTTCTGAAAACCTGTAAAACCTCTTACCTTTGGCCCTACGCTGGGCTCTTAAGACCCTGTTTTGAGCTAATGGAATAGCCTAAGGGGTCTTTGGGCATATGTATTTCAGAGGCTGATGAGGATGTCTACATTTATCTGGTATAACACATGCAAGATGCTGATGACATAAATGAAAGAGTCAGGGTTAACTGGAGGCTGTCTTGTGAAAAAAACCCCAAACAACAAGAACCAGAGGAAGCAAGCAGTAAAACCTCTGATAATAATGACAGGCTTTAGCTGCAAGATGGATATCAAGACCCAGGATTTTAACTCTTCCTAAATTAGAGGCTGTTTGGATGTGCAGTTATATTTCAGGCATGACTCTATTTATAAATAACAAAAAGGTCTTCTTGCAACCTGCCAATTTACGCAGATGGACGAAGACAGCTTTGGAGGCTTAATAAAAGCTTTTTTTGTTTTACAATACTACATCTGTTTTAGATAGTGCAGGAACACTGTTTAATAAGATCTTTCATATATGCTTCCAGTTTAATATCTCTCCATAATCACTTCAGATACTAGACAAATGGTACAGTGACAAGACTCAGATCTGAGCAATGACATAAACCAGAGAGGCAGACTCGATCTGTATAAATGCCCTGGTCAACAAACTAATAAAATTTTCTTTTCTTCCCCCTTAACAAAGGCTACATTTTATTAAGCAAGCCCCTTCTGACAGCTGTGTTAATACATTTAGATGTCGTTGCTGAGAAACTAATCAGAGAGATGTCTGGAAATAGGTTAGGTCTCCTCTTTGGTTTAAAAGCAGAGTGAAGTTTGAAATACAACCATTTAAAAATAGATTCGGCTTATGACTTGCCATTATGAGTAGCTCATTGTTTGACTAAAGTCTGATAACTCAGAGTTTTGACAAGACTGCAAAACCAATAATGTTCCTTCTTGTCTGGTCTCACAGTCATTCTTGTTAGCATTCAAGACTTCATCTAATTCTATTGTTTAAAAAAAGCCCTGAAAAATAAAATTTGGAACTGTGGCTTAAGTGATATAATCTCAGGTAACTTCTTAAACACCGATTTACCCCAGAAAAGTGTGTGCCCTACACACATTTTACTACATTCTGAATCCAGTGAGGTTAAATCCTTACTTTCAAGACTATTCCAAGTGCTGGAGTATAAAGATAATTAGCAAATATATTTACTTATGCCTATATTGTTTGCAGCCCCTCCTTGCCTCTGATGACGAAGTTTTATATGGCAAAAAAGGAGGAGGCAGAGACAGACCATGAACATCAGAAGACCTCTGCACAGGGAGAAGTGGATGTCTGTCTTGCTCTCCCAGACATTGCCACAGTTTGGTGCCAAAAAAAGAATTTCTCATCGTGCTAATTCCTTAATAATAGTGTCCTAGTATGCTGCAATGCCAGTTCCCTGCTTTACATGGCTTTACAGAGGCCTTTTGTTAGCAGAGATTTCTAGGGGAAGTTGCTCATGTCCGCCGAGATCCACCCAGGTCAACTGTCAGACCCGTGCAGCTGATGCTTACAGCAGGGGAAAAAAAAATGAATTGTGAAGGACTCCTCCATGGGCTTCTGGAAACCAGCACCCACCCTTGGCTGTGTGGAGCTTCTAATCCCTGTGATGCATGGGCTTTGGGAGACTACTGGCAGTCACAGCAGCCCTTGTCGGGCAGTGGTCAGCTTGGGCTGGCCGTGAGTAGGGGTGACAGGAGCCCTGCTGGGAGGTGTGAGGAAGGGCTGCCATTCACACAGCCCAGCTTGCCCCTCAGCCTCGCTGGCACACTTGGCACAGGGTGACAGTGTAGCCTCTGTTTGCACCAGCAGCTCTTTTAGTCAACGTGCATTTGGAAAGTCAGCTTGGTGCAGAGAGAGCCACTTTGGCTGGGGAAAGCTCAGGTGTCCATTTGCAGGCTTCACCGTCCTTGTGCTGGGTAGGTGGGATCTTAGATCACCTAAGTGTTTCCCATGAGTGACCCATGCAGAAGAAGCGAGGCAGGTCATACATGACCTGCCTGTGTGCCCGCGCATGTATATGAAACCTAAATTGCATGGAAATGATCATGTAGTTGGTGAAATCAAGGATTTAAAAGGTAAAAAAAGAAAAAAGAAATTTACAAGTTCCTAAAGGGTGGGTTGAAGGATGATGGAGCTGGACTCTTTTCAGTGGTTTCCAGCGATAGAACAAGGGGCAACGGGCTCAAGCTGGAACATAGGAAGTTCCATTCAAATATGAGGAAGAACTTCTTTAGGGTGAGGGTGACAGAGCCCTGGAACAGGCTGCCCAGGGAGGTCATGGAGTCCCCTTCTCTGGAGATCTTCAAGACCTGCCTTGATGCAGTCCTGAGTGATGTGCTCTGGGCAATCCTGCTTCAGCGGGGGAGTTGGACTAGATGATGTCTAGAGGTCCCTTCCAACTCTATCAAATCTGTGAATCCGTGGAACTGAGTAAGAGCAGCAGGTTCTTCAGGTGAGAATGTAGCAATGACAGCCCAACAGGGAGCTTGTTGTGTGATCTCTCAGCTTTTTGCTGATGGTGCCAGACCCGCTCTGCCCTTTCTCCCTGCCCTCTCCTGCCTTGTCCTCTCTCCATCCCAGGCATCCTACTCCCTGTGCCAGCCAGTCAGGAGCTGCAGCCTTGATGCCACAATGTCCTCAGCAGCAGGGAGGAGTGAGAGACTGTGGGAAGATGCCTCCACAGTCCTTGTGGCCCTGAGCTCTGCTCAGCATCATGGTTTGCACAGGGTCCTGCCACCAGTGCTGCCTGTGAGCAAGGAAGGCTCTGGCACACAGGGACCAAGAAGGAGGGCTGGGAGACCAGGAAGGAGGGCTGGGGGACTGAGCCCCGGTGCCTGACAGGGGGAGCAGCTCCCTGATGGAGGAAGTCAGCAGAAACCAGCAGTGTTTTGATAAGAGTGTGGTATTTTTATTCTCCTCCGCAGCAATGTGGGTAATCTTATTTGTCATTAATGAGTGAGGATTGGCAGCCCCAGCACGTCTGTTCCTCAAGGGCTGCTTTGCGTTATTCTGTGAATCTGATGGAGTACTGCTTTTATGCATGTGGCATAAAATCAAAACATCCCTATTTAAAGTCTTTTCCCATAGATTTTACTGATCATAAAATAGATGTATTTCTGAAGTGTTGTTCCACAAACCATTTTAGGTCTCCCTTTTAAACTAGCTACCTTACCTGCTATTATAATTCACTTAGATTCTGTGAGAAAGTAATGAGTGAGAGGGTTTTTTGATGGAATCTGGTTCCCACCATTTTGATTAAACAGCAAATCTTTAATGTCTCCTGTTACTGCATTTTAATATGTATTTAATAAAAGTCCGTAAAAGCCCACCCCCAAACTCTTACCTGCATATGGACTGTGATGCACAGAGAGCCCTTGTATCATAGTTTGCCTTCCTTATTGCAATGATGCTGATGTTTGAGTCTGTGAAGCCGTTCTCCACCCTAATCTGAAAGGGAGAAGCAGCAGCTCCCCAATCTGACACTGGAGATGGTAACGTGAAACGAAAGGTCCTGACTTTGCTCTATTTCTTGTTGTCTGACATCACTTAGCAGGAGCCACTGCTCCAGCTGGATGTCACAAGAGGCAGCTATATTTTGTTCTCCTCCTGAAATGTGGCCACGACCGAAGAGGTGGTGATGGAGACATCTCTGAAGAGTACAAAGGGAGCACAGAGAAGCCTCTGATCTCTCTGCATACCAGGAGGTGAACTGTTCAGTGGAGAGCTGATCTAGCTTAAAGTCTCCATGGGGCTTAAAACTCGTTCCTCCACTGTAACTAATGACTGTATACACCATGGGAAGGAAATCACAGGAGCCAAACGTGAGGATGACTGTTTGGATAGGAATGGAGCAGAGGCTGACATCTCAAGAAACAAAGTCTTGATCGCCTCTGATGTTTAAGCTCTTTTGAACATTACTAAAGGGAATAACTATTTCTTATCTGGCTAAATCACTGTTCCTACCTGTAAGTCCCTGGCTGGGTTGAGTTGGCTGTTGTGGTGCTAAGTAGGTCCTGTGCTCCTGGATGCCCATGGTGGCAGGGTTCCTGCATGTGGTTTTAAATCCTTTGGGAAAATAATTACTATTGTGAGCATCACACACACGCGCATATCATGAGTAGCATGATGTCATGTTCAGTTCCTGCAAGCTGTTACTGTTACAGTGGATTCTCATCATATGGCGGACTACAATACGTTCATTTTTTCTTACCAAAAAGTCAAGGGAATAAAACACGCTCTCTCTGATTAACAGAGAAGCCAGATGTTCAGAATAATTTTTGAAGTACGAGCAAATTCAGAGCCAAATTAAGCAAGTATGTCTGGACATAGTCTTTTCAAGCTGTTTTCTCTCTCTTTAGTCTCTCAGCATGAAAAAAAAATATCTTGCTGGGTGGTAACACAAGAGTTGATGATTAATTGTAACCTTCTCTCAGGGGTATTTCACTGCTGGGAATCACGTCACACATAGGCCTCAACTGACTCTAGGCATTATCCATATGCAGTAAAATTTTACAAAGGTTTCTCCCTACATTCACCCTCTCTTATGAGCTAAATAATGTCAAGGGCTCAAATCTATTTCCTTATTTAGAATTTAAACACTATATTTGAAGGACACTATAGGCTACATTTTCAACATGAAAGGCAGAGATTCCTGAAAGACGTGTCAAACTTACTCATGACAACATTGAGTGGGTTATGACTTTGCATGAACATTTGCTGACTAATTTTTAAAGAAGTGCAGGTGTTTGGTCAACAGGGTGCATATTTGTATATGCAAACAGGATAACTGGGCTTCTGCAAGCAGAGAAGTTCCTGAATATATACTTTCATATAGGCCCTATAGAACAATTAGCTTTTCTGTTCTGTAATCAACACGAGGCAAGCACAAGTTCCTCAGGATGTTGGTTTATGTCTTTTAGACAACAAAATATATCCACCTTTCTAAGTCTAGGAGCCTTTCCAGAAAGCAAATTCAACCAGGTTGTCAGTTTGGGGGTATACAATCAGTCAGGCCTCTACAATGTTTTAATATCTGTTTTTCTTGATGTACTACCCAAGCATGCGTTGCACACTGCAATGCATACAGATGCACATTGCACACCACTGCTGTACAGGAAGGTGCTTATTTTAGTCTAGAAATAATTTATCCTTGTAAGCTTGATTGTGGTCTGGTTTTGATTCATTGGCTTTGTTTAGGCCTCTAAAGGATAATTCAGAATTACAAGTAACTTCCAGAAGGTTTGTAGGATGTAGGCTTTGGAAAGTATCACAATTCATTGTACCAGTATCTACTGCTGTTGAGCATTAACTTCTTAATAATGAAGTCTTTCAAATCAAGCACTACTGACACAATAGCGCACTTGAATCTAGTGGCTTGGCTGAACACAAGATAGGAATAATTTCCTTTATCCTTTTGTCTGATATATTAACTTTGATCTCTATGTAGGGGCAATTCTCATTACATTTTTCTTAAATATGAACTTAGTACATACATCTCATATATATCTTGGGTTATTCACTCTGTCTATTCACTGTCTTGGGCTATTCACTCTGTTTGTGTGTGTGGGGTGTGTTGTTGTGTGGGGTTTTTTTTGTTTTTTTTTTTTTTTTTTTTGGTTGGGTTTTGGTTTGGGTTGGTTAGCTGTAGGAAATAGATCCACTTAAGCTGCCACGGAACTGCGGCTCAAATCAGCATTGTAGCCAAGCTGTAGTTATGCTCGTCTCTTCCAATATCCTTTTAAACTTGAAAGTGTAAGACTCAAGCTGGCTAAGTTTCATACCGAACATAAACACTGGAGTTGGGAATCTGGTCTGCTGAGGTTCCAGTGGTAGTTGTGAGAGGACTGGGCTCTCTGGGGGACAATTAGAGAACCTCAGGTAGTACCTACTGTGAAATCCTAATGATAGAGCTAGCCTCACAGAGTGAAGAAGCAGCCCCCGGGCCCCCCCCCCCCCGGTTTTGTTTTTTTTTTTTTTTTTGTGGTTGGACTCGATGATCTCTGAGATCCCTTCCAACCACTACAATTCTGTGATTCTGTGATTCTGTCTACCACATAAAAAGTGGTGTTCAGTTAGATACGGATTCTTTCATGCTAAAGGAGGTCACGACAAACTATGCTTTCCTTTGTTTATCTAAACTGTAATCTTATAATAGATTGCTTTTCATTAATCTCAAATCCATAACATATTGCAGCAGAACTAAAAGCCAAGCTGGTATCTTTGCTAGATCTCCATTCTTAAATAAAGTACAGAGACGTTGTCATTTTACAACTCCGTAACATACAACTTCATCTTGGCTTGCAGAAATGAAGCGTCTTTTCCAAATGTAAAAAGAGGAAGAAGGTTGCAGGTGTAACACTCACAAGTTGGAATGAAGATTCACCTCTACTCTGGAGTCCCAGTTTTGAGGCACTAAGTACATGCTTTCTCCCTGTGTTCAGCTTTACACAGTGCTAAAACCAGCGGCGGTGTCAATGCAGCTGGGAATACTCACAATGTATTCCAATTGGGACTGAAAGTCTCAAGCCAGGCACTGAAAATCAGACCATCTGGAAGATGTTAAGCTAAAGCTATGTGACTCTACAGCAGAGAGAAGGAAAATCTGTTTTTCCAGGGTGACCACAGAGCTGAGCCTGACTGGGCAGGTGTCCTGTGGTGAAACTGTATGTGGTCAGTAGTGAGAGCCCCGTTCTGTGTCATGGTGGCATTTGGGAAAAAGAGAAGTTAAAATTTCCTAGGCTGTTTGGGCTTCTCAGTTTTTAGGTATTTAACCTGCTCTTCTAATGTAACTCTGTGTGTAAAAGGTCACCGGGTTCTGGGAAAACAAACGGGCAAAAAAATAAAACGGAAATGCCATCATACACCATGGCACTGCTGTCACATACTGCCAGGGTAGGTAATGTAGGTAAGTCTCATAGCCCTGGCCTCTGCCACATGAGGTACTGCAGTACTGGTCAACAGTACTGGTTATCACTCCTTGTCTCAATGCTGGGCTCTGTTTTCAGTGTATAGAGCATCTTCCCTCTAGCTAGGCCAGCCCAAATCTCCAGAGACATTTTTTCATCCTTGCTGCTTAGTGTAGAACAGATTCTGGAGGGGAGGCACTGACTAGCGATGTCTTGCCCAGGGCTGACCATGAGCTGTGGGAGTGTGGGGAATTCTGATTCTGGCTCTGGCCTTTGAGGGGAAGAGACATGAGCACACATTGTTCCTTCCCAGTGTGACCCTTCAGTGTTGTCACTCTTCACTTGTCGTCAGCCTTCTTCCTTCATCTACGCAACTTCTGCATCCAGTCCTTAATTTTGTCACCCACCTCCCAAGGTGGGACTTGGAGACCTGATGTTACACAGGAAAGCTAAGGCTAAGACCAGAAGAAAACGCCTGCAGAGCTTCAGGCTAGACCATGCGTGGTTGTAGGCAAAATCTTCAGTAGAAAAGGTGCTGAGACATGTGAGGAGCTACAAAGCATGTGTAAACTTTGAAATGTCTATAGTATTGCCAAAAAGTCAGAGACTTCATGCAAAGCATTGTTGCCTTACTTCAGCAAAAACCCAAATCATGCTCTTCCTACCTTTCCACAGTTTCCAGAGTTTAAACCTTTCCAGAGAACATTCCAGTTACAGCACAATGATTTTTGAATACACTCAAAATAGTTTTCCTCAGAGAGACACTTCTAGAAGTAAAAATGGTCCAGGGCGAGGTAAAGTGCATAGCATGGAAAATTTCAGCCCAACGCTTGAAGTTTGACAAAGCTCCCTGCAACGGAAAGGGGATACCGCTTGCAGGACAAGTCCTGCCAAATCATGCATCTGAAATGATTAATCCATGGAAAAGCAACCACAGAAGCTGATGGATGGGCACGGAAGCACCACACAGCGTTTTCAACGCCCAACATGGCATTCCCCTGGGAAAGGAAGAAAAGATTAGCCAAGCAGCCAGAATTTAGCCAGAACTGCACCAGGGCTAACACACCCTTTCCTTTTTCCTCCTCCCTCCCCAGTTATTATTTTTTTTTCCCTCCCCCTGGAGAAGCGGTATGGGCTCCTTCTTGACCACAAGAGGTCAGGGCCTGCCAGCGCAGCCTCTCGCCGCGCCACCCAGGTGGCCAGAGGGGGGTTTAGGAGCCAAAGCTGTCAAAGCATGGTAAGGGCATGTGGCTACTGCCAGTTCGGGGGCCACGCCGTCCTTCCTGAGGGGTGAGAAGGGCTTCTTTTCTGTATTTTGTGCCGAAGGGTCCCTGGGGACCTCAGCTGAACTCACGCAAATAGTGGCAGTCTCTGCCGTGGGGAGCCTCCAAAAATCTTGCTGGACAAGGGAGAGAAGAAGATGAAGTGACTTTTCTGGTGTCATCCAGTAGGTTATTAGGAGGATGTCCCATCCGCTGCCAACACCTTCGGGAAACCACCCTGTTCTTGTGTGTATCTGAAACACAGATTTTGGGGTTAATCATCCAATAATGCTAAATTTGGTTGAAAGTATTGAGAATCTTCACTAATTATAGATAGACAGGCCCCTGCTTCAAACTTAGTTTTGTCAAAAATCCGGTGCTATTACTCTTCTCTTCCTTCCCACTATCCAGTTGCTGTTCAGGAATATTCCCCTGTTGCTGCCTTCCTTGCACTGGAGAGCTGTTTGCTGCAAAATCTCTCACTTCGTTTAGTTATGCTGTGCACAGAACGGAGGGGCACAATCATTCCTGAGTCAAGGAATGTTATATTCATTTAAAAGGAATACAACAATATTCTGGATAGCTATTTTCAACACAGAAGGAACACCCTTGCCCTGAATCACTTCATGTTTTAAGATACTCTTTCCAATACTGAAACATGTTAAATTTCAAGTTATTGCTAAGCATGCAAAGCATTGTTGCCTTACTTCAGCAAAAACCCAAATCATGCTCTTCCTACCTTTCCACAGTTTCCAGAGTTTAAACCTTTCCAGAGAACATTCCAGTTACAGCACAATGATTTTTGAATACACTCAAAATAGTTTTCCTCAGAGAGACACTTCTAGAAGTAAAAATGGTCCAGGGCGAGGTAAAGTGCATAGCATGGAAAATTTCAGCCCAACGCTTGAAGTTTGACAAAGCTCCCTGCAACGGAAAGGGGATACCGCTTGCAGGACAAGTCCTGCCAAATCATGCATCTGAAATGATTAATCCATGGAAAAGCAACCACAGAAGCTGATGGATGGGCACGGAAGCACCACACAGCGTTTTCAACGCCCAACATGGCATTCCCCTGGGAAAGGAAGAAAAGATTAGCCAAGCAGCCAGAATTTAGCCAGAACTGCACCAGGGCTAACACACCCTTTCCTTTTTCCTCCTCCCTCCCCAGTTATTATTTTTTTTTCCCTCCCCCTGGAGAAGCGGTATGGGCTCCTTCTTGACCACAAGAGGTCAGGGCCTGCCAGCGCAGCCTCTCGCCGCGCCACCCAGGTGGCCAGAGGGGGGTTTAGGAGCCAAAGCTGTCAAAGCATGGTAAGGGCATGTGGCTACTGCCAGTTCGGGGGCCACGCCGTCCTTCCTGAGGGGTGAGAAGGGCTTCTTTTCTGTATTTTGTGCCGAAGGGTCCCTGGGGACCTCAGCTGAACTCACGCAAATAGTGGCAGTCTCTGCCGTGGGGAGCCTCCAAAAATCTTGCTGGACAAGGGAGAGAAGAAGATGAAGTGACTTTTCTGGTGTCATCCAGTAGGTTATTAGGAGGATGTCCCATCCGCTGCCAACACCTTCGGGAAACCACCCTGTTCTTGTGTGTATCTGAAACACAGATTTTGGGGTTAATCATCCAATAATGCTAAATTTGGTTGAAAGTATTGAGAATCTTCACTAATTATAGATAGACAGGCCCCTGCTTCAAACTTAGTTTTGTCAAAAATCCGGTGCTATTACTCTTCTCTTCCTTCCCACTATCCAGTTGCTGTTCAGGAATATTCCCCTGTTGCTGCCTTCCTTGCACTGGAGAGCTGTTTGCTGCAAAATCTCTCACTTCGTTTAGTTATGCTGTGCACAGAACGGAGGGGCACAATCATTCCTGAGTCAAGGAATGTTATATTCATTTAAAAGGAATACAACAATATTCTGGATAGCTATTTTCAACACAGAAGGAACACCCTTGCCCTGAATCACTTCATGTTTTAAGATACTCTTTCCAATACTGAAACATGTTAAATTTCAAGTTATTGCTAAGCTATTTCTCTTCTGACTTTAGATCAGTTTTAAGATGTGCTTTAAGATTTAGGTTAGCCTATCTAATATAAATAGCTTTTTTCAGTGTTAGAGGTTGGTTTGTTCCTCTTTTTTTTTGAACATGTTGATTCTTAGGCATGTAATAAATAATTTTTAGAACTTTCTTTCCTGTTGAAATTTTCCTGAATACTCATTTATATGTACTTATAGATAATAAAATCAATAGATATCCAACCATATAAATTGCACACTGTAGTACCTCTGCCCTCTTCCTAGGTATCTGTAGAATACACTGGTGTGAGCTGCAAACAAGAGTCTTAAAAAGAGGTAGTGTCTCCATTTTTCTGCATTTTTAATATTTTAAATCCCTAATTTGCCCAAGATTAAAGTTATTTAAATGCATGTTTTTCACGCTCAGGCTGGAATCCAGCCGTATAACCTTATAAAGTCTTATAAAGCTTTTGTGTATTGGAGGGAAAGTAGTGAACTTGATCCTGGTCTATAATTGACTGCAGTGAGAGAAAATATTTGAATGCGGGGGATCTGTAATCAAGTGAAAAAGGAAATTGAGCCTAATGATTCAAAGGTGAATCCGGAGAAACTGGAAACTAGCGGATGTTTGTAAAATCAGATGTATCTGCCTATTGGAACAGCCTATCAAGGGATGCAGGAGGAAAGCAAGCAGTGTTCAAAATGACTCCCTAAGTCCTTGAGGGGCACTGGGTGCTGTGGCACTCGATGTGGTGGCCCAACATGGGCCTTTGGATGCCACACAAGCTCAGGCTGCAGCTCTGTTCCCAGCCGAAGCCTGTGTGGGAACCCCCGGAGGTGAACATGACGAGCAGGAAGCAAGAAAACATGTGGAATTAATCAGTTCCAGTGAACTGGCATTTTCTCATTAAAATGTGTTCAGTTAGGCCCATGGAGCGGAGAATGGCTGCCATCCCTAAAATTATATCCTGGTTCTCACACAGCCTGTTTATTCAGGAAATGAAACTGGATCATGGGACCTTCCAGCTTCTACATGAATTCCTGGTGCTTGTTTACATTTGTGGCAAGTCTGGATGGTTTCTCGACTTCATTAGAAAGCAAAAGGCAGCTCTGCGATTTTCAGTGACCCATGCTCAAAAATGCTTTTCGAAGGCTTAGCTGTGAAAATATCAGTAAGATTTTGTTTTGAAAATAACAAGTCCAATTACACTTCTTCAGTAGTTGTATAACTTAAATAAACTTTTAGCACACTTTCTGCATTCAGAGTTAAATGTTAAGGTCAAAGATTTGCTGTTTTGCCCCTTACTTCAGTGAAAAGATAACATATGCATGTATTACTATTAATCCATGCACATTTTACTGTAAAAATCAGTAAGACAAATAAGATAAACTTTTTTCTTTTTTTTCTGTGTGTGTGTGTGTCAGCTGTATTAATTGTGGTCAGATGAGAACTTGAGTTAATGGGAGTGAACATATTGCTTTAACATGGAAGTGCAGCAGTTTGGAAGGAGACTATTTCCACAGGAAATTACCACAACTTGTTTTCCAGTAAGCTCAACCCAAGAAGTATGCTGTATTCTGAATAACAGATCCACAAACTGCTAAGGAAGAAAATATGACTCTGAGGGACCTGCACGATACTAAGATATTTATGTCAAATAGATTTCCCTCTTGGCTTTTGGACTTATTATTCTTCAATCTTCTTTACTCCTAAGTTTATGTTAGCTAGTATGGAAGTAATCAGTGTTGTATCTCTATCCCAAACAGCAACATAAACCCAAAACCTCACAGCCAAGGTGTCTCATGCATCCACAGAAAGGATCTTGTATGGCTCAGGGGAATTAGAGTCATCTTCAACGGTGGGGCTGCAGGGCAAGACAGGAGGCATTTCCCCCCATGTTCCCATCCTGGAAGCAGACTGTTTCCCCGGGAGGGCCAAATGTGGAAGTCCTGAGATTAAGTCTCCTGGGACAGCAGCTCTGTCTGACTTTGGTTTACAAGGATATGCTGGAATACTCCTGCATGGAACGGTAGGAATTTCTTCCATCTCGTTTGCACGAGAAGGGCAATCTCAGATTTCATGACACCGGCTCTCTGTCCTTCATTTGCACAAGCCCAGCATTGTGTACCTGACACTCCATCCTCGGGAACACCTTCATTGCCCGGGCAGTCTGGGCTGGGGGTTGGGAGCTGCTGGAGTCCAAATTGTACCCCTAGGGCCACCTGGGCTCCAATCTGCCCTGAATGTTCTGGATGACTTTCTTCAGACTTGCTCACCTAAGCAGGTAGCTGTGTCCTCCATGTGCCAGAGTAGGGGGCACAGGGCACTGCAGCATTCATGGGCAAAGGAACACCTGATGCTTTCTCTGCCCTGCTCTGCAGCACCATGTGTTATGCTAGTCACCAGATCTTGTGCTTTCAGCGTGTAACACCATCATGCCTTTATCCTGTGTCTCTGCTTTCATCTCTTCTGAACACTTCTCCCATTTTCATTTTATCCAGTACTGACAAGTGTCAGTCCCATGTGAGTATACTTGTGCCTCAATTATATCAGTGTCACTATAACATCATTAGCATTGTGCTGAGCACTTTGTAAATCCTGGGCTCAGCTAAGTCCTCACTGACACTGATGGAAATTAAATGTTACTTTGGGGTATTCACCAGAGTTGCAGTGGTGTAAAACCTGTGCAAAACATGCCAGCGTGCAGCCTGTGATTTTACACAGAGCTGTAATAAAGCAATTTCTAAGATTTTTTCTGCTGTGAGCTCAACTGATGTGGTAAAATCTCTCCTGACTGAAAAAAACCTCCAGAAATGCTTTACGTTTCCAGAGGGGCACCTTCGGTGCTGGTGTCTGCCCCAGAGAGTGTTGAGTTCAGCAGAAGTGGCAGTGGTGCCTCGGAGTGCTGAGCTGCATGCTCCCATTGGAACCCCCTCTGTTTTCAAATGTCCAGGCTTAGCAGTTGCTGGGCAGTTTGCTCAGAGAAAAGCAAACCCAGGAGCTGGGATATGAAACGTGAGCATCCGAGGGGCTGTTTCTGATAGGACAGACCGCTTCTGCAGTGTCAGCCGTGAATATCTACCAGCTGGGTTGCTGTCTGGAGAGGCAATCGACTCCTTGTGCTATGGATCCTCACTTTTTAGTGGTGAGCTGACTTGGCTTCTCTTTAAGGTAAGGGGCAATATGGCTCCTTTTTATTTTGACCAGAATTCAAACATCTGTTCCTGACAACTATAGTGAAAGCAAAAACATAATCATATTCATAACCACAAACTGCACGATGCAAAAGTCACATGGAGTTTTCTCTGCAAGGCATTTAGTCCTGATGTGCTGCTTGAACTGCTAAGCTGCACTTACATATACAGCTAAGAGCAAGCCCTCTTGTCATGCATTTGTGCACAAACATCCCACATTGCCTCTTGTAACAACAGCCACATTATGCTTCCTTGCACAAAACCAGCTGTCAGTTTAGATTTCCTTAATCCTGTCAGATTCCAACTCAGCCAACTAACAACCATTATCTATGGGAAACCCTTCTGCGAAATAAAGCAACGTCCTTGCTGAAATGACATGTCATAAAAATTAGTTTGGTCACCAATCCAAGGAAATACTTTTTTTAAGTCTGAAAATTACAGACTTGTGGTATCATATTCTCTGGTGCTATTGATCCCAGAAAGGATGAGCAGAACAGCACAGAAACAGCACGCAGGACCAGATCCCCACTTGCCCTAGTCACATAACACACTTAAACAGTGCAATTGTGTTTTGCAAGTTGTTGCTGTGTAGGCAGCACACACGTATGGGCAATGGCACAATACTCTTGGGCATAACGTTTCCAAACTCCATCAATGAGAACAAGGAATGTGAGCCATGAGGATTTTGACCTGGCAGAGTTAAGATGGCTCATTCAAAAGCAACCTGCCACCACCAGTGAAAGAGTTGATGGTGACAATCATTCCCAAAAAAAGACGTGGTAATGTTTTTTACAGGCTCCTCTGGGAAAGACTAAGGAGAAGCCAAAAGAAAGGTGCGTACTGCAGAGCTTCTTTCCACCTGTGGGAAACAGGAGGCAGAAGCAAACCAGGACATGTTTCCTCACTCTGGACACGGAACACCATATGGATCAGATCAATGAATGACCATGGGCATCTTTAACGTGGTCGTCCTCAGGCTTCTTAGTACACAGTGAACCCTGCAAATAATTTATGCTTCCTCACGTACCGGACTCACTGGGGAGGAGGAGGGAGGAAGGCTGGATGCGAGCTCAACCATACCTTGCTGGCTGGGCAAGGGGAGCCATCCCAAAGTCAAGTCAAACGGTTCTGATGTGTTACCACTCTCAGGCCCATAAGCACATGACACTTTGACAGGAATTGCAGCTTCTGAGGGTACTGACTGGGAAAAGCTGCACATTTGCTCTAAGTTCTGTTTTGCCATTGTTTCTGTGTGTATGTAGCACAAATGGATTCCATAGTTGCTAACCACAGTCAGTTTAAAGCTGGGAGTCAATTTTCAATACAATAGTAGATTGTCTTAAAAAGAAAATTCAAAGCTATGGTATTTTTTAATTTATATTGTAGATACCACTAAAAGCAACTTAGGAAATGCCTTTTTCTGCCTTTGTCCCCTCCACAGCAATAAGGGAGAAATTTCTTTTTCCTTTGTAATGAAAGCTGCAACCTTTATCTGTTTACAAGATTTGGCGTCAGGGACTTTCAGAAAAAAATTCATGATGTGTAATGGGACTCATGATAAAATCCCAAGAGCCTAAGATCCCAATCCATATATAATCTGATAAACCTTTTACATCCTGGTCATCAAAGACAGTAAAATTCTTAGTGTGTTCAAATGTGAATCTCTTCATGATTTTTCAAGCCACTAAATCATACATTTATAAAAGGAAGGGACCCAATTTGGGTTTTGGTTCACAAAATCGAGTACAGCCCACAGCTGTGCTATAACCACACAAACAAAAGCTCATACTTCCTCATTTGGGAGGAATATAATAGCTTTTTGAAGATAACTTTTATGCAGAAAAGGGAGAGGGTTTAGTGTCTTTTCCAATAAATGTACTAAGTACCATTTTATAAGCTATCCTTTAAAATTTTACTGTTCTAAATTAAAATGATGCTTCTTTACCAGTAGTTACTTCCAACCTAATTATTTTGGTTCTATTGAGTTTGAACTGCTATTTAGAGAGGAAAAAAAACCCTGCTGTGGCCTGTTCCCTGTAGGTTGATGGAGGCCTCTAGGCAATCAAACTAATCAGAGCACTATCTCAGGGTCAGCCTGATCTCTGCAGAGATCTCTGCAGAGGCTGCAGCTGAGCTCTTCACATCGTGTTTGAAAGTTGTGCACATTTTATATAAAAGGTGACAGGCACAAGCATGCAAGAATCCAAAACATGCAAGAAAAGTCTTCTAACAGGACAGCAGTGCAAGCCTGTTTTCAAAACTCAGCATTAAATCACACGTAGCAACTGTATTTTTGGGAACAGAAAAAAAAAGACTTCCCCAAAGCATTGTTTCTAGACTGAGAGCAAACAATAAAAGGATGGTCTCGTGGTAAAATGGTGAGAGAAAAGCTGGGGGTATAAGTCTGTTTCCACTACAGACCTCCACTGTGATTTTATGGTTAGTGTCTGTGCTTATATTTCTTTCTTCTGCTGCCAAAGAGAGACAGCAGTACACCCTTTCTGGACCCCTTTGTCTGTCCTGTTGATTTAGACGTAAGTGCTTAGTGGCAGACACTCTCTCCTCCTCAGTGGCAGAGCAGCTCCCTGCACAATGAAACCCTAATCTCTGCTGAAGCCCAGCGATGCTGTGATAGCAATAGTAAGAATGAAGCAGAAAGTGCAGCATTTAAAGGCAGCAGCAGAACTTGGTTAGACAAGATCACCCCAGACGAAACCTTTCAGACTGGACAAAATCAAAAGATTTTGGAAAGACTGCATTTAACGCCCCTCTATGCTAGGGTCAAGCCTAAAACTGCCCAGAAATAAAGGCCCTCCCTGTTAGGAGGTTTAGAAAGGGGACACAGACCTAGAAGTCCAGATGAGTTAGGAGAACTTTTCTATAAAAAAAAAAAAAGAGGCATGAAGGGAGAGGCACTGCTGGATGCAAAAGAAGGAAAGGAGTTCTGGTGGCACCCTTCATGGCTGGAGACATCCAGCAGGCAAAGAAATCTGTTGGGAGATAGAGCCAAAAGTGCCAAGTCCCACCATCCCTGAAGACCCACCAGAACTTCTACTGAAAGCTTGCAATGGGCAGGACAAGAAGTGCAGGAGAGAAGAGATGGTGAGGATGATTTAAATATTGGTCTGGAGAACTGGATTCTGTCCCTGCTTGTGCCGCACCAATTTAATTACCAGGAAAATCAGTTAAAACAGGTGGAAACTCTCTGTAGATTCCTCCTTCCCCAGTACCTGTTTCCTGAGACACCTGGGTCCGCTTTGCAGGAGGCCATAGCAGACGTTGCTGCCGCTAAAGGCAGCAGAAACTGCCATCATGTCTGGACGTTACCAGCCCCAACCTGCCTCTCTGGGCCTCATTGGACGTGCACCAACCATGAGAAAGAGATCAGTCACTTTCCCATGACGTGGCGAGGGTGAATGACTTAATATTTGTACATGGAGGTGAAGCTGTGAGCACCAGGGCAGGGAATGAATGACCCTGTCACCAGAGCTGCAGTTGGACAGTGTGCTGGGGACAGTTCTGTGCTGCGGGGCCACACGCTGCCAGCAGTGAGACATAAAGCAGCCATTCATTCAGTGAGCGTGGTCCTTCCTGCACACTGGGCGGGCACAGGGTCGCGGTGGGCATTGGGTACCTCAGTGTCCTCATAACGTGTATCCAGCACAGAGACTAATTACCAGCCACTCTGCCTTCTGAGTGCTTTGCTTTGCCCTTTTGCTGCGAATAACCTTGCGCTTAAGAAAACACAACCTCCTTCCCAGGGCAGTATGAAAAGCATCCTTGCTTTAGGGATGCTTTAGGGCCACTCAACGTAAAGAAGCACCTGGTTCCATACAGAGTGTGCTGGATTGGAGTTCAGAGAGTGCAGGTTCATTCCTGGCTCTTGCTCTCATAATCTCAGATTATTCCTCTACAACCCCTATGTACATCTGCTTTCCTATATGGGGCATGGACCCCAATATACATCCTACATTGTAAAGCTCTTGAAATCACTTGCTTTGGAGTTGCAGGGCCTGTTTTAATGATACGCATTAAAATACCTGTCAATTCCTGCACATGTCTTGATGCACTTGACCAGGTTGTATTTCCATGGCAGGGCCAATTACAACAAGCTGAAAGAGCTGGAAGTAGATCTGGAACATTACAAAAGCCCTTGAAATTCAAAAGGGACCTATTCTATGCAAGAAACACTATTTTCTAGGTGAAACCCAAGCAGGTAGTACTGTGCAGAATATAGACAAAGGGTGCTTGTAGCTAAGCCAGCTCAGAACAAATAGGAGTAGAAAATGTGGAAGAAAAAGATGTTTGGTGGTTTTTTTTTGGTTGGTTTTTTTTTTTATTTTATGTAAGACACTTGATTTGAAAGTTTGTCTAAATACTAAAAAAGCAGGAACATCATAAACAGTAATAAAGAAACTTAGTTTCTTAATTTCATGGAATCAGAGAACAGCAACTTGGCTAAGAACAATGTTGGGCAAATAGCTTTTGATTTTTCCTGTGAGTTTAAGCACCTTCAAAGCCCTGAACGGGCTGGTCAGGAGCCAAAACAAATGGCAATACATGGCAAGTTGGGAGCAAAACTAGCCAGTGGTGTGGGACTGGTCTATTTTGCTTCTGCTGACAGAATGGAAAGATCTGTTTTATGTGTCGGTCTCATAATTACTGTTGGTTTGGTTTTTCCTCTGCAGATAAGGCAGAGGTGTGTCCTTCGTTTCCCTTGACATCAGCGTGGCAACCTTACACACACCCCAACGGTGCCCTGGTCTCCCACCGAGGGAGCTTGTGCCCACTGGGGCCCATGTCATCTGCAAACACGCAGCCTCTTGCTTGAGGGAGCAGAGGGAATATAGCCATATCCAAATTCTGCAAGCAAAGAAGAAGCTGAATACTATTTTAAGCAAACATTTCCTGTACAGACTTCCGATATTTCTTCCCTTTGTGTTTGCATTTCTCTGAAAGTATTGCATGTGGCCACAGAGGCAATTTTCCCTACTTCAGTTACAGTACTTAGCTATTATTTTGCAATACCAGCTGGAACGATAGATGAATCAGATAACTTGAAAAGTTTTGCTCTTGAGAGCAACCAGACTCAGCTCCCCTTTCCATTTGTAAATGTAAGTCTCAACAGGAAATTTCACATACATTCATTCACTTACTTCAAAAAGATTTAATCTCTATTAATTTTATATTAGTTTTTAACTTTACAGCTTGAAAAAGGGGGAGAGATTTTTTCAAAGCTCATTGATGTGAAAGGAGAATAGCAACTGCAGGCAATTTTTTTTTGCTTCTTGATTTGTATTAGAATGGCAAGAAAGAAAGATAACATGTAAAAATGTCCTATACAGAAGACAGATGATTATGAATTGAAGGTGGATGCCATCTGGAAAGGGAAATGAATGTCCTCTCACTGTGATCTCCTCCACAAAAAGCTGCAGTTCCACAGCTGTACGGGGTCTTTGCTGTACAGATGTTTGCATCAGTATTTCTCAGATTCTTGTTTGGGATTGGACCCATGTTAGGGGTGATCAGTCTGAGCTAGTTTTCAGAATCTGTAGGTTTGTCTTCAAAAACAATTCAGATGAAGGAAAGACTGGTTTCTTGAGTTCTCCAAGTGGCAGAAGTTTGTGCCCTTGTCAGTTTGAGTCCAGAAACTGGCTTCTTGTTCTCATTGAACAGCTTCTGCCACTGAGCAGATTTCTGATGAATCCTAGGAAGAAGACCCAAAAAACCTGAGGGCAAGACAGTGCATTTTGGATATCTGAACTTTTTAAAAGGATACTTAAATTGGCATTTTTGCGTAACCTACCTTATAGGTTGTATAGATGCATATATTTGTTTTATCTAAATTCTTTGTGACTTGCCACAGGAGTTGTGCTCTCTCTCAGTGAGAACGTTCCATGCTACAGGAATTCCCCAAGATAATGGGGGACAGACACTAGACTGGATATCAGATGCACTGAGGTCTACACTTGATTGCACTGCGGCTCAGTAACCCGTTGCAAAACTTGTAGTCTTTCTTTTTTAATCTCCTTTACTCATCTTCTAGTTGTCTTTAGATTATATTAGTCCTGTCCTGTCCATGTACCACAGATACCACAGGACAAGACCATGCTTGCTCAGGGTTTTTGGGTAGTAACAAAACACAAATATTAACTTGCCACTGTGGCTACTTGGACACTACAAATTTTGTTTAAACAGGAGCTGAAAGACATTTAAACTCAACAGGAGATTCCAGCTCAAAGTTTCCTGTGAATTCTCCCTGGTGCTTCACTCCCATAAGCTTTCCTCCCAGAGAAAGCATTTTCTTCTCTCCCATAAGCTTGCTTCTTTTTCAGGGGTTTCATATGCAGCAATGGTATATGAGGTGTTAAGAATTTCACTCCCTGGAGCTGATGGGGTATAACGTGGGGACTTAATATGTTCACAGGGTGAGGACCAGTATCAGATATTTTCAGTCCTCCTAACTCAGCTTTTGTTGCAGGTGTACAGTGAGGGGGTCTGCAAGCTGGAAGAGGTCCTACATGCAGGAGTGACCCCAGCTGCTACTGGTGTGTGTGTCCTGCTCACCATTTGGTCACCAGTGCAGGAACGGCAGCCACTCTTCCTCCAGCACAGGCTTTCAGCTGGCTTACTTTACTGCACATCCCCTCCTGCCAGTAATCAGCAGAAAGGTCATTTTTTTACTCACTAATCCAGGGATTTGCACACAGAGTGAACACTGTTAACTAGCAGACGCTGGCAAGCAGGGGTTTGTGGGGAGAGGTTCAGAGGAACATTGCTCCTGGCCGGTGCTACCTGTGGTGATGGGGGCTGAGCTGCTGCTGTCCCTCCTCTCTCCTGCGGAGTTGTACAGCTGCATCCAGTCCTGCAACCTGTGCTTGCAGTCATAGCTGTAGTTTTTATACTTAACTATTTCTCCTCAGCTTTGGCCTTCCCAGGCAGGCTGGGAGCCACCTCTTTCAGGGCTGAGGACAGTCCAGATACCTTCCCTAAAGGGTAGGTATACCCCGCTAAGGGTCCAGATGATACCTTCCCCAAATTGCCTTGCTGGGGCTAAAGGCCACTTCCCGAGCCACTCGCTGGCCATTCCCACTATTCAGACCCAGGCACACTTTATTGCTGGTTCATGGAAGCAGGGTCCAGAAATTCACAAAAGCAACTTAAAACCCATGAGATTATACTAAATTATAAACTTCAGGAATTTTAATTAGATTTTGGGGTTTTAGCTTTTGCCTTGAAACTACAAGGAGTAAATATTTATTTTATCTTAAATATAAGCTACATTTCCCACATAATCACACACAGACACAGGCCAGACACCAGAAAGCAGATGTGGGAAACAACCAGAAAAGGAGGGCGGTGTAATTAATGCCAGTTGACAGGCTAACAAGGTTGCTAGACCTCCCTTTTCCATAACAGTTACCATGTTGATGAGACTATAATCTTATAAAGGTAACAGGGGGTCTGTCTCAATAGTGGGTACAAATAAGGGTATTATGTTTGCATCCTGTCTGGCCCAGCCGGATATGAGGCAGCACTCATTGAAAAAGCAATGCTGCCCATACACAGAAACACACACTTGTAGACTCCTGTGCAACGTGTTAGTTAAAATAAAAAAGATTTAAAAAAAAAAAAAAAAAAGTATCTATATGTCTATTCACATATAAGGCCAAATGGCCACAGTCTGTATTAGGCAGGTGAAATAACAGGTATTAAAAAGTGGTTGTAAATGTTGAATCCTCATTCAACCAAAGAGTTGTGAGGGCAACCCTTTGGGGATGGTACCTGGGCCAATGTTATGCCGTACCTTCACCCACAGTCTGAAGGAACAGATGTGGCTATGATTGATGAAATCTGCAGGTGCCACAAACATGAGTGCTGCAGTAAATAATGAGAGGAACAGATAACGCATGCAGATGAGGTGGATTGACTAGTTAGGTGGGTCCATCTGGGCAATATCTACTTTAATATGACAAAAGGCAGAATTGCCCCAGGAAAGACGAAGAACATAGAAGGAAAGGCATAGCACTGGAACAGACTCAGGGAAATAGTGGATAATCCACTTAGTATCAGCTCCCAGGATGATGTTATTGCTAAGTCTATGAAACTGTGACTCCAGGAACTTTAAAACAAACATTGACCATTACAAGATTCATGCTAAACTCATGTGAGTTGGCTACATTATCATCTCCCACCCCCTCTGAGATCCCTCTGGTGTCAGGAGCTCCTGCGTGCGTGAGGGAATGTGTCTGTCCATGATCTCTGCAGAAGGACTGGTCTGCTCAGTGTCTTTCCCAGGAACTTGTAGCTCCTTCCTTGGGGCTGCTTGCCTTGGAGGGGCAGTGTATGGGGAGGAACATCTCTGTAGCACTCTGAGCACCTCAGCTCTTTCAGTTGCTTGCTAATGGAAACACGCTCTAAAACGTGACATACATATTATCTTGCAGGACTCTAAGGACAGAGAACACTGTAGGACCTTTGCTGTGCCCATCCAGCAGGGGTTGCTCTCCTTCCCAGGGCTGAAGATGACGACAAATGGGTGGGCAAAGGGGGGTGATCAGGAGACACCACTGTACAGCAGTCTGGAACTAACTGACAGGCTTGTTACAAGAGGGTGCAAGTCAGAGCACTCATGTCATGTTCGAGCACTCGGGGGGAGAGTGATGGATAAAACAGGCAGTATGAAGAAGATAACCAAATCCCCAGCTCACGCTACTGTGGCTTGTGCTCTGATTCCTCCTGAGGCTCCAGCACTGTCTCACTTGAAAATGTTTATGCATTGACAGTTTGTATAGCACCTGAGTCGAGTGGAAGGGTTGCATGTCTTGTTCCACTCCCTGGGGTGTAAGGCTACAGGTTATACGCACTTTCTCTTCCATTTCTTGGAGATAGATGTGTGCTGCCTTTGTTTCATGAGAATTTGGGATGTTTATGAGTCTATTTTGGGCTCTGGCAGAGGAAGCTTGCTGATAGTGTTTGTCTTTTTCAGGCAAAAATATCAGCAATAATACAGAACTCATAAAACCTTGGTTGTCTTTCTCCATTTTTTTCTACTACTCTCAGAGATTATATAGTGTGCAATTCCTCTTTGAGGAGCCCATGGGTATTTCTATAGCAAAAAACCTGTGCAGCTATGTACAGAGAAGACAAGCCGTAGTGGAACTTCAGTGGTGTCAGCCAGGGCAGTTATGGGATATTTGTCATGGTGACAAAGAGCACAGCTAACCAAAGTGATGGTTTCTGGAAGAAGGGACACAAGGAAGCTGCATGAAGAAAGGGGAACAGAAAGTGTCAGGAGGAACACAAAAGAGAAAGAGCAAAATGGAGGAAGAGAAGAATTATGGAGGCAGAGCCAGACATATGTGGAAAACATAGAAACTGCATTAAGGAACACTGAAAAAATCACAAGGGCTTAGACATAGGATTCACATCCCCATATTTTAACCATTTTCATGTTGGCAGTTTTCAGTTACCTGTTTTCAGAAGTCTCTATCTGCTACAGAGGAGGCCCAGGCAGTTAAACCAGACACCTAACATCTGAATGGCTCATTTCGTCTCCGGGGAGGGGAATGGCACTCAGGAGCAAATTTCAAAGCTGCTCAGCCAGTTGCTCAGCCTTTTCCACATCAAAGAGCTTTGCTTTATGGGCCTCAATAACGTGAAATCACTCCCAGTCAGGCTGCCATATTGTGGCGTGTAATTGCTACTGGCCTCTGAAATACTGTCAGTTCTCAGGTACAGCAATACAGGGTGCTGTGAACCCATTTGCAGCTGCCATACCTCAGTCTCCATCAGTTGGGGAACATAAACGTGTCAGGCAAATCACTGGTTCTGTCTTTCTTCACTGGGAGACAGAGCAAGAGCTCTTTTTCACTGGAATAGTTTCACCATTATGCATTATTTATTTATAGTTACTATATATAAACTATATATATTTCATATGAGATATACTATATGAGATATACTTATATAATGTAGGTATAAATTGTATATATGAAAGTCCACTGTGAATTCTGCTTACCCTTCTGTTAGTAGGGGACATGATTTATTCATGAAAATGGGAAGTAAAAATATGTGAAAGTTATAAGCATGTTCAAACATTGATCTTTTTGGCTCCTGGGGACCCCAGAGAAAACAGATCCTGTGCAACTGCAGAGACACCTCTGAGGGGCCCTGAGCAATGTTTACAGCAGATGAGGTTTGCTTACCAGAATGTAAAATGAGGAAGAGCATAGAGAGAAATCTGTGGAAACTCTGATGAAAAAAGAGTACTGTGGTTTGTAGTTTGGCACAAACAAAGAATATGGCAGGACTTGATGTGTGTGGGAAAGAGCTACCAGTACAGTTAAGATGCCATCTCTGCACTGTCACTTCTGGGCAGAGTAGGAGTTCCTGAAGTCACTCTCCTGTCACACATGGCATATTGCTCTGTCTCAAGGGCAGAACAAGTCAGGAGACAGGAACATCTTGAGCCTGAAGTGTTAGAGAGCGTCTTGCAGTGTGAAGTATGCAGTCCAGAAGAGATCATTTAATATCATTTGTCACAAGAAATAACCCAGAAACAGAAACGATATTTGCAAAAAGCCTATGGTATTTCCATTCATAAGGAGGATTAATCATCACAGACGCAGTCTGCTGACAAGTCAAAACTAAACAGCAACCGGTAGAAGTCCAAGTCAAACAAGTCAAAAGAAACACAACCGTCAGTGCTATCGGAGATTGACCAGTTTCTCAGACATGAAGAGGATCCCCAGGGAGGACTGACCACAGGGCAGTTGCACTGGCAAGCCGAGTGCTGATTTGCAGAGATGCTGTAAGTCTTCTCCTGCCCCCTGAGACAGCAGTGCCTTCCTCAATGAGCTTTCACACTCTTCACTGGAAGGACACTAAGTGTGGCAAAGACACTCATTGCCAAGTGCTAAAGCCTTGTAAGCAAAATTTATTCTTGACAGTATCCAGTAGGAAAAAAGCACAGGATAAAGTAGAAGTGCAGAGAATAAAGGAATGCCCGCTCCTGGAGGAGTTTGAAAAGCTATCTGTGTTGGAAGAGGAAGTACCTGCAGAACTCACCCAACCTGAACTTTGTGCCCCAAATTTTCAGCTGGATGGAACTGTTTTGCAGATGTGGCTGCAGTGAGGGGAAGAAAGGAAGGCAGTGTTTCCTGCAGTTAGTCCCCATGCTGTCCAACCCCTTTCTAGCACGGAGAAGGAGCGATGTTAGGCACTCTCCATGAAAGCTGTGGCCAGTGCAGGTTCACAATACACATTAGACATTTTACATCTTTGCACTATGCTCAGGTAGAAGTGTTCACATGTGTGGGGGTGAGTTCAGTACCAACACTTAGAGGGGTTACCTCTGAGGTCTACATCAGGCCAAACTCTGACTGCACTTATGGTCTGTTTTACACAGTTAAACATTGTCTGGTGGTATTTGCTATTAGTCATAAAGAAAATTATTCTCAGAATTAAAAAAATTCTTATTATTTGGAGCATGGTCACATAGAAAGTATTTCTTTGAACAGAAATAACCTGGATAACCTGGAATGTAATGTTCTCTTTAGTACAGTGGGTCTATATATGAATTCAGAGGTTGTCCCATTCTTGTTCTAAGAGAACATGGACATTGACCAGACAAATAATTGTTCTCTCAAGACAGAGTAAAGTCAAAACTTTGACAGTCAGCACATTTTAGATTTCAAGTGTTCCACTATAAACCTTCCAAGCCTAAATAAAAGCTGAGGAATCACATAACAAATAATGAACTATGCACATTATGTATTTTCTTCAGAGAAAGAAGATCTCATAAGGTGATGCTAATAGTCGAATGATATTGTTTTTTGGCTAAACACATGCCTTTTAATGGGTGGATGCAACTACCATAATGCCTTCTTCTGTTCATTTCCTATTCAGAATAAAATAATAGCAAAGCGTAGCACAGATGGCCCAAAGTCATCCAGTGCACTTAATCCCAGGCAAAAATCCAGGAGGCCATTTAGGAAACAACAGGCAAGTTTTGTTCACATTATAGATCTTTGAAAAAGTGCAACTATCTAGCTGAGTGGTGTATTTTAAATTTTATAATAATAGACAAATTGATTTAAAAGTAAATATCTTTATTTTGGAGAAGATTCAGTACTGTATTTGAAACATTAGAAACCAGGCCTTAGCTTTGGGGAATAAATTATCCAACCCATCCATTAAAATACCTCTGTAAGCAAGGACAAGTACATAAGAGGTGCAGCCATCTATCCAAACAAGGGTTTTTTCCTTGGGTTTTTTTGACCCATCAGTTCTGTAGCGTGGGGAAAATGAATCAGAATTCAGCATTCATATAATATAAGTCTACTAGCAAGACTACCCAGAATGGAGCCATCAATACTTTCAAAATTAGGTAATAGAAAAGAAAAGGGGGCTTTTCTGTTGGGATTCCAGTCAAACTCCTGAAAGTGCCATTGCATCTTAGAAAGATAATCCTCACTTGCAGCTGATGGTTTACCAAAGAGATGAGTCTGGGGCAGGTGATGGTTGGGGGTTGTCCGAGGCTGGAGAGGACTGGTGAGGAATGACGTGCAGCGCTGCAGTCAGCAGAGGCAACCACTGCCAATTCCCTCTGTAAAGCAAACACAAAACTCAGCCTCTTCCCCTCGCCCCTCCGCAATCGCTTCCTATTTTCAAACTGGGTTTTGTTGCTGACTACAAAAGAATGTAGTAACAACCTGAAATGACAACATTCCTCATCGAATGGGTATGTGCAAGCTTTGGAAAGCTGCTTAGGTACCTAATTCCTTCTGACACAGACGGAGCGGGGTGCCTGTGTGCCTCTTACCAGAACCCAAAGTTTTCTCTTGCTGTTTTCAGAGTTTAAGTCTCTATCCCCTGGCAGCCCCAGGCAGCCCCCTTGTGTCCCCGAGAGACTGGCCTGGACAGGGTAGGAAGGCCCTTTCTCTCATTCAGGATGGGCTGACCTGATGGGCACAGCGAGCACCCCTGCCACCCTCTGCTAGGTGTGACAAAGGATTTGCAGAAATGCTTGGCTGACTGTGAGGCTGTCACCTGTGGGCTCACGGCACAGGATTTAAAAGAAATACACTTTCCGCAAATTTAGTGAGTTATCTTAATGTTGGTGATTGCTGTCATAAGGCCTAGCCAGTTATTTGATTTTTGTATACAGTTTGTTTTGGTGATCTCCTAGGCCCCGTGATATAACACCCAGTCATGTGAGATGTAAGCACAATAATGCAGCTGTAGCTGTACATCAGGGAAATTAGCAAGAGACTGGTTCTCTCTTACACCATGCTTTGCTTGAAATCCATCCTGCGTTGAGCAAGCCTTTGCTTGAAAGACCATCTGCAATTGCTCCTGCCCACGGCGGAAGGTGATGAGCATGCTGAGAAACCTTGCACGGCCCTGTTCATGTCCACTCTCCCAGGAGGGAAGGCTGGTGCCCTTCCCGCCAGTCGCTCTTGTTTGCTCAGCATGGTCTCTGGGTGGTATTCCCTCTGCTAATTCCAGCTGAAGTCACCTCCTGAGCTGACACAGCTCGCCAGTGCACTGCCCTGCTCAGATTGCTGTCATTGCTCATTCCTCTTGCCAAAAAAATGCTTTTTTAAATTTTTATTTTTTTTATTTTCAGATTTGGCCAACCAATAAGTAAAAACTTTGTCTCCCAAGCAGAGGTGAGGTCATGCAGATACTGAGCAGAGCTGGGAGTCTGAATGAGCCAGTTATGTCAGCCAGTTAATAACTTCACTGTTGTCATTTATTTGTCATTCATCCAGAAGAATCCAAAAGTGCTTTACATTCTTTACAACCGGCTTACGAACTCTTCTTGTTAACAGAGTGTTTCACACACCGCTGAAAGCCTGTGTACCCCTGGGGCGCAGTGCAGAGCTGCTTGGGGGTACCCTGACACGTTGCTCCGTTGGGGACAGGGGCAAAGACTACGCCGGGTAACTGAAGCAGCCAGGGAGTTTGGTGCTGTGTCCAGGGACAGCCCAAGTGGCCACTTGGAAGTTGTCCTGCAGCCCTGGGCTAACGCTTCCCGCTGATACAAAATGCTGCAGAAATGGACCGTTGTGTTGGGGCCACCACCCCTATGGGACAAAGCCCTCTGATGCTGCGCAGGGATGCTCACCTGCGCTGCCTGGGCTTCATGGTAACCTGGGCACGTGCTTAGGGACCTGGCTGTTCTCAGTGGGGTTTTGGAAATTATACTATAGAAATTCAGTAGCCAGAACCACTTTCTTCCTTTGTTAAATAGGGAAAATGTTACTGGGTGGGCTACCTCAGAAATAGTTTGCATGGGGGAATTAATTCAGCTTTGCGTGATGCTTTGAGAATGGCTCAGAACAAAATAGTGCATGCCCTGCCATGGTATGTGTTACTTCCCTGCATTTAGGAGACAGAGAGAGGGAGAAAAGGAGAGAGAGAGAAGCTGCATGAGTGAGTACATGGTACATTAACTTCCCAACCCAAATCACAACATGCAGCTGGTTCAATAAACTTTGTGTCCCTCCCTTCTGGCACCTTCTCCTCCAGGAACAGGCTGCGATATTCTCAGATGTGTCTGCAGTCTACACCCATGCTTCTTTTCAAGAACTGACTAAAGACAGCTTTTTCTATGACAGACACCATTTGGTTTTTCTTTTTTTTTTTTTTTCCCCTGTGTTTGAATGGCTAATTTAGTGAGACAAAGTAGTGAACATGAGTCTGAAGTTTTCACACTGCTAGTTGTTTCCCCATGAGCTGGGAAACTGCTCAGGACAGCTCTGTGGGGCATTTGTGTGTCGTGGAGCAGTGTGCTCTGGAGCTTGCTGGGGCCTGGAGAGGACGACAGGGATGCTAAAAGGAGGAAGAGGAACACCCCGGCTACCCCTGCACTCTCTGAGGCCACACTGACCACTTCAGGACAGTTTCTCATCCAGTGCAGAGCCCTTCCCTGACACAGGCACTGACCCAATCTAGCTTTTCACCAGTCACAGAATCACAGAGTCACAAAATCATCATGGTTGGAAAGGACCTGAGGTCACCACCAACCATACACACATGAAAAAAACAACCCTACAATTTCGGTCACTAGAGCATGCCACTACAGCATGCCCTGAAGTGCCACATCTACATGTTTCTTAAATATCTCCAGGGATGGTGACTCCACCACCTCCCTGAGCAGGCTGTTCCAGTGCCTGACCACTCTCTCAGTAAAGTAATTCTTCCCAATATCTAATCTAATCCTCCCCTGCTGCAACTCCAGACCATTTCCTCTGGTCCTGTAATTAATCACTTGGGAGAAGAGGCCAGAACACACTTCTCTACGACCTCCTTTCAGGTGGTTCTAGAGGGCAATGAGGTCTCCCCTAGGCCTTCTCTTCTCCATACTAAACATGCCCAGTTCCCTCAGCCTCTCCTCATATAACTTGTTCTCTAGACTCCTCACCAGCTTTGTAGCTGTCCTACCAGCTTGGTAGCTCTCCTGAGCTGGTAGTCCTTATGCAATTCCCAGCTCACTACCACTCTTGCCCCCTCCTCACTCCTGGTAACCTCCCTGACTTCCCCCAGCACCCACTCCATCTCTCAAAAGTTTTCTCACAATCATCTTCTCAAGGAGCCCATCCTGTCTCTGCCTCCAGAAGCAATTTCAATCAGAGTGCTGCGAAGTTCTCAGTCAGTTATTCATAAATGGTTGAACAGTTGAGGTTTTTCCTCGCACCCTGTGAAAGCAAGAGCAACTTGCATGAGTATATATCCCTGGAAAACAGCTACAGAACTCGCAGCTAATGCTTGTGTTTCTGCAGTTCATGGAAGACAAGTTCAAGTCCTCTGTAATGTGTGACAAAATATCCAGAGGGCTTCAAAGCAAGCTTGAAAACCAGCTGCTCATACTTTTCCTAATGACTTCTTCCTGCAGGAAGGTCTTCATTCACTGGACAAGCTCATGAAATCCTTGTCAAAGTCAGTGATGCCAAGGAACTACAATTACCAGAGGTCTCCTCTGTTGTTTTTGTTTTTTTTTCTCTGTGTATGCTAATGAAAGTGCTCTAAATAATTGAACTCTACTTCCGTATGACTTATTTTGTACTCCTCTGTAAGAAGTGATACAAGAAGTGGTGCAATACTGTGTTTGATTGGTAGTAGTGCTCTTAATAATGATTAGGAAGAAATGGTAAATGGAAGGGTTTTGAAACTTCCCTCAGTAAATCTTTCCACTGCAAACAGTTTTGGGTCCTATCATGTGCTGTATCTTAAAGCTCATGAAAAATCCTGGCAAACTTTTAGGGAAATTCCTAGAATTAATGATGATAGAATTAGTGTTAATTCTGGAGTTAATAAAAAGGAAAACACCCACAGAAAATACTTTGCTATTCTCTTTTCTTTTTCTTTTTTTTTTTTTTTTTTTTAGAAATGTGAACACCAACATTTTTTGGCTGACACAAAAATATTTGTCTTGGAAAATGAATAGTGCATTCTCCTTTTGCTTTTACAGCCTGGACTCTCCTGCCACACTACATTTCCTGTGTTGCATTACGCTGTTCCCTGGAGGAAATGAGCTGGTGTGATGGGATCATAGTTGCAATGCAATGAGGGAAGTGGGAGATGATCTACGATAGAGCAGACATCTTTCTTGGAAGAAGTACATTTAATCAAAGCCATTTTTCATGAAAATGCATCTTCAGAAGGACATTTAGGCACTTGTAATTAGTGTAGTTAACCCCATGGGTCCTGCTTCCATTTCTAAAAGCTGCTGGCAAGGGGCAAGGTTTGGTTTGGTCTGCTTCAATGGGCTGGCAAATACTTGGGGTACAGTAGCTAATACTCAGGCAAGTCAGGAGAGGCTGAGGGAGCTAGGGTTATTCAGCCTGGAGAAGAGGAGGCTGAGGGGAGACCTGAAAGGAGGTTGGAGAGAGGTGGGGGTTGGTCTCTTCTCTCAAGTCACAGGCGACAGGACGAGAGGAAATGGCCTCAAGTTGCGCCAGGGTAGGTTCAGGCTGGATATTAGGAAAAATTTTTTTCACCGAAAGGGTTATCAGACATTGGAATGGGCTGCCCAGGGAGGTGGTTGAGGCACCATCCCTGGAGGTGTTCAAAAGATGGGTTGATGTAGTGCTGGGAGGTATGGTTTAGTGATGGTGATGCTTCTTGTTTGTTGTGCGGGTGTCTATTTTTGTCAAAGTTAGGTTGACGGTTGGACAAGATGATCTTTAAGGTCCCTTCCAACCTAGAAGATTCTGTGATTCTGTATGATTAGAAAGAATTTCGGTGAAGTGGAAAACGTGTTGATAGTTCCTATCGCTACAGTTTCCACTGTTTCATTTCTGTTTCCTGCTTCTTTGATGCCAGTCTCTAACGCAAGAGCTGGACAGACTGAGACACCGATGCCCACAGGTAGATGTTTGAGAGGAATCCATATCAGTCCCGTCCTCTCAGTTCTGCCACCTCTGGGTTCTGAGACAGTGAACATGCCATTCAACCGCTCTCTGTTAGTTTTGCTGAAATGAAGAATACAGCTACTGCAGGGGGGCATGGTGTCTCTTATTCCCTCTAGCTCAGTATATTTATTGTGGTTTAATCTGAAAGGAGAATGCCTAGCCTCAGCACACAATTTAACCGAGCTCTGTTGCAGAGTCTTGGTTTGTCTCTGCAGAGCAACTGCTGAAATCACAGCTACTTCCCAACCCAGCTGCTAAAAGCCACCTTAGGTGGCCACCTATGACAGTGCTACTTCCAGCTCTGTGAGATGCATTATCTACGTTCAGTACATCCAATGGCTATTCCTCCTTATGAAAGAGTAACAACCAATGGCTAGTGCCTACTTGGCACCACATTGCAAGCAAGATACCCTGAAGGTTGATATTGGGACCCATATTGTTCGAAGTCTTTGTCAATGACCTAGAAAATGGCACTGAGCACACCCTCTGCAAACTGGAGATGACACTAGACCAGGAGCATGGCTGAGATAATGAAAGGCAGAACTTTATCCCAGAGACACCTGGATAAATGTGCCAGCTGGGTACACTCCAGCTTTATGAAGTTTAGCAAGGAGAAGTGTAATATTCTGGAGCTGAGGTAGGATAACCTGGTGTATCAGTACAGGCTGGGCAGTGACAGGCACCTGGATGAAAAGGAATAAGAAGTTGCAGTGGATACCAGGGTGAATAGTCACCAGCTGTTCTCCTGTCATGGATAAGGCAAGCTGGGTCTCCTGCTCAAGGGGGATGTAGAGAAAGTGGAGAAAATCCAATGGAGGGTTGCAAGATGTTGGAACCTAAAACACAGAGCCTGTAAGGAGGGGCTGAAGGAGCTGGGCTTGTTTAATCTGATGAAGAGGAGGTGGCGGATTGATTTTATAGCAGCTACAACTTCTTAAAGGAGAGTTACCAAGAACGTGGGGCCAAACTCTTAGCTGCGGTAGATGGTACAACAAGGGTCAACGGCAACAAGATGCAGTGCAGGTTGTCCAAGGTGGGCATTAAGGAAAGCATATTCACCAGGAGGTTGGTGCAGCATTGGAGTGGTTTATTTGGGAAGGTGTTCAAATCACCACTATTGAAGGTTTCCACCACCCAGTTAGACAAACTCTCAGTTGACTTGATCTGGTGCTGGTGTCAGGCCTCTTTGAGCAGGAGTTCAGACTAGAGACTTCCAGAGGTCAAATTGACATTTCTATGGCTTTTTGATTCCCTCAAAAACTCAGGTTTGGAACTGAAAGTCTATTCTATTCTCCCAAATGCAGATGTGGGAGAAATCTCTGGGCTTCCCTGCTTCCATCCCTAGCACTGTCCCCTTTCTTCTTCCCTGGACTGGCACCATGGTGTGCCAAACTACATCTATGATTACCTTTGGGTCAAAGATTAATTTGGTCACAATCATCAATTGCTTCTAGAGTTTACTACCTAGAAAGTTTTCTCTTTGCTAGATCTGTTAGGCATCCTTGTCTGGTGGAAATCAGCAGGTCTGCTTATTTATTTCAATTCCTACTTCAAACCTGGCTTTTAACACCAAGTATGAAGTTCATTTGATCAGCCTAGACAATAGCTGCTGACTGAAAGTGTAACAACCTCAAAGCTGTCTTGTGCAATGAAACAGATGGGACAAGTTCAACTTGAATGGGATTTAATGCAGGAAGGTGTTGAAGAGTGCTTGTTCCAGCTGCTCTGTGATTAATATTATGTCGGTTCACGGTGAATGCACAAAAGGGCAACATCACTCTAAAATACTCCCCAAAACAAAACCTGTAGGCTCATTGGTTTTAACTTCTTAATATTTCCAAGATGCTTTTCACTACTGGGAGCCACCTGTGCCTCTCCATTATGAGAAGATCTCCTTTTGATGTGCGCTTTCATTGGGCTTTAATATATGAAAAGGACATTCTGATTTTTTTGTTATTAAATGGATAAAGTTTCAAACAGCTCCTCCAGGTGACCTGCAGACCTTCCAGCCTTGGCAAATTTCCTCATGTAATTTTCTAAGAACAGTATTACCTTCAGTGCTGATAAAGGTCCCACTTCCAAACTGTTGTTAGTTAGTCTTTAAATCCGTGCCAAGACCTGCTATTGAAAGACTGCCTTTTTGTGATCCGTCTTTTGGCATACCCAAGAATAATGAATAAGAAAGTCTTTTACTTCAGCTGCTGAAAACCTCAAATTGCTTTTTCTTTATAAATTAAGTCAAAGTCCATCACCTCAATAGTAAAATCCTTGCATTCTTCAGCACCCTACCTACAGGCCATTTTGCATTTTATAAGAAAAATAAATCCTGTGGACTGATTTTGTTTTGAGAAACAGCAGGGTAATTTACTGCAAAGCCCTGAGTCCTGCATTTGCTTCTGAGTATGACTCAATCATATGAAAAGAAAATTAACCTAGATTAATAAGGACAAATACTTTCTGCATATGATTGCTCCATACATGATACACTTCCTTCCTTGGGTTTTAAATATTTTGAAGCTGAATTTGGAAATTAAAGTAGAGGCTGTGAATTCTGATACAGTAATGGGATGTAAAAAGTCACAATAGCCAATCTGATTTAAGAGATGTGATTCTGCTTCCATTTAACTCCCTTAGTAAATAGATCACACTCATCAGGACACAAAAGCCAAAACCAGATAATAGACTGAAGTATCCAGTTCAGCATGCAGCAGGATGAACCTGTTTGTATCTTTATTCCTTGGCTGTAATAGATCTCTAATGCCTTATTGATAGGTAAAGCAAATCAACACAACTGTTGCTCTCATTTCATTAGATAGTGGTGTCTGTGAATAGTACCTGATGGGTATACTTTTTTTAACCTTCAATATCTGGTGTCAGTTGTAATACAGGTCACAAATTAAGAGGATTTCTTAATATATCTGGTGTCAGTTGTAATACAGGTCACAAATTAAGAGGATTTCATGTAAACCAGTAGTTCTCAAAGGTTTTGCATGCATGCCCCTCTCTGTTCTGTGGAATATTTGTGCCTGCCCTCCCCAGGCTGAGCAGTGGCTCAGCCACACTGAGCCAAGGCAGGCTGGCTGCAGGGTGACCCTCATGCTCCCAACAGTTAGGATCAACTAGCTGGTCTTGACTAGTCCAAGTTATGATTAAAGTCAATAAAATAGTCACTATTTTACTTCAGTCTGTTGGCTGTTACATCAGAATAAGGTAAAGAAGCAGAAACTGATTTTTTTTGCTTGTTGTTGTTTGGAACTGTAGAGGAATGAGAGCAGGAATGAGGGAAGCTACTCTTTTCCATGCATCTTTTCTAACAGAAGATGTCTGACCTGTAAGCAAAGAGTGGCTCAAGAAACAAAAATGAGACCAGGCATCACTGGATACACCAAAGTTGATGTGAAAGCTCCCTAGTCAGTTCCTTATTTTGGGCACATTGTTTTGCAAGTAGATCACTACAATTTGCTGCTTCAATTCATTTTCTTTTCAAAACTCATGTTACAAGACATACATAGAAAAATTGGGCTGAAAAGGGAACAATCTTGGCTGTGAAAAAAAGTACACCTAACTAAAGCAAGCAAGGGAAAAGAAACCTTTCATCAGTTTACTAGGCTTGCTAACAACCAAAGGTGGAATTTGGATCTTTGTAATTTATTCAGTTCCAAAAGTTGTAAAGGTGGGTGATTTCTCTAATTGATTTGAGCTTGCTGCCTCTCAAGCATGGGGTGGTGTTTGTTTAAGCAGAGTCTTCTAAGGCTGAGGTTTGCTTTTCAAATGAGTCAATAACAATGGTAATAAAATACTTTTCACTCCTAAATGTCCTTCCACCTGAGATGCCAAAGCTCTTTGCACAAGTTAAATGCTTCTCACAATACCAAAGTGTAGGTATGGATTATTATCCCAGTGGCGGCAGCAATCAAAACATTGCATCAGAAGGAGAAAGTGGTTTGCTTGTGCCGATGGCAAAAAATGAAATAGAATCTGGGGCAGAAGTTGCTGGAACACGGAGTGAGTGAAACCAAATGTGGTTCACCTGCAAACCTGCTGTCCTCTGTGTGTCCATGCTGAGACAAAGCTTAGCTTTTTTCTGTCTTGACCATTGCACTAACTGTGTTTTTAAAGTTATTTTTTATGATGTTGAGTATTCAATGGCAAATAAAATTTTCATTCCTTTCATCACAGGAAACACGCATACTCAGGAGTGAAAAAGAAAACAAAAAATGTTGATGGCTAACAAAAGTCATCTGAATTCTCATCTCAAAGCCCCTTATTCTAAGTAGGGACATCCATGCTCCTGGTCATTCTGGGTAATTGCATGCAAGTTAGGTAAGAAGGTACTTGAAAGAAAAAGAGTATTTTCTGTCTCCTTCTCCTTCCCTCACCTTTACCTCTCACGAGACCTGCCAGCTGCCAGAAGTGCTCAAACTCCTCTACAACTGGGCTTTTAGACTAGTGAAGTGTCAAAGGAGTTGCCACAGCCCAAACCAGTGTTGCAGTCACTACATAAACTGCGACTTCCAATGCAAATCAAAGTAAACTGGGCATATCCTAAAGGATTTCACCTGGTGAGACCGGGTAGACTGAGCAGCGGCCTTTCTGCAAACACCCTCGCTGTTGTGTGCAGCTCTGATGGTGGTGCTGGAGCACGGGGTGCAGCCAAGCTCAGCGAGAACAATTGGGCAGCACAGGTCACTGGGCACCACACTGTGAGCTGGGCTGGGGAGGAGGCCCCATCATGCCAGAGATCCTGTGGTCCGTAACTCCCATGCTGTCTGTCCAGGTTGCTGCAGACAGGGCTCAGAGCCTGCAGGGCTGGGTTGTGCTTGGAGCTGCCTTGCACAGGTTGTATGGAGAGGCGGGTTGGAGCCTGCGAGACACAGGAGAAGCTATGGCCCTCTGTCTCCAGAGCCTGCTGGAGTTTACACCATGGTGACCTCTCCGATACTGTGTCTGAAGGGATGGATCATAGACAGTGAGCCAGCACAGTCTTGGGACAAGCCTCCAACCAAGCTTAGAAAAACTTACTCTGCGTCAGTGTAGCTCAAAGTATCTGAGAACAGTGCTGTAAAAGTGTGGCTGACACCAGTGTCCTTATCTCAGGTAGACTTTGCACTTCTCTCTGAGCTTCAGTTGCTTGAAGTCCAAGAACAGGCCACCAGTAGACATGAATGGCTGACGGGGAAAGACCAAGCCATCCCTCCTTCCTTTGCCAGTGCACCGGGTGGCCAGGAGGCACTGAGAGTACCAGGCCTGGCTGCAGCCTGTCCAAACCTGCAGATTATTTTCTCCTCCTCAGCATGTTTTTCGGTTTATTTTTAGTTTTAATTTAACAGGAAAAGACAGGAAAAGCGGAGCAGAGCCTAACTGCTCAGTGAAATGTTTGCTATTATTTTTCAGCAGGTATTAAGACATCCATTTGGATTTCCTGATAACTGAAAAACACCCTCTGTTTCCCAGTGTCATCAGGATACTTCTGGATTTTCTACTCTAATGCCAATTATCTCAGTGGAACAGCAGTTTCCCCCCTCCCATCTGTGCTCTGCGCTGAAACAAAGAGGAAACTGGTGTCTTCTTGTTTTACGCAGCTTGACCCCCAGCCCGCAATTTTTATGATTTGTGTGGCAGTGAAAGGCAAAGAAAGGGGAAAAAAGCAAGAGCACAGGGAAGACAAGGAGAAAGAAGCTTCATTTTTCCCAAGCTGCCCTAGGACTGACCGCAACTCAGCTAGGGCTGATTTGTGGCCATCGAGTAAGCGAACACAAAAGCATCAGGGAAAAGGCACAAAAGGCTCTCCTTAGAGATTGACAGCTTGTTAAGGACCATTATTAATACAAGTTCAACTTAAATGACAGGGTCACCTATATGATGCTGTTTAGGCTCCCTGCCCTGGTCTCATAGCATCTTGCCACATTTTTATTCAGAGGGTTTATCTGACAGGCATGTAACCCTGAATTACCCAACATTTTTCCTCAGTTATCTGAATGTATAGACTCTGCACTAACTCATCACGAACTGAAAGGACACCACACTCACCACTAACCTCCCTCATCTTTAGTGGAAGGAAGAGTCATTTGGATAAGAATCTGCTTTTTGTTTGAACTTTAAAAGCCACATTTCATTAAGAAAATGAAATCAATTAGCGTCAAGGAACTATATGAGAAATATTACAGTGGTCTATTATTTAAAGGCATTTTTTCAGACATCTAATATAGCAGCTGTATCTCAGAGATCCTGCAATGCAGGAGCATGACTGGTCTCCTGCAGGACCTGACAAATGGAAGAACCATTGCTCATCTCCAAAATAATAAGATCATGGCTTAGGAGAAGACAATTTACCAAGAAAGAGTGAAATAGTTTAGTTTATTGTTTGTTGGTGTTAATAGATCCCTTTCAAGATCCCAGCCTAATTACCCTTATTTTATTACTTCCTTTTGGTGAAGTACTTTAAGGAGACCAGTCCAGAGAAGCTTCAATTAAACTAGAATTTTAAATTTTAAAATTCATATTTTAAAATACTACAAATGAAATTTGATGAGCAACCTATATATGGGAGAGACAAAGAAAGGAAAAATGCATATTTTTTGAGCAGCATAATCTATTATATGATTATCAGAGATGTCCCTACCAACAGTTCCTGTTAAAGAACAAGATACTAAGCGCTTTTTTTTTCCGCCATAAACAACTGAAAAAGAATGACTGAGCTCAGTATGCATCTTCAGTATTTGATATGGCTGGTCCATGGTGCTCGCCGGTTTACAACAGCATCCCAGGAAGGAGGCATACAGGGAATGGAAAGTTAAGGGTAAGGGGATCTAGTCCACCTCCATCCCACTTTTTACCTTTCTAAGAAGATGTGCAGTCTCTGGGTCCTGCACATCAATAGCAGCAGAGGACTGCTTAACTTAACTTGCCTGTCCTGGGGTTTTACAGCCTCTCAGATTTTGCATGAAAGACAATCCTTGTTTTAGAAAACCACTTCTTTTGTCCTTCAGAATACAATACTAATTTGAATAAATAGTAAAACCCAGTGACAGGACGACAAAAAAAAATAATAAAAGGCTCAGCACATGTAAATCAGCATGAATCTATTGACTTCATTGGAGCTACACCAGTGTGGACAAACGGAGGTTACCATCATCATTATCACTGAGGATGTGGCATTCTTCTGGGGAGAAGTTTTATCCACAGCAGCTTCTTTTATTACCTTGTTCCTGCTTAGCCCATACTTGCTTGGCGTTTTAGTGTCATCTCCTCTGTAATAATCAAGCTTTTTCTCTTTCAGGTGCTGAAGTTAAGCATTGCAAACTTTAAGAGTAGTCAGGGTTGGGGTAGAGGCCACTGGCATCTTGCAGCTCTTCTGTGATGTTTGTGCATTTAAAGAAAACCTAAGAAACCAGGATGATTTGGCTTAAAAAAAAGGTTGTGTGAGTTTAAGACTGCTCAAGGGCAACCTTAATTTATGTGCCAATAAGTTACACAAATATTTTCTCTACTATTCAATTAAGAACAAGTAGTTTCCTTGGCAACGGCCACATTACATGGAACTTACCCGAGCTCCGAGTTCCAGCAGAGTACTTTCCCTAAGAAAGGAACATACTCATCTATCATGTAAATGTCTAATTTGTACACGGTTTTGAGAGAGAGGGGAGAAAATGGAATTTCCGGCAAATTAACACAGTCCCTCTCTTTTACTGGAGTCAGATCCATGCTCTTTTCAGTAGTTTTCTCCTGCTTTTCATTTATATCTTGATGATGATTTGTCTATTAAGGTTGTAAAAAAGTAGGATTGTGAGCTGAGTGTATTAAAAACTGCAAAAGGAGGGCAGGCTGCTGGTGAAAAGGATGACTGGGGGGTCTGGTTTAAAAACAGGAAGGTGGCAGTCTTCTTCCATGCAGAGTTGTTGTGAAAGTGTGCTCTGTGGGCTTAGTTATGACGACGGTGATTAGTGCTTTTGTGGGCAAAAAATAAAGGCTCTCAGCCTGATTACACATCAAATTGCTATTTCCTCTTAAACGATCACCTTTCTCGGTGCTGCCATTACCCTGCCCATATCCCTTGCCAGGCTCCTGGCTCTTTGCATGCAGGTCCCTTGGGAGACGTGTGGGCTGTGTGTACCTGGGGATCTGCGTGGCCGTCGCTGGGCTTGGAGCCCTCTCATCCTCCAGAGGTATTCCCCGAAACAAACTGAAAAGCTGCAGCTGGAGCCAAGCTTTAACATCATCTCTGGGTGTGGAAACACACAGCTGTGTAGCAAGGGGGAGAGCCTGCCCCACCTTCACCTTGGAGGGAATGCCTTGGTCCCTTTCCATACGCTCCTGCTCTCTTCCCGGTGAAGGCTGCCACCGGCTTCCCCTGGGAAGTCCTGGCTCTGCTCTCCCATTTGCATCACCCTGCCGTGGAAAAGGGATTTGACGTTGTCAGGTTTAATTTCCAGGAGGATGTTTCTGCAAATCTGGAACAAAATCTGTCCCACTGCTTTCATCCCGTGGCTTACATTCAATCCATAAGCCAATTTTAGGTTTTTAAGATGTTCTAGAGCTTTTTCCCCCCAGTCCTGTGCCTAACAACAGCATGAAATTAGAATTAATTATTTTGAGCTGTTTGCATCTCTCTGTTCTTGGAAAAAAGACTCTTATTAGCCACTCTTGAAACGTTTACACTCCTTGAAATCAAGGTAGTCCTTGTATTTGAAGATCTCTCACAGGAAGACAGGATTCTTCCCATACCCTCTGTGCTAGTGGGAATTTTGCTATCAAGTTCAATGGTGGCAGAATGCTGCACACTCTGTGCTTATTCCACTTTCCTCCCACCTTTCTATTTGTTTTAGTTCAATTAGTACAAAAACTAAAGGCATCAGGTTTAATCGTATCACATCCTTTGCACACACAAGATCGTGTAGGATTTTTTAAAAGACTTGTTATGGTAGCACTTTTCCTATTGAACTGCATTCTGCTCTGAAGAAACAGCAATTCTGAGCAGCTTTGCAAAATTTATTTCTTGCAGTTAGCAATTATATTAATTATTTCCTGTTTTACAAGTCCCTAAGGTACTGAACCCCAGAGACAATATGTAACTACACTGCTCCAACTCCAGGTCAGTGTGAACGTGTTATTGTGATGAAATAAATATTTCTTCTTACTTGATAAAACATATAGGATCGGTGGTTACCACATGTGGTAGCTAACGTTAAGATTTATGGACTCTGTCATAATTTATTTCCTTTAAGTGCCTGAGCATTGTAAATGATGTGACAGATAAACAAATTCTCATCATGTAGTGGCCTTATCTGTTCTGCTCCCCACCCTCCCAGCATTTAATTGCACCCATCCTTCAGTCAGCATATCTCCCCCTTAATTACATGCTGTAACATATGAATTTCTCTGGCTGCTTTGGAGGCTGGAAAATTAAAAGTCATTGCAAAGTCACCTCATCTGTGAGCAGACAGCGGGGGGTGAGGCAGGAAACACAGGTCACTGCCTGTTGCTGTGTGTGCAGACAAGGTCTGATTTTTCTTTTGTCCAGTGGGAGCTGACACATTTTTGCTAACTTTGGAGTATTTTTTCCTTGCCCCACCAGCTCTAGTGAGAAGCTGCTGCAAACTGGGATTTCAGTAGCTCAGGAGGTGTGTGAATCTTTCCTTCATTTTCTGGAGATGATGTAAAGGCAGCCCATGGTCCGTATGGTGAATTGCAATTAGCCTATTTGCTTGAATGTGCAAGAGTGTATAAATATCTTGCTGTTTAGCTTTTTAAAAAATATTTTAATGGTGTTAAATTACCTGATCTATTCATCAAATACTGTACGGTGACGCTATGCCAAAAAGAAATAACTTCTAAGACCCATTTTGAAATACAGGCAAAATATTAACTTGCCTCCTTCCAGTTAAATTGTTTGACAGCATCTCTGGGAACTCATAAAAAAACTTGATTTGTCTCTTCAATTCCTAAACTCATCATATCCTTCCATAGAGCTCTGAGCCATTCAGCTATGCCATTCTCATAAATCTGAACATATTTTTTAATCAAAATCACTCTGACATACTGTAAATTCTCCTTCCTTCAGGTCATATAATACTGCAGGCCACAACACTGAACATATTTAGCAATATCCTACAAAATGTTTTCCATATCCCTTTCATACACTATTTTTGAAAGGAAAAGTTGTGGTTGGGCAGCAAAAAGATGTGACAAAAACCATCATTGTGTGTAATGAGGTCACTAAAATGGTGCACACACAAAATAAAAGTCCCTTTGCCCTTGCCCATCAAAGAAATAATTTAAACATTTAATAATTCAAAGATGAATTGAAGTATTTTCTTAATGTCAGTGTTTCCTTAAATGCCAGAATAACACACCTATGTGTCTCTTGATATAGGCAGTGCAAAGGCTGCTCACCTCTGGTCAAATCACTTCCAGCTAGGCAGCGTCTCTAATGGTGTTCAGAGACAGTGGACATATCCAGGTGCGTAGTAAGATTCATTTATCCAGTGCTGGAGAGCTAAATTCCTGTATGGACACAATGAAAGCAACCACTCCTCCATGAACTTCACCAAAATACAAGGTTTTATTTGAGTCATAGCAAAAGAATCACTTTAATTTTTTTTTCACCTTGGTTTATGATGACTTTCCTACTAAACGCTTGAAGTTAGGGAGAATATAAAGGATGAGAGAGCATAAGATAGCTCTGTAATGAGCTAGGGGTCACTTATATGAAAATTACTATTTAAAAGATGACCTTCCATCTCGGATCCAGAACTCTCTGCTATCAATGGGGGTCCCTCCCTTATTTTTAAGAACCCCTTTGAAATGTTGAAATGCTAGAGCATTTCAACAGAAGTGTGCCAAAAGAACAAAAGCAGTCTTTACCATTAATCATTTCCTCTTAAACTTTGTTTTCTGAGGAAGGGAAGTAGTGTGTACTTATTTATTTTGCTGATAGAGTTAAACAGGTGACTTGACATGCTTGTTGTGCCTGCATTAATTATTCAGCTGCCTAATACACTAGATCTCTCTATTTTCAAGACAGCTTACTGTGCCAAGTCTTTTTGATGCGGCCTTCACAAGTACAGAAAGCCCATACAGCAACCCACAACTTGATCTACTAGTTGTAAATGGAAATTTTTTGGAACAAGTTCCGTGAGCCTGACAATGACCGTATTGATCACACTATTGAGACAGGAGTCTGCTCTTTTACAACCACAGAAACATAGGTGCATAGGTAAGAAGGTACATGCAGAAGTATAGAGACAGGCGAGCTTTTCACCCTTCTCTCTTCGGGAGTAAGGCACAGCTATCTCCTTCACACAAATAACACGGCCACTGCATCCCTCAGTCACTTCAGTGCCACCCAATTGCATTGCTCGTTACAGTGGCAACGATGAAACTGAGAGCTGAGTTTGGTACAATGTATTTTGTTCAGCCATCTGCCAAATTTAGTGAAGTGATAGGGAGTCTTTCAAGCTGGATTTGGCCTGCATCGTATGATTAAATCGGAGAAGTGCCCCTATTATGTGTTAGATTATGTGCTTTTGGGTAAAAATCAGATTTGCTTGGTTGGCTGAATTCAGGGTATTTTACCCTTCTGACTCCATCAGAACTAATAAAAAAAATCAGAATTATTTTGTGCCCCTTTCATTTTGATGGCAAGGGGCCAAATTCCCTGCATTTCATGTCCTTTATCTTTTGACTTCTCCTGATTTCTATAATTTTGGATGGGTGTCTTTTGCTCTCATGAGAAAGACCATTTGCTCCAGAAAGCAACAGACTGCATGAAGATCTATGCCTCTGCTAGCCACCTGGAACCAGTAGAAACAGGTTTCTTACAGGAATTTCCTCTTGCAATAGGCAAGTCAATACATTTATTCTGGATGCTGTTGCTCCAGAGGCTTGTGGAGGCAAAGGTATAATACTAACAATTTCTTCCACTTTTGGGTGACAGCTCAGAAGCTCCCCAGGGCAGAAAACTTTTGCTATTTCAGCAATACTAGAAGGAGAGTGTGGTGGGGAAAACTTCAGACACTAATAAGAATGTATTGTATTTTGTTATTATGAGGATTGGGTCTGAAACCCTTAGCTGAGATCATAGCCCTGTTTTGGTAGGCATTGTAGAAACACTGAGATACAGCCTTCAGTGGTTCACCATCTAACCAGGAGAGGCACAGATACCAAATGGATGTGGATTAAAATTCAGACTCAGTTTTACGCCAGAAACATGGCACAGACACAGCTGGAAAAGATGAAGACTTTTGTTGGTGTCACTTGGAAAACTCTGAGTGAGGAGCTTTTATTGGATATCCAGACATCCAGTCTGCTGCCTGGACCAGAAGAAAGTCTTTGCTGCTGTGGCGATGCTTGCACAGCTGGACAGGCGGGTGGGAAGTGCTGCAACACCAGCTGTGATGAGCAAAGCAGGTCACACGGGAAGCTCAGGTTGCAGCTACTTGGAGCAGGGACTGGGGAACATTTCAATCAGGGGAGGACAATCTGACGAGCACCACTCATCAGGTTCATGACAAATTTTGCTTGTGCAATACGGGAGCGTAACTGATGTGACACAACATCAGTGGAGTGGAAACACTGCCATGCAATGCTGCTTGCTTTTGCTTACGCAGATAGTATGGTTGGGTCTTGTCTTGCATCTCGGGGCTCAGTGCCTGGGCCGTGTTGTGCTGTTCCAGCCTCTGCTACTGCTGCTGCTAGCAGGAACTTCACTTCCCGGGCTTCCACCTTGTCCACAGCTGCACAAAGATGCCTCAGACTAGATGGATTAGATATAATGCTTTTTCTGTTGTTCAGGATGGTGAAAACGATGATCTTACAGGGTGTTTCCCTTTTCTACGTGACAGTTTTTGGCGCAAACTTTTCCTTAGAGTTGACAGGCATAAGGGCTTTGCAGCTGGGCTTATCACTGTCCTCCCGAGCATAAACATGGTTTTCTCTAGAGAAAGACATAACAGCATTGAGCAGTATTGGGATTCCTCAGGCTAATGACAAAGTGGCACTGCCAACAGTGCCATAAGAGGTAACGTTTGAGGAGGAAGAAGCTCATGGCCAAGGCAGGCTAGGTGAGGACAGCTTGATGCTGAGCTGGTGCTCTGCAAAGTGACATCTCTGCTTTGCGTGGGGAGCTCCAACTGGAAGAAGCAGCCAAGCCCACAGAGCACGTGGGCTTGTGAGCTGCCTCCAGGTGAGCCAGTTCCAAGCCTGGAAGCAGTGCAGTCACTGCTGAAGGCTGTTGTCACTAACAAGTCCCATGGGCTGGCAGCACAGTGATCCATGGATGCTGCTTATGGCACTTCCAGGCTTGAGCTGATATGCCATGCAGAGGTTTGCCACCCCTCGCCTCCCAGCCCTGAGGGCTCCCAGGAACCTCTGCAGGATGCTCCGTGGCATAGAGCAGGCATTTTCGGAGTGTCCGGAGTGGTAACACGCAGATGCTGGATGGGCAGCTCTCATATCAGCCCAGCAAGCCTGGGTGTTACTCTGTGCGATTTAGACAAAAGAAATAACCATATTATCTTAAAATTAAGTATAGGAAGTGAGATTTCTGAATCAAAACAAGATAAATTTACAATGCCTTGCCAGATTTTGCATGTCCTAATAATGACAGACCGAACATCTCAGACACCTCTTGAGGAAGGGGACAAGATACGAATTTACCAGTGACTTTACTGGTCAGACACAGGTAGTTACCATCCAGATAATCCCTGTTCTTTTTCTCCTTCTGTAGCAACAGGAGTCTGGCCTGTCTTTGCCTGCGCAATGCTATACATTGTTGAGACATGAAATTCTACAGAAATCATAAGGGTCATTGATGCATTAGTGGCAGAATGACACTCTCACCATGTGACTGACATAGAAGGAGGGACCCAGGGCTCAGATCCCTCTTCCTTAGCGCCAGGGTTGTGCCTCCCCAGGAAAGAAGCCACTGAGACAAACTGCAGTGTATGGTCAGGACAGGCTGAATCACACCCATATTTTCTTCGCTTGGTAGGTGAAGGAAACAGAAACAGTTTCAAAGAAGCAAGGGTCAGTGTGTGTGCCTCTACAATACAATTTCCACTGGCGAAAAATGTAATTTCACCTCCACCTCTCCCTACACTTGGTTCTGGGTGATCTGGGCAAATCTTCGCCAGCACCATAGGAGGGATGGTGTATCCCCCGGAGGGGAAGGCAGAGCACTCCGGGGGCCTTAGCAGGCAGGCGGTGGGAAGGAAAAGTGATGGGCAAAAAACACAGGCACTGGTAGGGGGCCTTGCCCACACACACAGAGAAGGGGTTATACTGGGCTGGTTACAGGCAGAGACGATATGCCAGCCAAGACTCCTGGCAAGGATGAAACACAGTGAGCTGTCATAAATAATAATAGAGTTTAATCCTACACTGTGAGGCATAGAATATATTCAGAGCCCACCACGTTACAGACGCGCTGGAATCGCCTGGCAGGGATGTGCAGAGAGTTGCCAGATCGCGGCAGAAGTGGGAGAAGCACCAACATTTTCAGCAGGCAGCTTCCTGCCATGTGGGGCTTAAAGGCTGGGCTGCTTCTGGACCCAGCCTCTTGCATTTCCCAAACACCAAGCACCAAGTGACAGGCCTACCGGGGCTCAGCAGCTGCACTGCCCACATCATTCTGGTCCTACCAGGAGAGGCAAACCCTTACAGCTGGAGGGGCTTAGGTCCAGCTGATGTGCATTACGAGATATGGGGTCTGCGAACCCCTTTTCCTCATTTTAGCTATTACCTTTTTTCTTGATCTTTTGCAATAACATTGGGGCTTCTTAGAGCCTTGGAACCTCTCCAGCCCCACAGCACCTCTTCCAGCAGTTGGCTCAGTCTTAGAACCGGAAAAACTACAGAGAAACTACGAAAGAAACCTGGAGTAAACAGCAAATTAAAATCTTTGAGGCTTAGGTTAGTGTCTCAGAAAATAGTTATTGCACCCAAAACATGCCAATTTTGCTGCCTTTTGCTTTCACAGCTCTCTCCTGAGGATGACCTTGTACTGCACACAGGCAGGACACAGAAGAAAGGAAAATGGCTGCAAAATCTTACTGTGAACCGAGCTTCTGAGACACTGGAGAATTTCTGTGAAATCTCTCTGAAACCAATTTTAACCAACACATTCTTGAATATCTGACAGCTAAATATTTTCCAGTTGATAATACACTCCAAAGTATAAGCTTTACCACATACAACCCAGACTTATTAAACACATTCATTGTTCCATTTATCCATTCCCTTTTTTACTGCTAATTAAATACATTCCATTCACGTTCTCAGAAAAAAAAAATAGTCTATGCTTGGATTTTTACTGAATTTACCATTACAGGTAAAACAATCCCAGCCTCCAGAAACAGGTGCATGTTAGCTCAGACTATCCCTGAATTCAGGTGTCCACACCACATGTCTATACTGATGCTGGCAAGAAGTTGTTTAGAAGATTTTTTTCTTTTGCTACTGCAATCTTTTTACTTAATTTGTGGTGTGTAGCCCATAAGCATCTGAGTTATTATGAACTTCTCTAAAAGCACTTAGACAGTTATTTAAAATAATTTTTGCTGTCAGCTGGAGAACTTTGGGAGTAGGTTGTACCATATATCATTCATATAGCAAAACTTCTTAAAAAGTAAGCTTCTCTCAGAAGAATTTTTGTGACATCTTGCAGCTGCATCTATGCTGCATAAAGTAAGACACAGAAGTGGAGAGTCTAATGGGCAAAAGCCATGGGGAAGTCTCTCCTGTGAGTTGATTATATCTAGTTATAAACTCATACTGCTGTCAATTCAGGTTTTTTTTGGTTTTGTTTGTTTGGGATTTTTTTCTGTTTGCTTGTTTAAATGTGTAACCATTAGTTACTGCATAAAAATATAGTACTTCATCCACCTTGTAATTCATTATAATGCATAAAAAAGGACAGAATCCTTTGACATTGATATAGTCTAACACATAAACACACAGTGCAGGGACTTCTCCATACCCCAAGGAGTGGTGGTAAGTAGCCTGTTGTCTCCTTTGAAGTCCTTCCATATATTTGTGATATTTTGAGTACAACGTTATAAAAGAGATCTTTTGTAATCTGCATTCTTGTGAAAGGGATGTATATATACACTGCAGTCTCTTAGGAGGAAACAGTTACTGTACAAGCACAAACCCATTTTAAATGTTAATATTTTCAAAGATTTTTATTTTTAACCACGATCAGATGTTTCAGGCTACATTAAAGAGAGGACATTGTAAACAATACCAGTTTAGGGCAAGAGGAATACAAACCAAGGTCTGAGTACAAAGAATTTGGGGGTTTTGTTTCAGTCCTACATTGTTAATTTAATTTAAAATTTGTTTCTACCAATTTTACATATATCTGAAATGAAATTTCATCCCAGAGCATTTTTTACAAGGAAAACATGAGGGCTTACAACGGAAATGTTGGATGAGCACCTCTAAGCTCCACTCAGAGAGAAAGAACCATGTAAGGGGAAGGTGAGGAACACAGGAAAACACAACTCCCTGCCATGCTATTGGGATTTTCTCCATCTCGGGTTTCTGTATCTGGGATAATCCCTTGGAGTGCTGCGAAAATTGGTTACTAATGGCGAAATTTCCATGACTGCTTAGAGGGGTTACATGCTTCAGTCCCACTGACCGTAACACAAGTTAGATTTAAATCCTTGAAGTGCTTTTGAGAAACTGATACTGAAATCTGTGCAAAGGTTACGAGTTCAACTGAAGGCTGTTCTGCAAGTACTGGGAAAGCACGGTCCCAGTGTCTGCCACTGGCAATTTCATGAGTAATATCCTGAATATCCTCACTCCTTTCAGCAGTCCCTCCTGTGTCGTAACAAAGACCTTGCAGCTTCCTGATGAAGACCGACATGGTCTCTGTACACCTTCTGTGCAGGTCTGATGCCACGTTTCCCCTCCTGAGCTTCTCGGCCAGAAGGAACAAAGTGTGAAATTCAGAGAGGCTTATCAAACTCTGTGGGTGGCACCAAGGGCTGCAACTTAAATCCCTGCCACACAGACAGGTTGAGAAAGGGAGCAGCTGACTGTAACCTTTTGAACTTTCTGAGAAAGTCAAGTATTGCCTCACAGCCCAGTGTTTCTGTTTGTCCCCTTGGTAGCTGTTTATATTCTTCTCTATGGAAAAAGCAGGATGTTTGAATCTTGAGGACTTTTTATATGTGCTTCTGCGTTGCCCCAGTGCACAAATAAACTGTGTAGGTGCTTTGTGATCTGAATAATCTCACATGATCAGTCATACATTGTTCTCTTGTCAACAGCAGCCATCTAGGACCAGCCTTGTGTCCTGGACTGAATCCAGAATAAACAAGCACCCTGATGGAAATGCTCCATAAACACCCAGAATCTGGAGACATTCTTAACCTGCAGGATGCCAAGTTTTTGGTTGTTCTTTTTTTTTTTTTTTTTTTTTTTTTTTTTTTTTTTTTTTTTCCCTGGGAAGAAAAAAAACTATTATATTGACATAAGGCCATTTTATTAGATGAAATAATTAGATATGGAAAATTTCAAGAAAATTGTGAAGAAAGTTTGGGAGTTGTGTGCAGGTGTTTAGAAAACATTTAAAAATACCCAAACATTCTTTTCTTTATACTGGGTAGAATACATATAGGCCTAAATCTCTGATGGCATAAATGAGAAACTGCACTGAAGATACTGAGACTGCTACTCATTTGCATCCTTAGGTATTATGGTCCCCTCATATTGTTTAAAGGACATATAAAGGACATATAAAATTATGATTTTAGCTTTACACTTCCTCCCTCCCAGTTGTTGGGAGGCACATTGCTCCTTGTCCCATACAGGCAGGTCATGACATTCCTCTTCACTTCAGGCACATTTGTGGTAGATAAAGACAAAACGGTTTATCTGGCAGTTGTGCTTCAACAAACTGCTTTTCCGTATGTAGTTGTCTATAAACAACTTCCAGTTTCAATTAAAAAATTAAAATGGGTCCCAGACCAGAGTCAAACCTTACCTACTCTGGGATCCATAACATTAATACGAATGTGGGACCCCTACCTTGCAGGTAAGGGCTTGATAGGATTTTAAAACAGCTTGTGGTTTTTGTTTTTTATTGTTGGGGGTTTTTTTGTTTGGTTGGTTTGTTTTTTGTTTGTTTTGTTTTGTTTTTAACTGATCTGCAGGCTCCTGGTGGAGATGCTGAAGATCTGGCCCAGCAGACGCAATGTACTGCTGCTGCTTTTGATCCCCCAGCCAGTGCATCCAGGGCTGTCTCAGGACTTCTGCAGGGCAATCATGTTAAATTGAACAGCAACACCCAGCATAAAGCACCATTGATATGCCTAATATAATTTGCACCTAAAGCTGTAAATTAATGATCTCTTGGAAAAAAAGCAAACACATATAAATACATACAAACACAAGGGTAAGCTGGAGCAGTAAAAACACCTGTGTCCTTTAGTACTGACCTACTGAAGGGTGGTACTGCCATCACAGGAATGAGTATTTGGCCCTTACCTTCTCTGCTATAATACTGCATATGGCATTTATTATAAACCTTTTGCTTCTACCAATGCTTTGCCCTAGAGAGCGCCAGCACTTAACAGTGTAGGTTCATATCTGATAAAGGGATCTCTAACTACAGTATTATCCCATTTACGGAAATTGCTGCTTCTCCATAAAATCAGTAGTGAGAATACTTCCTCTGAGAAAAACACTTCCATCCTCAAACTGCCCAAGGGAGGAATTAAAGAGAAATGTATATACATCACAACAGGATATACTCCACTGTGTTATTGCTATTTCAGTATGCAGGCCTTTATCTCCGGTCCTGCCTTTCCACTCGTCACTGTTCATTATCTCTCCACTTTGCAATGAAGCTCCAAGGCATTTCCACACTCTCTCTGCAGTTGAGAAAGAAGAGATGCTGGCAAAGAATTAGATTTCTGTGTGGAAGAGGGAATTCTCCTACTTGGGGTTATGCCCTTAGCAAGCTGTGTTGCAACACCTGTGTATTATTATGCTGCAAAGTCTCTCATTCTGCTGCTCTTGTACCCCTAAGAAAGCCTCCCAGCTGCCCTGCAAATTTACCCTATTTGTCTGTTTGATTTGATTAAAACTATAAAAAGTACTGGTTGAAATATTTGCATTCAAATATTTATTTTTGCACAAAACCACCAGTTCTAGGGGAGGAGAGAACTGCTTTGATGGAAGGAAGTGTGACACCCACGAAGGGGCCAGGAGAGCATCGGGGGAGAAGCAGAAACGAAGGGCAAGATGAAAAGGGAACAAGAGCATTGATGCACTCCTTCCTCTTTTTCTTCTTTCTGAAGAAAAAAGTGGCAACCAGGAGAGTTATTACTGTGTTAGGTCCTGGCCCAAGAAACTAGTGTGGGCTGAGACGGTCGCTCCCCTTTCCTCTGCCCATGTGAGTCTGTACCTGGACCAGGCACAGCTACAAAGGCACCAACGTTTCTCAGAGGAAGAGTGGAAAGATGGGAGTGTACGATTGCCTGCTATTAGACGACTGTGGTACTGCCAACATTTGCTCTTTGCAGAAAATGAAAAAAATGTTGTTTTTCAGTCTGGAGTTCGGGGGTGGGGAGGGGCACTGCTGTAGAAAGTGTCAGGCTGAGTTTCCCTTGTTGCTTGTAATAAGGGCTGGCAGGCGTGGTGTGCACCATGGGCTGGCAGGGATCCACACCGTACCAGGTGTCGGCCTGGACGCTGACAGCTCGTCAGTACCGCAACCCATGAGACCGGAACTGGCAACATAAGTCATCTCATGATCCCACACAGACATTCAACAGCAAGGAGATACTTGGCGTGGGTCACAGAATCACAGAATCACAATCAAGAGGTGGAAAGGAACCTCTGGAGGTTATCTAGTCCAACCCCCCTGCTTAAAGCAGGTCCTCCTAGAGCAGGTTGCACAGGAACGTGTCCAGGCTGGTTTTGAATGTCTCCAGAGAAGGAGACTCCACCACCTCCCTGGGCAGCCTATTCCAGTGCTCTGCCACCCTCAAAGTAAAGAAGTTCCTCCTCATGTTTAGGTGGAGACTTGTTATATTCATGTTTGTGCCCATTTTCTCTTGTCCTGTCAGTGGCACCACTGAAAAAAGACCAGCCCTGTTCTCCTGACACCCTCCCTTTAAGTATTTATAAGCATTGATCAGATCCCCCCTCAGTCTTCTCTTCTCTAGACTAAAAAGACCCAAGTCCCTCAGCCTCTCCTCATAAGAGAGATGCTCCAGGCCCTTAATCATCTTTGTGGCCCTTTGCTGTACCCTCTCCAGCAGTTCCCTGTCCTTCTTGACAGAAGACTCCCCCTTCTTGGGGAGTCCAGAACTGGACACAGTACTCCAGATGGGGCCTCACCAGGGCAGAGGAGAGGGGGCGGATAATCTCTCTCAACCTGCTGGTCACACTCTTCCTGATGCACCCCAGGATGCCATTGGCCTTCTTGGCCACAAGGGCACATTGTTGGCTCATGGTCATCCTGTTGTCCCCCAGGATCGTATTAATGTAAAATGCAGTATCAATCTGCAGTGTAATATGGTAGCAGTAGTTGTCCAAATCTTTTTTTTAGGCTAGGCTGTCTCTGTTGTAAATGCAAAGGCAGGCCTGGAGGTCACTGCTTTATATGCAGGTTTGGCAGGGCCTGAAGTGCTGTGTGCTGCTTATAAATTGAGGGAAATCAGAGAAAAGCCAGAGAGAATTTGTGAGTGAGGAAGTAGAAGGAATGATACATAGAAGGGCAAGAGAAGAAGCCAGTAGGCATATCCACCATCTGGCTAAACAGGGTAGGAGGAGTGAATTCAGTGGGTTTCAATGAGCTCTTGAAAGCAAGTAAGAATAGCGCATTGGGAGGATGTTTCTGTCAGGAAGTGAAAAAGCTAGACACAACAAGGCAAAAGAGTAGCCTGTATAGTCTGCTGGCTTATCAAGGACAATAATTAAAGTGTTCAAACCAGGAGCTAATCCAAGTCCAGACTTGTCTTCTGCCTCTCTGGGATTCCATAGGGAAACCCTCTTTGCTTGAGTCTTGAGGATGAAATCAGCATGATCATTAGGGAGATATTGAGAGAGCAGAGGTATCAGGAGTGACCAGTCTCTGCTGCTTACCTTATGCTGCTGGGAGGGACTTTTGATCAGGGAATGTAGTGGTAGGATGAGGGGTAATGGTTTTAAACTGAAAGAGGAGAGAGGTAGATGAGATACCAGGAAGAAATTCTTCACTGTGAGGGTGGTGAGACACTGGAACAGGTTGCCCAGAGAAGTTGCTGATGCCTCATCCCTGGAAGTGTTCAAGAACAGGCTGGATGGGGCTTTGGGCAACCTGCTCTAGTGGGAGGTGTCCTTGCCCATGGCAGGGGTTGGAACTAGATGATCCTTAAGGTCACTTTCAACCCAGACCATTCTATGATTTTAAGTAGGAGTAAAGGAAGCAAAGCCAGCAGGATTGCTCAGACCAACCTGGTTGCCCCCCACAAGCCACTGGCATGTGGTATCTGTAAAGAACTTCCAGATGTCTGATACCTTGCATCGCAAGCTCTCTGAGCAATGACCACTAAGTCTTAAGGCTCAAAACAACCCTACTCAAAGGTTTTGGCATGTGGCTTGTAGAATGAAAAGGTGTGTCCACCCTGCACAAGGAGATCTTTCAGATCTCTCAAAGCTACAGTTCATCCAGATCTAAAAAGAGTGACGAATCCAGTAACAAGTCAAGGGTGAGTGAGATGGTGAAATTAAAATAGTATCTTTGCCTCAAGCCTTGTCTCTTTTGTATAAGATCATTCATGCCAAAGGGTTATTAGCTGCCAGATGTACCCAAGACATGTTTATTTATAGTGACATAACATCAAGACAGCAGTGAACTGAGTTGAAGGGAAAATTAAACTATTACTTGAAAAAGAAGGAAAATGACAAGAAAACTTCATTAATGCAGTGATGTTGATAATTGACAAGTATGTACACACAAACAGACTAAGAGGTGGCACTTTTACTTCCACCAGATGACTTTTCTGTTTTGTGTGAGGACTTTAACCCAGCAAACTTCCTAAGTATTTTCCAGAGCCTGGACATAATCTCCAAAATAGGTATTAATGTTATTTAATTGTGGTTCTGTTCATTGAAGTCCTGATCCCAAAGCTGATGTCCCAGCAAAATTCAGCATAGAAATAGTGGTTCCATTTATGGGTCCATCTGAACATAGAGAGCCAAAGTCCATATTCTTACTTCTCAGGAGCTGTAATGGCCTGGTGGACTGCAGCTACTTGTTTGCCCTCTGTCTCTTCCAGCTTTCCAAACCTCCCATGCAGATCACCCTAATTCCCCCAACCTCTGTCTGCCTGGGTTTCCCCCCAAGCCATCCTTGAGATGTTTTATAATCCTGCCATGACTCACACAGCTCACACACATGCAGGAGATGAAAGAGGGTTCCTGGAGACAAAGACGACAAAGATCAAGACTTCGAGCTATGCTTTCTTTTTGCCAGTCTTCCTGTTTGGCTTGCTTTTGGGTTGACTGACTAATATGTAGCACATCATCTCTAACATTACCCAGTCTCAGAGCCCCTCCATCTTCCAGCATAAGCCGCTTTGTAGGGAGCCATCCACCTGAATATTGCTGCCGTGAATCTCTATGTATGTTCTATATACGGCTCTTCAGGGTGTGAGGACGGAGTGTCAGTCATTTCTTACATCAGCTGAGGGACTAGCACAGAGCATCTTGCTTTCCTGGTGAGATTCAGAATATCCTCTGCCCGATACAGAGACCCAGCAGACCAGAGTGCATAGGCCTGAAAGAGGAGATTTATGAGCACCATGGCAGAGCAAGTGTCAAGTTGTTGAGACCTGGACTGTATTGAGGGCCACCAAATAAACACATAGTGACATCTTGCCCTGTCTCCAGTGGGGGCATTGGAGGAAGGTACAGAAACTCCCCAAGTTGCAGATGGAGAAAAATCTGTCTCCTGGGACGAGAGAGGCTGGTCAGGTCTGAGATTTGAGCTGCTGAAGCCCTTCTGAAAATTACTTTCTATTCAAATGTTTCACATTCTTGCTAGTGTTTAAAGCCCCATCTCTTATTTGAAACTTGCTAAGCGTAAAACATTTGTGTTGGAAAACTGTCCCTCTCCTAAAGGCAAGTATCCAATATGCATGACAGCAAGAGATCCAGGAACAGTTTGTGAGAAGAGGATCTCTGGGGGTCTGATAACCCATTCAGCTCTCTGCTGCCTGGTGGACAGTTTTTCACTTCCTTGTATGCAATTAACATTAACTTAATTCATCACTGTTTTGTAGAACTTAATTAACTTTAGCAAAATATGTTGAGAAACCTAGAGATTATTATATTCAGGTCAATATGAATTTGTTCATGTATTGATGTGAAGACTGCTGGGGATTTATCTATTTTAAGTTTTAACCACTAGACTATGTTCATTAGTAAAAAAAATAGGGTTATTTTATTTTATTTTATTTTATTTATTTCTGTCCTTTTGCAGAGAATGATGATGAAATAAACGAGCCCAACATCTCCACCCTTGAGATATTTCCCTGGCTGTTGCTTGTGCAAATGAAGGGAGAGCAGAGAGGAGGAGAATTAGGATAAGAGAGGGGAAGGCTGTGGAGAGAAAGTACATTTAGCTCTAATTGTAGGACTTAGAGAATCGATGTAAAAGGAAAATTTTCCAAATTTCAAAAGTAAGGCCAAATTAATTTCTGATTCTGCTCCATCAGCCTTTATGGAGTGCCACCAGAGAGGGCTTTAGCTTAGTTATACCCCAGGAACATGGAGAGCCTGTTCTTCCACACGGAAATATGTGAAAAGATCCCAACTTTGCACTGTTGCGCCTTATCACCTGGGAGCCATAAACCCAGTTGTTATCATGGATAAGAGGTAAAACGCTGCATGAGCAAATGCCCTGCACCACGTGTGTGTGTGTGTGCACATCCATGGCTGTCCCCTTGCCTCCCGAGCCCCTGGACTGGCCTCCCTGGGCCACAGATTCAGGCACACAAGCTGGGACCATGCAATGGTGCCTGGGAGCATCCCTCCCGCCATGGGCGAGAAGGATGGCGTGCCATGCCGTGCCATCAGGAGAAGCCCTGACCCGCACCACTGCCTTGGTGAGCTGGATGAGTAGAACTGTGCCCTGGGCATGGTCCCGGCTGGCAGTGCCTCCCAGCACATGGAGGAGCTGTGGTCGCTGGAGCAGGAGCTGGTGCTTCCCACAGGCCTTCTCCCACCATGGTCCAGGAGCAGCCACATCCTCCGGCCTTATTAGCGTGCTCTGGCTCCCCAGCTGAAAGGTCACCGCAGACCCCAGCAAGGACATTCCCTCCATCTGTGCCTCTCTGAGGGTGTGGGTGATGTGGCGTGAGCCAAAAACTGCGGAACATATTCAGTGATAACCTTTGCTGCAAACAGATACTCGGTTTGTCATTGCGCTGTATGTGCTCTGTTAAAAGCCTTGGATTTAAGGCTGTGTATTAAGTAGCAGCAACAAACCACAGAGCCTGACAAGTGGCAGACATGCTGTGCCAAAAACTGAAAAATTCAAAAAGCTTTGACCAGTACTATTGACAGAAAAAAAAATTCCGAATTCCTAATGCAATTTTGAAGACAGATACACAGAGTTAATTAGAAAAGTAGATTTCTGGTTTACAGTGTTTGGAGTGAATAAAAAAACAAAACCAAAACCTGTACAAAGAAGACACAGCTGTTTAGGACTTGCTTGACTTTAAAGGGCAAAGGCACTCCTTCCCTGTTGAATTTGATAGGGTTTTCCTGAAAGGTTGCTAAGAAAATACTTGCAGTGAATTACTGTAAAGTCAAAATTGTTGCATTGCCCACATGTCTGCCTCAGGCCCTGCAGTTTGCTTCACTTGTTCATGCCTTGGAATAAAGACTGCTGTTTGCAAAAAGTGCTGTTATTAACTACTCTTCTCCCTGGTGCAATGACTTTTACATTAGAAGTGACCCATCGGCATATGACCTCAACAAATGTACATAAGCTTTATCTAAAAACTTTCAGAGTCTTTTTTTATGAAGTTTTCATTAAACTACATAACAACAAAAGAAACCATCGCCAGTGGAATAAGCAAGCTCTTCATCTAGTGCCAACAGAATTATTGCCAGGTCTTTTTATTGAAAAAAGAATGAGATTCTTTGTGGAAATCCAAACAAGGTTGCTTCTTAGATGTAGGCTGGCAAGTGGCAAATTAGAGTTCAAACCAAACCCCATTTGTGTAACAACACAGCTCGGAAGGATTCTGCCTCTTATTTTGCCTCCCATTTCAGCTTTGTTATAATTCTCTCTTAGATACTCTGTTTTAGATTCAATATGACTAGGGCTTTTGCAAAGTATCTAGAATAAACAGAACAGTAAAAGTTGGGGTTTTTTGTACTGCCCTTAATGTACTTTTTTGTTCACGTACCTTTTCTGTTAAAAAATGCCATCTTCATGTTTTAGACCTACACTCTGATTTCATGAAGGGTTTTTATAAAAATTATCTAAAAATTCTCTGAGCTCAGTTTCTTACATAGTGTGGGGAATACCCAGTTAGTTACAGACAAGGTCCAATACAGATTCAGCTGCCAGAATTCAGTAAAGCAATGTTGTCTGAGAGTAAAGATGGTGTATCTGTAATACATCCAAATATATAATTTTATATTGCAAACAGGATAATCAAAATAAATAAAAAAAAAAATACTTAATGGACAGTAATATGCCAAAGCTTGCACACTAAGCTTAAGGTTTCACCTTCTGTAACTGTGAACTGCACACATGGACCTGGATGCAGGCATTAAGATTGGGAATAGTGATGTGAGTTCAGATCCTGCCTCAAAACCAAAACTCTTACTGGCCTGCGAATGGGATGGGATCTGTACTGACCTGGTTTTCAGCCCTGTACTCCCTCTGGATTACTACGGGAGTCTGAAGACCTTTAGCACTAGAGGGCAAAGGTTTTCTGTGTAAAAGGAAGAAATGCAAAGCAATGCAAAACCAGATGAAAAATCTAACCAGATGAATGGTGTAAAAAATAATGGATATTATCAAAGATTAGGAGCTGTTTTCCTGTACAATACAGGCTTGAAGATCAGCAAACAGATTTATTTGAAAACCTGTAACTTCATTCTGGCAAATGCTGTTTCTTACCAGGTTAATCAGTGCTTTTAAGATGCAGGGAGCATTGGAGGGTTATTTTAGCGTTACAGATGTATAAAAAGAGAACTTAATCAATTAAAGCTGTCGCTGTAAATACTTTGGAGCCAGGATGATTCCCTTCAACTGTTTGTCAATGAATGGCATTATTCAATATGTGTAATCCTTCAGAGATTAAGAATCATTAGCTAATAAACTGTGCCTTAGTGCATCTATAACATCTGCAGTTTCCTGGTCACAGAAATGCATTTGTCACAGTGAGCACAGAGAGGAAACAGGCAACCATTCCCCAGCTGAAAACCTTATGAAAGCAGGGACCTTGCAGAGGAGGCTGGGGGGAGGGAGCCGGCTCTGCATGCTGCTCGTTCCCTTGCGCAGAAGAAGCAGAGCTGATTAAAAAAAAAAAAACCAATCTGCAGAGACTTGGGGCTTTAAAAGGAAAACCCCCAAAGCCCCAAAGCCAACAAACCCGAATACTTGTGGATTTTCAAAGGACCAGGCTCAAAAGAAACCACCTCGAAAGCAGAGAAGGCTGCTAGGCTCTTTGCTGCTCTCAGCATCCTTGCAAGTAACTCTCCCCACAATTATCAGCGGAGTCTATTTCACCACAACGGATTTAATTGTGCATTGATGCTGAGAGGGAGGGAGGGAGAGAGTGAGATGACAGGCAGCCTCGAGGAAGAGATTTATCCCCTCCCGTAGGGCATTTTGATAAGGGATGTTGATTCTGCGAGGTCTCACAATGGCTTTTTTATTTGTTTGCTTAATACTGGGCTGTTTCAGAAACACGCACAGCTGAGCTGACAGGAGATGCAAACAGAGCGTGCTCGTTTGGGAATTACGGGGGTGGCGGTACACAGGAAAACAGCCTCTGTCTTCTTCACAGGAAAGTCAGCTGATAAACCGATCTTAAGACAACGTATCTTCCTTCCTGTAAAATGCAATAACAGGCAGATCTTGTGACCTCGATGGCCTTCTGCTGAGTTTATTCCTAACCCGGGAGGGAAAGGGGGAAGCTTTCCTTGGCAGAGGTAGCACACAGCTCCTATGTGAATCATGCGGCTGTGCTTAAAGCGAGAGCCAACAATACCAGCATAGTGGGCCACATATCTTTCAAAGCAAGTGAGTTCACAAAGAAGTCCCCTGCACGCGGAGATAAGCCGCAGCAGCCCTTTCATTAAACATCCGCTGTGTACTTCCCGTCGGAGCCGCGGGCTTGGCCCAGGGGACGGCCGGCTGACGAGAGCCAGCAGCCACTCTCATGGCTTCTCCTTTTGCAATTTAGGCCAGATTTTCCTCACAGCGCTCCGGCAGAGGGCAAAGAGAAACACACCATTTATGTCACCCTATTAAATACACACAGCTTTTGCAGCCCTGCATCATGCTGCAGCCTTTCTCATCTCTGTCTTGGCTCTGTGCAACAGAGTAAACATCATAAAGAACATAAAAAGGAGTTTTCCTGAATTTTCCCTGAACTTCCCTGGCAACAGAAAGCTTTAACAGGGTGAGGTTGGTTTTTTTTCCCCTCGAGAAAACATTCCTCCCGCCCTCCTTCCTCCTCAAATAAAGTTGGCAACAACTCAAAGTCTTGCGCTTGAGGGCAATGCTCAGGGGTCCCTCCAGGAAACTCCGTTCAAAAGAGTTAATGCAGCAGCTCACTTGACTGCTTTGAATCATACTGTGTCTGTGCTCACTTTTCCTCCCCTTGAATTAACTTTACTTTGTAGTACCCAGATTGTTACAACTCACTCCTACCATACAGGTTGATGGCAGCAAGTAGGCATCAGACCAGGCTTTCTCCTGCCTTACACCCCAGATAGCCCTTTACATGTGTGCTGCCTTACCATCTCAGATTTATTGGTATTGTGCACCCCATTGCTTCTAAAAAACCACATACTCTCCTCTAAAAGATCCAACAGTACTTCAACTTAATCCTCTCAGCATTTACAGCTGCTAAAGTTTGTGCTGGTACAGCACCAAAAGCCTAGGGCAGGACCTAATTTTATGAGGTGCTATATACAAGTCCTGACTCAGGACCTTGAGAGCCAAAAAGAACTAGAGAAGGCAAACAAGTCAGGATGGGATATAGGCAGGATGCATGCACTCAAAATAGTATGCATATGTGTCATTGGTCTGTATATAATTGTGCTTATTGTTATGATGGGGAAAATGAGGTTTCAATTAAAGTGACTGAGTTTTTTTCCAAGGGAGGCACTCTGCCCAAGATGCCATTATGGCTGCACAGTGATTGAAAATGGGATCAGAATTGAGAAGAGCAGGTCTGTGAGGTCTGTAATAGGACCACGAGTCAGGGATTCCCAAACAACGGCATTTAAGCCCCAGTTAGACTGTCCGTGGCTTGGCACAGAGCTGAGAGCTACTGCTGGTAATAATGCTGCTGGCGGCCACTGCCAGTGAAGGCATTTGGCAGCAGAGGTCTGTGGGCCTCGGGCTGAGTCGTGTTCCTTTGAAGCAGATTTGCACTAAACAGGAAGGCTAACATTTTCAATCATAACTAGTGACACCTCCTTCTCAGGTGTCCTGTTTGAGGATGATTTGCCTGAGAGGGAAGCAGGCACACAAGCTGATTCCCACCCTTTCCCTTTCCTGGCTCCCTGGACTGAGGCCTGGCACCCCATCACCCAGTGTTTGATGCCCATGTAGCATCAAGGAGCAAAATTCAAAACATAATTTGCAGATCCTCCTATTTTTTCACCTGAAGTACCAGCTGCAGTCTGCATCTTCTGTTTAGCCGTCAGTCAGTGGCCCACCTGCAAGTGCCATTCACAATTTGGAAACTATCCTAGATCTAGGATATAAATTTAAATGGAGAAATAATCATGTTGCAAATTCAACAAAGACTCTTGGCTATTGGGCAGCATGCATTGCAGCAGTGGAAGTTCAGGTTCAAAATTCTGTCTCCTAAAGCAGGCTCAGTCAATGGAAAAAGAATTAAAAATCCCATGCCGAATGTCTGCCCATTAAGGAAGTTTTGCCACTTTCCTCTCTCTCTTTTTGTCCATCTGGAAGGATGAAAGATTCTTGTGAAGCCTCTCCAGGGCATTTTTCAGGAGGAGGAAGCCATCCTCTCCCCTTCCATGGTGCTGTTTAACTCATGCAAACACAGCACCAGCATGTCTGACCCCAGCAAGTCTCTGCTCAGCTCAAGGGTTGTTTTGGCAGAACTCAATGAGGATCTTTTACTTGGAGTGTGAAAGTCACCTGATTTATCTGGTGTGGGCCTAATGCATGGCAGGGAACAACTAGTCTGTAAAGGTGACCGCAGTGCCGTGCCTCATCCGATGCCCTGGCCTCTCGGGTTTGCTAGAACATGACCTGATTGAATTCATCACTGCCACAGAAAAACATGCTTCAGAAAATCACCCAGACTTTGTTCTAAAATTCAGTTCACCTGGCACAAATTCACTTGGATCCAAAATCATCTACTTTTTTTCATCTTTGAACATACAGTGAATTTCTTCTAAGATTACAGTTCTTTACAGGGTGAGGTAGAGGGTAGGCAAGTGATGACTCATAAAGATTTTGCTGAATGTATGTCTAGTTTGAAACAATACTATTATACATAAGGTAAAGATGCCTAAGAAGAGCAAGAAAGGACTTTTTATTAGTACAGAAGAAAAAAAAAGAAAAAAGACAGGGGAAGAGAGGAAGTCTTTTCCCCACCTTGTTATTACTGCATAGCTGGGAAAGTTGAAGCCTGAATCTTTAACCCCCATAAAATTTCCATGTGAAAGAAATGAATTCATTTAAGACAGTTCCATCCTCCCGCTTGTTTCCTCAGCTGTAGTAAAATTACTAACATGCCCCAAGGACCTGCCTTATGTTCCCCCAGCTCAGATGTTTCGTACTCCAGAGCCAAAAGAGAACAAGACAGAAAGTTTATGTCAGTCACTTATCAGGGTTTCCATTTCAATTCCTGTTCCCATGTTCTGACCATAAAGTGATGAGCATACACATGTTTTTTGACAAAAAGCCACCAATAAATATATTGGTGGCCAATATGAGACTTCTCATTTATTAGGACAATGTGCCTCTGCATGGGTAGAAGACACCTCCAACCTTACTTGGTGGCTCCCACTCACTCACCTGGGTCAGTAAGTGGGAGCCACCAAGTAAGGCTCAGCTGCACTGCCTTGAGATGTTACTTTAATACCAACACTTTGGTGTGAACAGCAGCTCTCCCACCTCAGAAAGAGGGATGTGCAGGTGTAGGTTCTTCCTTTTGACCTCCCCTGAAAGGGAATGGATTGCTGTTGGAGCAATTATATCATGTCTTCTTGCTTCTCCTCCTAACACGTACCCTCTCTCTCGACTCCGGATCATTAGACACACCAGACATCCTATACAGCCCCTGTACCATAACACTCGTGAGGTCTCTCATCAAGCCAACAAGCAAATTACCCGTGACAGTCCTGGCCAAACTCCTGATAAAGGTTCTGAAACACAATGACACCCTCACTCTTTCTTTCTCCCTTGTAAAATCAATCAGACTTACACTTTAAATAGGCAAGTGGCCTGAAGGAGAAATTTTCCCAGACTGTCAGGGTCCTGGGAAGGGGAGTGAGGAGGGTCTTTCTGCTCGTCAACAATTTATTGTTGAAAGAAAGTGGGTTACATGGGATTTATAAGTCTTCAAATGCAGAGAAATATTTATAAATAATCTATAAATGACTGGCAGGTTCTTTACCCTCCTGGCTGTATTTAACATCCTACATTGTGTAAATCAGACCTTTCTGATTTTGCTAAGGTGACAAGCCATTGCTAGAATGTGTTAAACTCAGTTACAGGAGTACATGAGGTGACTGATGTAATTGACCATGATGCTTTGGCCTGGGAAATTAAAAATCACAGTTTAATGAAAACCATGGCTAACGGGGCCACAGATTTAAAAGCAGCTAGTAACCCCATAAAGACAGTTACATTAGAACCTTTTCAATTTGTATGGCATTAGCTGGCATGCTGTATAAATTGCACATCATTTCTCCCTCTCCCCCCAGCCTTGAAGGGTTCCCCCAGTTTCTCACTCAGCATTGCACAGGGCTTCCTCTTTAAGGCTTCATGGACTTCACATGCTTTACAGAATTAATACCATTTCACAGGTAAGTGATCCAAGTGTGTTCTGTGATTCAGTGTCTTTTCCAATGTTTGCTCATTTATGTCTCACTGAAAAAAAACTGTCATTCATTAGGGGTTTCCCACTGATTGGTGCAAATTAAATGGGGCTTTGCTATAGAGGTTCATTGATTTTAAGTCAGAACTGCCAACACAAGACATCTGAATATATTGAGCCAGGTCCCCATTTTGTGTGAGTGACTGCAACGTAACCTTTCCCCCCCTCCTGCTTCTTTTTATGTGCCTTTTGGATTCTGAAACTTCAGCCAGCACTTGGGTCACATTTTCAAGCCTCTCTTCACAACAATGTGATGCTCTTGCAGAAAAGACAAATGTCACTCTGAGATGTATTAGCAGGAATGCTGGGAATAAGACAAGAGAGGTAATTATTCTGCTCTACTTGGCACTGGTGCAGCCTCAGTTGAAGTACTGTGTCCAGTTTTGGGTGCTGCAGTTTAAGATAACTGCAACAAGATGATAAGAGGTTTAGAAAACATGAACCTCTGAGAAAGGTTAAGAGAACTGGGATTGTTTAGTCTAGGAAGTAGAGACAGAAAGAAGATGATAACACTTTGCAAATACATAAAAATATTTTTAAAAAGGCAGAAATCAGTTTTTCCCTTCTCCACAAAGGGTAGGACATGAAGTAATTGGCTAATTCTCCACTTAAATGTTGATTAAGTCTTAGGAAAAATAGTCGAGTTACAAATGAAGTGTAGCACTGGAACTTGCTTTTTGAGAAAAACTGAGATCCCCTTTACAGGAGGCTTTTAGGAACAGACCAGGCAAACATCTGGCATGCATCATGCAGGCTGTGGGCAGTCCTGCTCCCCTGACCTGTGGAAACAACCTGACGATGTTTCTTCCAGTTCCCCGTCTCTAGAATTTGGTGGTTCTAAGAGTGTAGGCAAGAAGCAAACAAGAAAAGAAATAAAGTAAGGTGAGACTGCAACATAGCTGTTTACCTCTGGGCATTGGCTTTGCATGTAAACCTTTCAGTACTGTGAGAATCACAATAAAATCCCCCAAGTCCGCAATACTCCAGATGGCATGTTGTGACCCTTTACTTGGACCTTGTACATAGCACAGACTACTGAACCTCCCTTCGTTGGTGTCTCATTGAGCTCCGTAATTTCTGATTGACTAAACACATATATTAGAAAGATGTCCAGTCTGTCTCTATACAGTCTTTGTTTCTTTCTCTAGCAAAAAAAATTCCACTGCATTGCTTTCTGTACTGCTCCAGAGGTTAACTGAGTTAATTGTCAGAAATCTACATTTTATTCCTACATATCCAGCTTTATCTGGCCTCTGCTCAACTTCATTAAGGTTGCTTCTGCTAGCAGATGTTATTTGTATTTAGAGACTTAGAGAAGGTCGGGTTGCCACATGGCCTGCTAATCAATAAGCTGAGCAAAACTCGTGCAACTCTTCTGTCACGGTAAGACTGTTTTTCCATTGCTCTGAAGACTCCTGGAGTTCATACCTGACCACCAATGCTTGATAAACGTATGTGCATAGAGCCGTGACCACAAAAATGCAGCCGGCAAAATTGGCTGGTGTGTGACAGGTTGTCATATAGGCATTTACATCTGTGTGTGCCAAGCAAAAGCAAAATACCCAATGTAAGTAATTCTTTACTGTAATGTTGGCTACCACCTAAATGGTCTCTTTCTGTCCCACAACTGCATACATACATATCCATTTGTTTTGGTTACAGACACCAGCGTGAATTAGTGTTTCCCCCTAGTATTATATTTTGGAATCAAACTGAACACAACTACAAACATTTGTTTATATCCATAATTAAGTGGTCCAATTTCCAGACTTGCTGACTATTTCCTTCTACAAAGGGAGCAAGAACTGTGGGTACTCGGGACTGCTGGAAATCCGACTACTCATATTTCTCAGCACTGATTCGAAAGGTGGACTTTAAACTAAAGACACTGGAGCTGTGTATGTATTCCCTTTCAGGAAAATGTACCTGTCTGTTTTACTCAGAAGCTGTATTTCTCTTGTAGATTAAGATATCTGAACTAAAGGCTTTCTTTCATGTCCTTGTCAACAAATCCTAGCCGAGAAGAACCCCTTTAATTAGGATCACAAGGCACTTTAGTGTCTTTGCTGATTAAGACCCTGGACAGAAGGTGAGGTTACTAACTAGGGCTAATGTTGGGAGTAATTTTCCTGCCGACACTTGTCCTCTGTCTAGGAAATCAAATGAGACCACCACAGCATTTTAGAAAGTCTAGTAAGATGCTGTTAAACAATTGTGCCTTTCAGTATCTAGGATCAGCCTTTGCCAGATTTGAGCTAATTATCTATAGTCAGAGTTGGGCAAATACTTTGTTTGGAATGCGTTTTGTCAGTGTGGTTTTTTTAGTCTGGTCCCTGGGCTCTCAGCTGAATTGACTAGTTCTTGAACTGCAGATTATTTGCAAGCATGTTAAATGAAACAAGACATTTTGTTGGATGTACTGTTAAGCAGTAAGTTTCTTCTCTTTGCTGGATAAATTTAACTTTTAGAATCAGACCCTGCTGATACAAACACATGCAATTGTGTACTCAGATTTGGTTTTGCTCACATACTCTGTAGATCTAGCTTAAGCGCCCTTAGCTCTGGGGAACATTTCATAGAGCTGATGTATTCATTTTAGTATTTGCAAGAGGCAAATGCGAATGAGATAGAGTTGAAGGAAAGAGAATTCACTTCAGAAATGCAAGGAACACATCTGTGAGATGTTAAAACCAACAGGACCCATTCCATCTACAGCTATGTGTTATTTCCAAAACTTCTACAAAAGATACTGAATCCTTCTGCTGAGCCTCCTGTCACTTCCATAAAACAAAGTGTTTAACCGTTGACTTCACCCTCAGTGCCAGGTCCAAGTATTGGGTATCAGTCATTAAGTGCTAGTTACACAGAAAATTTGGGCATGCCTCAAATTGTCAAGTCTACTTGTGCAAACTGAATATTTATATTAATTGAGGTGAGAAGTGATTCACAGTCAGGCAACTGCTCTTTCCTTTGTTCGGATCTGATTGGCAGCACTGGATTATGCTGTGCAGTAACTGTCAAAGCAAGACAGGACACGTATCAGCCCTTCAACTCTAAACTGTTTGATGAGAGCTTTCATGATATAAACCTATTTCACACTGGTACAGATGACTTTTTTAATTAAACAGTAACATTAAATGCAAAACTTTTTGCCTTTTTTTTTTTTTTGAAAAAAAATTTACCAATTCATTTAAGCATACTAATAGAACGATGCTTTTCCTAGACCCACATTTTCCTGAAGTTTTGCTGCTTGAATCCAGAGGCTTAGACTGGCTCAATTTTTCTGTAGTATATTAACTGCAACTGCAATGTCCAAAAAATAAGGATCTTCAGGTGAAATCAGTAACACACCAGGGTCCTGATTAGCCACATACACCATATATTGTAGGCAGAAACAGTAAATGCGTATATCTAAGGCTAGTCAGGTGTGAGTCATAAAGTAGAAAGACAGGTAATAATTTACAGCATGTTCTTAGAAATTACTATAAAAGGATAAGGATAGCATGAGGAAAAATTGAGCCTGAAGCTTTTTCTCCATTTATGCTCATTTGAATGAGACTGGAATCAGTGGAATTCAGTCCAAAGGACACGGTGTGCTATGTCAGGTGGTAAGTATGCTGTGGTGCTGTTAATATTATTTATACCTTTGAACATGCATGCCAAGAAGCTTCAAGTTACAGTATATCTAACAATGTCTTCATTCACGATAAAACAGCTCAGATGGGTGATTTCTAATTCCAAAAAAGTTTCAGAACATCCATTGTTTACCTGCTTTTTGATAAATTATTAAAATACAACATCCTTTATAAGTGGAAGTGAAGTCTCAAGTGCATAGGATAGGTTGTGCAGACATGGGACTTCTAATGACACAATACAGAAAATAGCAAGAAGCCAGTGTTTTTCGCCTGTCAATCTCTTCACTTCATTGGCTTCTTTTTAAAACTTATTTTGCTTTTCCCAGAGTAGCAAGGCTGATATCATATCTAGGCTGGAACCTCCATGAGAGACTTCAGAGAACAGAAGAAGAGAGGCTTGCAATAAAAGACCACATGCAAGGAATATCATTTGTCAGAGAAAGAAAAAAGGCAAGTTTAAGAGCGCTGGTAATGACCTAGATAGCTCACTCAACCACAAGATGAGTGTCTGTCCACTCAGCAGGCTTAGTTTAAATTTTACTCCAATGTTTCACATTACAGATGGCAGCAGGCTGATGCTGGGTGCTATTCTATCTGAGCTGGTTAGTTCATTCCCTCTCTAAAACCACAGTCTTCATGTTTCTGAAAGGTTTCTGGTATTTCTAGTTTCTGCTTTATATAATTTGCTTTGCTGCACCTGATGATGTTTTAAGGTAAATCAGTGAAACTTAAGTCAAAAGGAGAGAATTCTTATGCTCATATAATGCCATATCTAGTAAGAGACAATTTAACTTGTTGGAAAAAACAAACCCTAAAACCCAAGGGAAGCAAAGGTTGATTCATGGTTTCTCTCTAACATGTCATTGGAAACATCACTAGGACCAATCAAAAAACTCCAACAAATTCCTAGTCTCTTTAGTTAGAGCTAGAAAAGTACTAATTTCCCTTTACTCTGCAAGTGCCATTTAAAATCATTTACTAAATTAATGGCCACTGCTAGATAAATCACCTCCAAGCAAACAGATGGATCACAAATTGCACTATCCACTGCTGGCACTGTTCAGGGGCATGCTAAGGGTGGAGCTGGTCCAGCAGAGAGTAGAAAAAGTCCTGTTTGCTTTTGTTTCTAAGGGAACTTCCTGGCTAGATGGCTGTGCCCAGAGAGTTGTGATTAATGGGGTGAAATTCGCTTGGCGGCCGGTCACCAGTGGTGTCCCTCAGGGCTCGGTTTTGGGGCCAGTCTTGTTTAATATTGAGTGCACCCTCATTAAATTTGCAGATGACACCAAACTAAGTGGGAGTGTTGATCTTCTTGAGGGTTGGAAGGCTCTACAGAGGGATCTGAACAGGTTGGATCAATGGACCAAGGCCAATGGGATGAGGTTTAATAAGGCCAAGTGCCGGGTCCTACATTTCAGTCAAAACAACCCCATGCAGCGCTACAGGCTTGGGGAGGAGTGGCTGGAGAGCTGCCCCGCAGAAAAGGACCTGGGGGTGCTGGTGGACAACTGGCTTAACATGAGCCAGCAGTGTGCCCAGGTGGTCAAGAAGGCCAACAGTATCCTGGCCTGGATCAGGAACACTGTTACCAGCAGGAGTAGGGCACTGATGGTGCCTCTGTACTCGGCACTGGTGAGGCCTCACCTCCAGTGTTGCTTTCAGTTCTGGACCCCTCACTGCAGGAAGGACACGGAGCTGCTGGAGTGTGTCCAGAGGAGAGCCACCAAGCTGGTGAGGGGTCTGGAGAACAAGTCATATGAGGAGAGGCTGAGGGAACTGGGCATGTTTAGTTTGGAGAAGAGGAAGCTGGAGGGAGACCTTGTTGCTCTCTACAACCACCTGAAAGGAGGTCGTAGAGAGGTGGGGGTTGGCCTCTTCTCCCAAGGGAATAGAGACAGGACCAGAGGAAACGGAAATGCGGCAGGGGAGGATTAGATTAGATATTAGGAAGAATTACTTTACTGAGAGAGTGGTCAGGCACTGGAACAGCCTGCCCAGGGAGGTGGTGGAGTCACCATCCCTGGAGGTATTTAAGAAACGTGTAGACATGGTACTTCAGGGCATGATCTAGTGCCTGAGATTGTTGGTTTGTGTCTGTCTGTGGGTGGGTGTGGTGTATGTGTGGTGTGGGGTTTCTTGGGTTGGGTTTTTCTATTTTGTTTTTTTTGTATGTGGTTGGACTTGATGATCTCTGAGGTCCCTTCCAACTATGAATACTCTGTGATTCTGTGAACCTCCACTCATGTGTGTCATCATGTACTCTTGCACAGGGGCTTTAAGAATTTGTGCCTTGAGGCTAAGGGGAGAATATTGTTGTTTTAAGTCACAGATACAAGCATGATGGTGTATTTAAGCATATAACGGTCAGTAGATGCAATATTGCAGTGCTTTACTTCCTAGCACTCTTACAATCAGGTGAGCGCTCCACAGGAGATTTTTGTGATATTTTTCAGATGCTGTGTTAAATATTTGGTTTCTGATTTAGGTTTTTTATTTTCTTGTTAGACAAGAGAGAAAGATGGATGCAAACTTGAAAAGAGAATTGCAAGGTCACCTGGAAACAAATTGCTTGGAGAATGTTTGTGCCCTGGTCAAGTCATCTTTGCAGGCTGTCTTGTGTGTTGAACAGAAAGACAGGCCTTACTTTTGGGTAATTCTTAATTTCTGCATTTGTGAAATCTCAGCCCTTATCAAAGTAACGCATCCCATATGTTACTCTGGTTGATCTCACTTAGCCATCTCGACTGCTTGGGTATTGTTGCCCAGCCCCACAGACTTGCTGTAAGACAAAACAGTAGGGTCCTGTGAGTCAACTTACTCTTTTTTTTAAACTTTCTTTTTATTCTAATAAAATTCTCATTGACTTCTAGTTCATATGTGCCGGGAACAAAGGCTGAATAATTGTGCAACAAGGACTGTGGGTGCTGACTAGTACAAAGCTAAAAACCAAAGACTGGTGGCCAATTACAAGAGATTGAACATATTTGTTGCACTCAAAAGGACCACTTTCTATTTATATAAGTTTCTCTAACAGATTGCTTTCGCAGCTGGAGACACCCGCACAATTGACGTTGTGTTCTGCTGTTGCTGGTGCCATATCGCACGGCAAGCACAAGCTTTTGAAAGTGTTTATAAAGGGCTCTACTTCTCTAGCACAATGCGTTGCATCTAAATATTGTGGCTGGCTGATATCTGATAGGCACGGGCCCACAGTACGTGGTTCCCTGGCATAAAGGCAGACCCTGCTCCCCTTGCCCAGGGGCTGGGGTTGAGGGGTGGGACGGGCCGGGTGCCCTGTCCAGGGGAAGCGATGTGTGGCATCACTCCTGTGCTCCTCCCCAGGATGGGCTACTTCTGCAAAAGTACCAGGAGAAAGCAGCCCCCCTGTGCTGGATAACCACCCCTCTGAGGGAGGTGCGAGCATGCACAAGTAAATAAGCAAATGGCAGCCCTTAATAAATTCAAAGTTCTCACCATCCTTAGCAGTGTGAGGTGAGTTCCCACTGCAACCTCTCTGCTGGGCATGGCAGAGCCAGCTTTGCTCACACCAGGACTGAAACTGGGCCAGCCTTGCTGCACAACCATGTTTAAAGCCCCCTTTGCATTTCCACAGGGCTGTAAAAATAGTTGTATATGACTCAGAGACGTTTTTATGTTCTTTCTGGCGGGTGAAATCCCTCTGACTTCCAGAGAAATTTTTACCTGCGCTGCTCCCTGGGTGAGACAAAATAATGCCTTTTCTTCCCGAGAAAATTTTCAAGGACGAAGGGAACTGTTGAAGGCAACAGCGGTGCTCATGTAACTTTTCATCTCTGCTAATGTCAACTCTGTATTCATTATAATCAGTCAGTGTGAAGGCCTCTGTGATATGCATCAGAGAGACAGCTTACTCCACACTGCTCCAACCCACTGGCTCCCAAATCACTTTCCTAGTAATCGCATTTGAAAGGACGATCATTTTTGCCTTGGATTAGTCTAAAAGCCTTTCTGTCATTAACCCATTTTTCCTCCTGTGCCTGAGGCAGTCTGAGATGAAAAGGTACTGGATGTTTCCTTTCCTTTCGTTTGTTTTGTGCTTTTCACAGCACCTTCCTCAGAAGGAGAGGGGTGTCTCAAACACAGCCAGTCCCTCCCTCCCCTCTTAGGGGAGGGACGAGTTTATACCATGCACCAGGATTTATGCTAACACAGAGTGCCACTGATAGGCAAGAAGGAAGGCAGGGCAACAGGGGAAAACCCAGGACACACCTAGAGAAAACTGGATTAATGGAAAGACGTCAAGGCAGCACAGAAAAGAAGCCACTGAGAGATGTGGATAAAGGAATAAAATAAAATGGGAACAATTATGTAAAAATGAAGAGAGAGGAAAAGAAATTCAAAGGAGAATTTTTTAATTTATGGCTTTCACTTTAGATTTCTTCAATTTATATTACAAAGTTTCCCTCCACAGCAAAGTTTGCACAGTGGGCTGCTTCTTTTAGCTCTCAGGCTTGGGGAAGATAGCGTAAAATATGTCGGTAAAATTCTCTGTCTTGTCCATTAACATTCATAGACATCAGTCTTGGATCAAATCAAAACAGTAAATGACTCAAAGTTTGGGCTGTTGGGCTTGGTTTGCTCCCAGCAAAGGGAACATGGCTGATACAGAAAATATTTCCTCCTGGAGTGATTCCATGGTGAGGCTGCTGGGCACATACCAGGAGCAATGGTTAGTGCAAGGGTTGCAATGTGCATTCCAAACGCAGCCCGAACAGTCGTCTCCTGGTAAGTGCACGGCCTGAGTCACACTGTGAGAGCTGTTTGAATAATCTGACCAACCAGCCTGAAAAAAGGACACCCTTTTCTTCTGAAGAAGGGAGCTTTCTCTCTAGTTTTAAAAAGACAGGAACATGAAAAGCAATTAATATGCCATTGTAAGGATAAGTGTAAGCATGCAGATGTTAGAGTGAATTGCTAGGTTTTGTCTTGTTTCCCTTGCTAATTGGAATGCACAATATGTTATTTGGAGTGCATGTAGAGGACCAAGTTCTGCAAAATACAGGTGTTGCGTGATGTACAGGATTGACCGACTTTGGACCAGACCGTGGAACAAAGTCCTCCCTGATGATCAACCTGCAGACTCTAGTGGGTCAGCATGCAGAGGATCAACACTGCAGTGAGGTCTAATGATCAGCCACACAGAAGGGAGAGGCTGCCTGGGGTGTACATGTATTCCTATGGGAAGCCTGCAACCTTTGTCAATCCTTGTTTTGTACTGGTGCTATGTAGTTCAGAGATGAAAGCAACATCTGTTACTAATGAAAGCCTTAGGTTGTGACATTAGTCACAACAAAGTAAGAATTCTTGCACTGAAGTGCATTCCAGTGCACTTTAAAGAAGTAGTTTTGGAACCTTTTGTTACTTTTTAAAATGTAAAATAATGCTTTTGTGGGCGAGTTCCCTTTAAAGGAAAATCACCTTGATGTTGAAAGAAAATGCCAGTGATGTTACCATAACTATATTGATAATAATTCTTGGTTTAAATGTCCATATACTTGAAAATCTAAATGAAGTTTATTGTTTTCCCTGCCTTTTTTTTCCAATGAATTGAAATCAATACAGAAATGAGATATTTTTAGACTATTTTCTGTTGACAGTATTCCCTGTAAACATTAACTCATTATTTATCTATCCCAAGGAATGGTATGCATTGGAAGACAATCGCCTTGGAGTGGAATGCGACCTTGGCTAGTCTATAACAGCTAAAAAATGCCATCCCTCTGACGTTACATTGTTTTGATGGGAGGGAAAATTAGCTAACTTATTTGGAAAAGTTGCAAAGAGATCTTCAACTTCTTAGAATGAATTCATCTAACCTTTAGGCTCTCTCTTTGGGAATGCCATTAGTTTGTGCTTGCGCAGTGTCTTTTACATTTCAGGGGAGATGCAGAAGTTACTAACCTCACTGTAAATATCAGACTCTGGACCTGGTTTTTCCCTTTGCAGCATCCGGGACTGTGGACGGACCCTGTGACCAGCACTAGGATCTGCCCATGGGTTCAGATGCTGTGGGATGCACCAGGGAAGACACAGTTAGTGCTGGGGTCACCCTCAGCTCCTCGCTCACCCCTTGTCCTCAAGCAGCCCTGCTCTTGCTGCTCCTGGGCAGGTCTGCAACTGAGTTGAGTCTGTCACACAGGCTGTGTCCACAGAAAGCACTAACTCGTGCCCTTTGCCATCTGTGCAAGCAGGGATTGTGTGGTAGTCCTGCTGTTCTGTTTCTGCAACAGAGGATCTCTCCTGTGAAAGAACAGTGTCCCAAAAGCTCTCTGTGCTGATTAGCTTGTTCTGAGGCACTCGTTCAGGTGTCAGGCAACAGCTGCTGGAATGCATGGGTACAGATGTTGTGATACTGTTAGAACATGCTGGAAAACCAGCCTCTGTAAGAACATGGTGCATCTCCAAACTTATGTGTGGGCCAGAGGAAAGCATTTGAATCAATGCCTACAGACACGTTATGCCTACTGTAGATGGGATTTGAGGCAAAACACAATAAATAACTCCTGTTATATTGTGTTTCTGGAACACCTTCCCTGGGTCATGTGGTTTGCCAGAAATAATCTCTTTCAGTCAGTCTCAGTGATCCCAGAACACAGCCTTTAACATAACTTGTGCAGAGGCACCTCTCAATTTTGGTAATGACTGTCCACTTGAGACATTGGCTGTTGGCACCTGAGCTTTGGGTCTGGAGCCATAGCAAGGAGCCTGGGTGTTGGCACCATGGCTGAACCCCTCTCCTTAACTGAACAGATGCTGCTGGTCATCCAGTTGTGGAAATCTGACTAGGACAATCAGGGAATCAAGGTCCATTTAGGGTAACATCTTAGGTTTGGACTAAGAGGACGTTTTTGAAAAAAACAAATTCCCAGCTGTCCTCACTTGCTTTGTTTAGGTTGACAACTCACAGAGCAGTATGAGAGCACGAAACAGAGTTCTCTTTAAGTGAAAACCAAACTGAAGAGTGCACTTCAGGACTGCCCTCTGGCTGCTCTGGGGTCTTCAGTTCCTTCTCTCTAGTTTGGGGAGATTTTCATAGTCTTTTTTGTGTACATTGTAGGAAGTAAATTGATCATGCATGTGTAATATTTGACGTGTACACAAAGAAAAAGACATCTTTCTCTTCTACTACTTTTTCTGATCTTTCTACATGAGGTAACCATATTCTTCCCTCACTACAACCCTCACTTTAGCTCTTGTGGTTTCCTTGTGTTTGGATGTTTCTGTTGAAATCATGCTCTCTCGGGTGAGGGCACTTGTTAGGCAGTGGCTTGTAGAGAGCCTAGACCATCATTTCCCTAGCTCCTCCAGCTCCCTGAGGGGTAAATCAGTTTCCTGCAGCAGTTTGTGCTTCATTATGTATTCCACACATAAGGATATATTTTCTTGTTATAGAGAGCCATTTAGGTCTCCAAATTCACATGGTTGAGTTTTAATCTTTAAATCAGTCACAATGGCTCAAATTATGCTCGACTGCACTGGAAAACAAAACAAGACTTCCAAAAGAATCTCTCCCCTATCCCTGTCCTGTCCTTTCCTCCTCTCCCCAAAACAGGGCTCATCAACTTTGTCCACCAGATTTTCATATCAAAATCTCTTTATATCAGGTTTTTCTCTTCTACGGGTTTCTCTGTCAAGCTCCATGACAGCTGCAACATTGCTGAGCTTGACACTAGGCTGTGAGTATGCAGAAAAGAAACTTAAGCTGTAAAAATTTCCAGTTATTCCCTCAAAGGATGGTATTATTTGCAAGGTCCTCTTGCACATCCAGAAGACTTGAAGACTCTATAAGGTCCATATTTCTGCCTTATGTATTGCTTAATGAGTGGTCAGGAGAAGGACAATTGTTGGAGCCATTGATTTAGTTGCAAAGCTAGAAAAATATAAGGCTAATGTCACGTCAAAATGTAAATTCACCAGGATTTTGGCCAGAGAAAGATATTATAAAATTTCATTTTTGATCTATGTGTTCCCTAAAAATATATTTAACTTGATTTCCTGTTTTTCAACCTTTTTGCTGATCTTTAGTTTCATGTCAAGATTAAAATGCAAAAAAATATTTTGAAATATTATAGTTGAAAGTGTTAAAATTGTTATGCATCCCACAGTTTTTCATGTTCCCATATCAGGATCACTGAAGAAAAGACACTACATTTATAACTGTATGCACAATGAGGGATCTAGTTTAATCAGTTTGAGGGTGCAGAAAAAACTGCAGAAATATCACCGAATTCTGCTTTGTCTTGCAGCCTGGGTCATTGCTTGTGAAAAATGAATATGAAATGAGACTATATGAAGGAGAAAGCATGCCCAGCAGGCCGAATCTGGGTATTGATAGCACAGTTAATCTTACGCTAGGGTTACAACATCTGATGAGCATACCCTCAACCTCATATCAGTCCATACGCAGAGACAACCATGCCATGAATCCCACACCACAATTTGCATCAATTAGCCATGTTGCTGGCAAGCCTTGTTGAGAAGACAAAGACTGAACAGAATTGCAGAGTAAACTCTTTCTAGCCATCAAGATGGTGCCACGAAAACTGGCAAGGCAGAGAGGTGTTCTGCAGAGAAGCCTGTGTGCCTGCTGCTTTCCGCATTAAAGAAGGATGCCGTGTCTGCCTCTGCGAGGCAGGAGCCCGTTACTTGAAGTCACGCATCCTCTAAATATTTTAGTGAATGGTGTTTCTGCTCTACAGACCACTTTATAAAGAGAAGTTTTTCTGCAGAGAAGTTGCAGAAATGAGATTTCAGGCTCAGAGTGACAAGCAGGCACTACGGGAAGGGGATCGTTTATCCAATCAGGAAATGCAGCAGGGTCGTGCCATCTCAGCAGCTCGCTTTGCAGCACTCCCAAAGAGCTGGGTACAGAAATAGCTATGACCTAACAGCTATGACTTAACAGCCACTTGCCGCAAACTACTTAGCCGGTAATTTAAATACCGATTGAATTAGGGAAAATTATTACCTGGGCAGAAGGGTAACGTTTGCGAGATTAATAATTTCCTACAAACTGTTTGGCCTGTGCTAATCTCTGTTACTGAACCACTGCAGTTATCTTTTTCCCTCCAGGCTAGCTGCTCTCTATGTGCAGGCAGGAATAGAGGCTAATGGCAGCAGCTATGCAGAAGCTAACACGGGCGCCTGGGGTGGAGCATCACCAGCAAAACAGGGCTGTGGCTGTTACTCAGCTACCACATCTTAGCCCAGCTCTCCTGACCCTGCAAATCTGCTCTAGCACCTCTGCATTGGAAACAGCTACTGCTCTTTATTGATCGAGTTTCTGCTTGGGCTGCGCATGAGAAAGCATTAGAAGCTACCTGGTGCAGATAGGGTTTCATTAGGAGGTGGAAGTCCAGCATGAATCTCTCTTGGCACAACCATTAGCCAGTCAAATTTCTCACTCAGTTTCAGACTCTTTTCTCCTGGATGTGACCTTTATTTAAGTCAAAGTAGCAAGCCAGAGTGCCTAATACCATGACTCAGAGAGAGGCAACCTGAATCTCTCTCAGAGGTGGCCAGAAAGTGCTAGTGAAGTGTTATCAGAGAAAGCCTTAGCTTTTATTATCCGTGACCGCTGATCAAGTGGCATTAGCTACTGCCTGGGAAAAGGGCTATGCAGTAGAAGCTGTAACTGCCTGCCCCTTAACCTGGATGTCTGCAGGTCACTGAAGACCTTTGGACGGGCAAGTTCCTGTGCAGGTGGATGAGAAACTTCACCCTGCATGGAGTAGAACCTGAGAGACAGCTTTGTAGGTGAGAGCCCAGCAAGGAGAGGAAGCTCTGCTCCACATCTTCCACAGGTTCATCCAGAACCATCCTCCCCAGCTGCTGCAGGGGACTCTACCTCGTGATGCCCATCTGGAGCAGGGGCTGTCAAGGAGGGGGACTTGGGTCCGATAAGAACCCACCAGAGCCCTGCTGACTGGCGCTGGGGGAAGCAGGGAGGGACAGGGAGCCAGGGCAGTGGCGTGGGGCTTCCCTCTCTTCTCCTGGGGGACCTCCTGTGCTACGTGCAGATCTGCAGGAAAGGGGAGCCAAAGGCTTTGCTTTGCTTTGCAAAGGGGGTGGATATTTGGCACAGTGCAAGGGAACAACTGACTTTGGAGTTGTCCTTTTCTGGATTTTCCTGCACAAGGGAGTGAGTTAGACCACTTCCTTGTTTATAAAAGGCTCCTATGTCTTCCTTCTTCTGTACAAACAGAGAATTATGACAGAAAATATAAGGTGTCATGGAAACTTGTTTTTGAAAGGTGCATTCTAGAAACTTCAATAAGAACAGGATTTCATTTCCAGCTATGCCAAATTCTTCTCTCCGTTGCCTCCAATAAATCCAGCGTAAGCAGAGTTACTTTAGATACCTCTAGTGTAACAGGAAAAGTCATGTCTGATGACCTTCACAGTTGCAGCATTTTCCTAATAACTTTCAGTTGCGTTTAAATAATTTTTCTAGTAGCTCAACAGAATAGATGTTGTTCAGGGAGTGATAAATCAGTAAATAATTTCTTTTTTAAAAAGAAATACCAGTCGCAATCTTGTCCTCTGGGAATGTGGCTCTGACAGGTGTTAGGGTTCAAAGATCAGAAAACAATAGCATTAACTTTGGAATGGACATGGGTTCCTGCCCTGTGGTGTGGTGAGTGGAAAATTCACTCATCAAAGCCCTGGGAAATTAAACACTCCCAGCTCTTCTGACTCTTTCATACTGTATTAACTTTCCTTCACGAAGTTCATTTATCCTTGCTTATTTTGAAGCAGGTTTGAAGATTTTGTTCTCCGTATTTCATCATATGCTTTATTCTGCAAGGATAACTGTGGAACAGGACTGTTAGATCCTGAACAGTTTATGTCCCGAAGGATTACACTGGCAAACTAGGAAGCTGGTGTGTGTATAAGTGTGTGTGTGCGTGTGTGTGCGCACGTGTGTATGGGTGCGTGCATGTGGAGAGCAGTCATTCTGTATTAAGATAATACATGTGCTTTTTTCTCCTTAATCCTGCTCTTGTTGCATATTTATGACCATCTGCCTGTACTTACGCAGGGAATCTCTGTTCTATGATATGAACATTATGACAACTCAGCTCAGCAGACGACTGCTCCATATATCACTGGGAGCAGGCAATCCCTACAGCATGGGGATTGCATTGTCTGGCCATCTCCGTTTCAGGCATTATACTTACCCTCTGGTTCTTTGATTTTTGCAGAAGGAGCGCTCATTATATGTTATTTATACATTCCAGTGTGACATCTTCAGGCATCTCCTGTGGCTCTGCATTAAGTACAACCCACATTGCTCCCCAGATATTGCCTTTGCATTTAAAGACTATAATTTGGTCACTAGCATTTCTTTATCCGCAGCTGGAGTTTTCTCTTTTCCCTTGCAAGTGCATCAAACTCATCCCTTGAAGGTACAGAGGAGTCTAAGATTGGAGTGCATGCATTTGTGTGTGTGGGTGAGCAGGCAAAGTTCCCACTGGCTCTAAAGAAAGTACTCACATGCTGTACATAGTCCAAACTTGCCTTCTTCCTGGCCTTTATTTGCAATTCAAAAAACAGCAATAATGAAACAAACCTCAGCCAAAAGTTTTCTCTCCGAACTTGGCTAGGGTTTCTCTGCACGGATCTCCTCTGTCCCAACCCCTTGTTTGTTCTCTTTCAAAGAAACAAACTCTTCTCACAATTTAGCTGCAGCCAACAGGATCCACCTGCCAGCACAAGGGAGCTCTGTGTTTTTGTGCAGGACTCTGGTACCTGAACAGGGTACGACTAAGCAGAATTGCTCTCCTTGTGCAGGAAAGGGCCACCCAGTTACAGAGCTGTATCCAGCTCCAGTGCCCGCTTCTTAAGGACAACATACAAAATCAGAAAAAGCAGCAAGAGAACTGAGAATACCTCTCTGAGTGAGAATTATGGAGAGCTAAGAAAATTACTTTAGTTTATGAAAGAGAGCTTCAGCAAGTGTGTGGATCACAGTTTGTAAGGTATACCATCCAGAGGGTATCAGGTACCATGGAGATATTTTATCAGACAGAGTCTTGAGAAGATTTGACATCTAGGTGTTAAGGCTAGACAGACTTATACTGGAAATAAAATGCATATTTTTAACAGCAGGATTAACAAATTGTCGGATTTATTTACTAAGATTTGTAGTAGGTGCCCTGTCACAGAAAATCTTTTAGCCCCTTGAGAAGCTGTGTGTCTTCACACAGAAATTCCTGAGAAAAAGCTGTGTAGAAATTGGAAATCCAAACCAGACAGCTCAGAAGTTGCCCTTGAAATGACAGCTGGTCCTCCCCAGTGCACTGCCAGAGCCAGTGTCATGGAATATCCAACTGGCAATATGACATTGCTCCTTTATTCCAGCCTACGGCCAGTATTTTTATTGCTGATTCCACTCATTAGCCATATCATACTCCTGACTCTGGGACAAAGAGGCTGAGGTCAGTATGTTAATATGCTTCAAGGAGAGGTGCCCCAGCGCTGCCCCCACTCTGAGTGTGGTTTAGAAGCAAGCATTCCCAGAAAACACCAAAGAAAGATCAAAGGTCTTCCTTATCAGCTGGAGTGCTCGGTGGCTTGTGTTAGCATTTTACAACATTGTCCCAACACAGATGAGGGATGAAGTGACAGGTCCTGTCATTGTGCCCAGGAATTTTCACTCCGTGACCAGAGTTTTGACATACAATATGGACAAAGCAGTAGGGAACAAGGGTGCTGTGTGCGCTGACCCCTTTTCTGTGGGATTTATTCCTCTCCCCCTCAAAAAAAAAAAAAAAAATCCTCACTTTACACTAGCTATCATGATCACCTCTTCCCACAGCATGTGTCCTGGACAGCCTTCTTTCATGCTTCAGCAGAAGGACATGAGGCCTGTTTGAGTCAGGACTTCTGCACAAAGTGTCTCCTAAATGACCAAGGGCGACTCTCCAGGACGAGGAACTCTCTTCCCGTAAAAAAAGGCTGGTCATTTCACATTAAGTTTTAATTTAGCAGAACAATTGCTTGCTTTCTTCAGAGGAGGAGAACATGTTCCACGAACAAAGACTGTCTATAACCATTAACTTTGGCCCCACTAAGCAAGAGGTCAGGTTTATTTTCCATACACTGTGCCTGCCAGACCTTTTTTCCCTTGTTTCATTCTATTGCTTCTCATCAGGTCACTCTTATTATAATTCATCCATGAAAAAAAAAAAGGAAGAAAAAAATCATTTCTTTAAAGCAAAGTTAATTCAAACATCAACATGCAAGAAAGAAATCATACAAGAGCAACTGAATTTAGGAATAAGCTTCTTTCTTTGACCCAAGCATCACATGTCCCACAGCTATAACAGGAAAAGATCAAATATTTTTCTAAGACCCCAGCAATTAGCAACAAAAAAGTACGACAGTTTTAAAGGATGGAGAAATTAATATTGGAGTTAGCTATAACTTGCTTTCAATATAGTGTAGTCACAGGCAAGGGAGGGACAGAGGGAGTAGTTCAAGATTTATTTTTGCTCTGAGCAGCCTAAATTTTGGCATTACATCAAATAAATGGTCCATTAATCACATTTTAAATAGTCTTTGCTTTTATATTTTCCTTTTTTAAAAAGGCATCCACATTTGTAGACAAGCCACAGATTTTGTTGTTTTTGCAAAAATGCTTATCTTTCCCCTTGCACTGTCATTATTTTACTGTGACCCCCCCAAAAAAAAAAAAAAAAAAAATCCTCACTTTACACTAGCTATCATGATCACCTCTTCCCACAGCATGTGTCCTGGACAGCCTTCTTTCATGCTTCAGCAGAAGGACATGAGGCCTGTTTGAGTCAGGACTTCTGCACAAAGTGTCTCCTAAATGACCAAGGGCGACTCTCCAGGACGAGGAACTCTCTTCCCGTAAAAAAAGGCTGGTCATTTCACATTAAGTTTTAATTTAGCAGAACAATTGCTTGCTTTCTTCAGAGGAGGAGAACATGTTCCACGAACAAAGACTGTCTATAACCATTAACTTTGGCCCCACTAAGCAAGAGGTCAGGTTTATTTTCCATACACTGTGCCTGCCAGACCTTTTTTCCCTTGTTTCATTCTATTGCTTCTCATCAGGTCACTCTTATTATAATTCATCCATGAAAAAAAAAAAGGAAGAAAAAAATCATTTCTTTAAAGCAAAGTTAATTCAAACATCAACATGCAAGAAAGAAATCATACAAGAGCAACTGAATTTAGGAATAAGCTTCTTTCTTTGACCCAAGCATCACATGTCCCACAGCTATAACAGGAAAAGATCAAATATTTTTCTAAGACCCCAGCAATTAGCAACAAAAAAGTACGACAGTTTTAAAGGATGGAGAAATTAATATTGGAGTTAGCTATAACTTGCTTTCAATATAGTGTAGTCACAGGCAAGGGAGGGACAGAGGGAGTAGTTCAAGATTTATTTTTGCTCTGAGCAGCCTAAATTTTGGCATTACATCAAATAAATGGTCCATTAATCACATTTTAAATAGTCTTTGCTTTTATATTTTCCTTTTTTAATGAACAAGAATATTTTGCCAATGACAAAGATATAAAATCCCACATGTAGATTCACTTAGCAAAAGAAATCCCACAGACAGACTGATAAATTTATTTGTGTCCAAGGGAATACAATCTTAAGATTCCTGAGAAAACCTGCAGAAGGAAAGATTGTCTCATGCTTGAGTATCTTCCAAACTCTGCAAAGAACAAGCTGGGCCAGCTTCGGTGTTTGGGACCTATGAGTTTGAATCCCTGGTACCAGAGGCCACCTTGATTTGGTGCAGGCTTGATTCCAAAACTCACTGCAATTAATAGAAAAACTGTGACACCTCAGAAACTGTAGCACAAGTGGGTCTGGGCAGCTGGCTGGTTAGCTGAGACCCATGTGGCCAGCAGGAGCTGATGCTCTGTTGGACAGTGAGCAGTTCCATGGCATCCTTGGGGGTGAGAAACATCCAGCTGGGGGCTGGAAATACATTTGACTGAAGCGTTGACTGAAGTCTTCTTCTCATCTGGCTGGTGGACAGCCATGCCAATGGTATCACTCTCCTCAGGGAGCAGGATCTGGCCCCAGAGAGAGGAAGACAAGTGAAAGGCAAAGAGAGCTCCAGTGTTTTTCTTGGGCGCACAAGGATCTCCTTGTACTAAGCTCACCTGCATGAAGAAACACAGCACGTCTGTGCTGAAGAATAAGTCATCTGAGCTGAACCACAAGCAAAGCCACAAAGAGAAGGCTGGGATAATGAAAGGCAATGGGCCCATCATGAAACCCAAATATAGCAGTGACATTGAGGAGGTTGTTTTCTCAGCAAATAAACTGTCGAAACCCAGCTCACATCTTCCCCTTCAGAAACAGGTTCCCTTCAGCCGTGAGCCTGTTATTCCCAAGTTCAGTTTGTTTTGCTCAATTTTGTTTGTTTCTGCAGTTTGTTCACAGTTTTTTCTGAAGAGGATCTTAACACACAGACACACATGAAGTGGAAAAAAATAAATGTTTTGCTTTCCGGAAACCCCATGGCTAAGAACAGCTAAAATGTCAGCTGCCAGTTTATTTAGACATGACAAGGCGTATGGCTAGACATGGGACACAGCTGAGACCAATTCTACTCCTCTTGTTATTATATAAATGTCTTTAAAAAAAAAGAAAAAAAGAAAGAAAGTTGGCAGGGCATTGAACAAGGGAGGCCTAGCATTTCTAAACCTAGTCTTCTCTTGTTATTTTTACTTTACACATTTATCTTTTCCCTGCAACTAAAGTTGAGGTTTAGCTATACCTTCTTTTTTCTCTAGATTTCACAATTAGTTAAAATAATTGGGATTATTCCTTCTTCCCTCCCTGTACCAATGTTATGCAAAAGGACTGGTCAGGGAGAAAGAGGAGAGGTCTGCCCAGTCCTTTGGTTAGTTCACATCCCAAATCCAGGTGAGGCAAAACACCCTGTGTTCCAGTGGACACGGAGATGATACCTTCAGCTCAGGTTTCTCTGCTCCTTGACTTGTGTTTATAGCCCTGGCTGGCTGCAAGGACAAAGCAGGGAGTGCCCCGGGAGGTGACAGGACAGGCTCCAAGTCAAACTCAGGCATGGAGCATATTTCATCCTTGCTCACTTGAAATTATATTAGCTTCTCATTATAAGATCCATTAAAGGAGAGACTTAGTGCCAGATGGCAGGATAGAAACAAAGTGCTCCTCTACATGAGCCATTTATTGGGTAACTAAGGTTACCTCACACCAGTAAGAGGGATATGGTGATGCGTGCAACCTAGGAAGAAGATCTTGAAACCCCCCAGAACAATGCAGATGGGGAATCTCACCAGTTAACGCTTATCAAGGTATTACTTTTCTCTTCCTAGGTACTCCACCAATCTGGCAGGACTATGATAGGCTTCAATTGCCTTTTGTGGAGTCAAGTTCCCAGCCATCACAATAGCCAAAGCAAGGGTGGCTCTTTAGTTGGTGTTTGCCCAAAGACCTGTGGAAGGAAGAAGCAGTTTCTGCCCCTGAAGAATGCAGAAGACAACAAAGTCTCCCTTTGCCTGGCCTCCACTCCACAGCAAAGTGGAGTTCCCTGTGGAAAGTTCCCAAAAAGGTCTGCCATTCCAGAGTCTAAACAGATGCAGGAATGACAGAAGGCCACCAGTTACCAGAGATTTTGTAGCTCAGCGGCAGACCCTTGAAATTTGCAGGGAAAGTTCTTCTGTCCCAGATGAATAGAAATAAATAAATATAGAACTCCCAGCCATATCCCCTTTTTGTGCACGTACTAAACCAGCACTGCCACACAAAGTGAGGAAAACACAATGCGTCATTTTGAAGGATCTATCAAGGTGCTCAAGAGCCTCTGGTTCTCAGACCCAGTGACTGTGCCACAGCTTGTCGCTTCCCTCACCGGAGCTGACGGCTGCCAAAGCATGGCTGGGGTAGGGCAGAGGTAGCCGGTGTGTGACCTTTAATTCCTCAGTTAGAGGAAACTGCCTGCAAGAATGCAGGAGAAATTAGAGGAATTAACTTTGTTCTGTTAATGCTAGATATGTCCATCTAGTTCAGGAAAGCGCATGGCAATTCCCGTAAGCAACCGATGGCTTTAAGGGCCTTTAGCTAGAAGTCTGTTCACCTTCCATCCCACTTTTCCTGACCTTGAGCCTTAATTAGAAGGTTTGTGATTCATGACTAAACAGCATGATTGCGTAAAGCAGAGGAGAAAGGCATCCAGACATAACTGGATTTACTCTAAATGTGAACGTTTGTGCATGTACTGATCAGCACCAGGATAATAAGGTGGTACATTCCAGATCTCTGTATATATTAGTGCAAAGCAAATGGCCCCAGGTGGTTTCTGAAACTAACAAAATCCTGCTCTCAGTCTGGAACTGTTAATTGTTAACTACTCAGATAGACTTACATTCCTTTTACTTCACAAATTAAACCCACTTGTCATCTGTTATTGATTTCATAGCTTTAACATTCAGGGAAGGAAAACAGACTGGGGAACAGAAAAAAAAAAAAGTCTGTGTCAGGATGTGCTTCACTGTGTGTGCCATGTAATAAAAGACCTACAAACAGCCGATCCCTTTGGCATTGTCCAGCCTCCTCATCCTTCAGCCCGGCTGCAAAACAGCAGAGGAAAAAGGATTTGTGTTTTGCAGAGGCGGGTAAGCCCTGATGGGAAAGCCTTCCTCCTGTGGCTCTCTCAGTGTGTCTCCCTTCTTTCTAAGCAGCACGCTTATGAGCAGCACTGAAATGCAGTTGCTGAATAATGTGGCATAAACCTCGGTTCAAGTTTTAGTTGGGCACTGGGATCCACCCTTCTGCTTCCCCATGCACCTGCTTGTGCCAGGAAGGGAACAGGGGGTTCTCTAGTAATTCCCCCCCTTACAGAGCAGCCTTTGCTGCTGGGTGTGCTCTCTCCAGACCCAGGGGACATTCTGCAGATATCTAGCTTCTTCAAGCAGAGAATTTTGAGTACAACACAAACGTCGGTCTTCTGCCAAGTGCTGCAACTTCTGATTGCAGTCAGGATCCAGCCCATAATTTTCTTCAGCATGTTTTTTTTAAACGTTTTGGACAAACGTAGCTACAGAGTTTCTGAATCCAGATGCACTCCAACAACTGGCCACCCTGTGAGTGCAGAGATCCCCCTGATCACACCACCCTTCGTTTTCGTGAAGCCCAAGGGCCAACATTCAAGTCCTCAGTCCTGTACAGCAAGGAAGTAGAACACCCACCGTCCTGCCAGACTTGCAGCGTGGCATGTTCACTCCACCCCTACACCGTTGCTATTTCTATTTTTAGAAATACAGGCTTTACTCCTTAAAATGAGTTCCCATTTCTGTAGGCAGAGTGGACCCAAAAAGAGATGTTATCAGACATTGCGTTATTAGCTGAAACACTCTGGAGATGGCTTCTCAGGTTGTATTTAGCCTGTAATTAAGATTTGATAAAATGTAGCATTTATCAAATCTAAATGCAGTAGGAATATCCTTTGATGAAGCAGGTAAATTTTTAAGTACTATGTACACATCCCAGAGAGGACAGCATGAAGGGAGGGGAGATAAACAAAGTGAAATCCAAGAGCTAAGGAAAAATGAAACCAACACTTCAACCACAACCAACACAGTAAGTGTTAAGGCAGCGTTAAGTGCATGATCAGAGAAAAGATGCAATTAACTGTGTAATATTACAGAATTACAGAATCACAGAATCGTAGTGGTTGGAAGGGACCTCAGAGATCATCGAGTCCTGGCTGCTTAAGCTGACTAGATAATTGCAATGATAACTGCAGGTTTTCTGGTAGTATACAGGGCACATTTTTTGCAGGCTTTCCTCCTGAGAAGCCTTGGTATGGGCTCCTTTGCCACCTCCTCCAGTCTCTCTTTGGGGACAGATGCCCAAGGAAGAGGGCAGTGCTGAATCACAGGTCCAGACTGGAGGTCCCTGCCTCTGGTCTGTCACTGTGGAGAGGTTGCCTGTGTCCATCCCCGATGTAACCATGGGGCTTTCAGTAACACAACTAGCAAGAAAAATATCATTATAAGGATCCTTTAATATTTTGAAAATGTTTTACCAGAGAAAGGAACTAAATTAATCAAGCAGAGAGGGTGCTACTTTCTCTACGGGAGGAGACCCTGCATGCCTATGCAGCATCACATATAAATGAGTAATGATACCCTGTTGAAGAAGAGGAGAGATGGATGTTTTCAGGATAGTTTGGGGAACCATATCTCTCTTATTAATATGAACTATTTCAGATACCAGTTTCTTTGAATAAATTAATTTGAACCAGATATATTTGGTCCAAAATGAATAACCAAAACTGACAAAAATCATGTCTCTTTCTGAATGTTTGCCATCCACAGGGAATTGTTATTTGGATTTGGACTCAGCAGCACATATCAGACTGTCTGGTAATATTGTGTTGGGGATGACATCAACAGGGTTAATATTCAGGCACACACAATAATGCCACCGTTTCCACCTCTGCCGATTAGCCCTGCTCTCAGGGTCTGCTGAACGGTGAAAGAGACACACAAATGGTTCAGAGCACAGGTCCATTACTGTCTGGCAGCCGTCCTTATTTCTGCCTTCACCGTGCACTGCAGGAGAAAGCTGTTAGTGCAGAGGTCTCAAGAGAAGAGCATTGCAGAGGGAGGTTATTAACCTCTCTTGTGTCCTCTGGAGAGGTCCTCCCTCCTGAAGGTTAATTTACTGATTTCACTGTTTTGCACTTGCTGCATCCCCAAAGGTGAAGCACACAGATGGACCCCCTAAATCAACAGGAACCTAGTGAAAATACACATACCTTTGGACACCCCTCTGTGTTGCTCACAACTCCTAGCCATCCAACACGCAAATCTAATACAACCCCAATGCTGGCAATGGGTGAAATCCTTGACACCAACTTCCAGAGAGCATCCCAAACTCAGCCTTGCCATGACTCTGGCCCAGTGGCCCTGGCAGGCAGCAAGAGTTTCCCATGTTGCTTTCTCTCCCAGGAGCAAATGATGAAGAGACGGTGTCTCCTCTTGGACAGTATCTCATTTTTTCACCAGTGAAACCACTCTGGCAGTTTGGTCTGGGAGATGAAGGCTTCAGCATATTACTGTGGTAGGACTGTAATTCTCCCTTCCTTCCTTCCTTCCTTCCTTCCTTTCTTTCTCTCTTTCTCTCTTTCTCTCTCTCTCTCTCTCTCTCTCTCTTTTTCTTTCTCTCTCTCTTTCTCTTTCTTTCTCTCTTTCTTTCTCTCTTTCTTTCTCTCTTTCTTTCTCTCTTTCTTTCTCTCTTTCTTTCTCTCTTTCTTTCTCTCTTTCTTTCTCTCTTTCTTTCTCTCTTTCTTTCTCTCTTTCTTTCTCTCTTTCTTTCTCTCTTTCTTTCTCTCTTTCTTTCTCTCTTTCTTTCTCTCTTTCTTTCTCTCTTTCTTTCTCAGCTACATTTGTTAGTTGCTTCCTATATTTGCCTGTGTTTGTGTTTTCATACCACATGGGTTTAAAATCTGCTCTATCTAATCTGACATGCTGAATCAGGAAGACGCGTTGGCATTTGTGTGGTGACATTCATGAAGGCAGCAGGGGTACTGATGGACTCCTTGATGTACCTCTGACTCAGTTGATGTGCAAGATGCATGGGGCTCACAAAACAACTTTGACTCCTCGTGTCAAGTAACCTGTTTCATTCATTGCAATAAAAATAAACACGGCAGGGAGCTGCACTGAGTGGTCTTGAGGCTGATGTGCCTGAATGTTTTGTTTAGCAACAGGACTCCTTTTTGGGCACAAAATTCACACAGGAAAGTTGCTTATCCTGACCCTTGTAGAAGTGGTTTCTAGCTGTGCATCCCATACTTCCAGTGCCTGATTTGAGACAGAGCCTGGATGCAGGACTGCCAGACATCCACTCCTATAATTATTCTCTCATGTGTTCCCATTATCACTGCAAGCCAGCTTTAGAGCAGGCTGAAGCTAAAAGTGACAGTTCCACCTCCACATCTCCTCCAACTCCACATTCCTGCCCTCTGCACTGTGCCTCATGCAAGCACAGTGGCCTCTGCCAGGCTTTGACCAGCTTCAGATGCCAGCTGCCAGATTTGCTGTACTCTACCATGGATGTTTCTTCTCCTCTTGATTCTTCAAGAGAACAATCAGTTACCAGAAAACTCAGTGATGCCGAAATAGAAAAGCCAGACAACAGACATTAGGAGTTGGTACCCAAATTCAGTCTTCTCTTCTCAATGCTAATCCTTCTACGCTTCCAAGTCCCTTTTGTAGTGTCAACCTAAAGTGCAGTGACAGCTAGTGATTAGCGGGAAAATGATCCTGTGAAAAGTAACAGAAATGTCATCATTGATTAAAGACGAGAGCAAATGAGATAAAGTTAAGACCATGAAAGAAACCTGATTTCTGGCATTTCCTAAAATACCTGTGTTAGAGTTTATGAGTTTATCTTTTCTTTAAGCATTCACCTATATTTCATACAAGTCTGCTTAAAAGGAGATATGCTGAGAGAGTGCACATGAAACATCTACTCCTTTAGTACGTTCTACATGCAGTGTCAAGGAATATGAAATGTGGATGCAAAACCTATAAGCAGGGAAGAAAGTCCACTACTCTTGAGGCCTGTAGAGGCAAGATCATCTTCTGAGTCAAGGGAAAACTGCAATTATAGGGATTCTCCAGTGTGGGACAGTTATTTTGGTTTTGGTCAATGCTAATATTTTTGGTGAAAATGTCTGGACTGGATTATGAAAGGCTGCATGCACTCACATGTGCGTGTAAGCGTGTATCCTTTCATACACACATATAGAAAAGACCAGAAGAGAAAGTGAGCTGCCTCATGCTTGCAGAGAAGTGAGTCACCGTCCGGAGCAGGTGGGGAAGGTGGGACCACTGACCCAGCCACCACCTTGCCCTTGCAGCCAGAGCAGGGCCCGGGCAGGGAACTGGTGGGCTGCTGCTGGGAATGTGTCCTGCCCACCCAGGCTGACTGTGCCATGGCTCAGGCTGGGCTGTCCCGAGGGAGTCCAGTCTCCTGCAACACACACACACACACACGTATACAAAACCAAACATACATGCATATAGTGCACGCCTTCTCTGATCCAGGTCGTGTCTTAAAGCCACAGTAGAGCTCCAGATTGCCAAGGCAATTTTAAAAGTTAGTCAGCTGAATTTTTCCTAACAATCACAGCTTATTCACTCCCTTCCCTTATTTGCAGCCCAGACACATGGGATGCTCAAGACTGTATGGCTGTGACTCCCTGTTTGGAGAGAGAAGTTGTGAAGGAAAACTCTTTTGCAGGCACAGTCCTCAACAACAGTGCTGTCTCTGTAGGGAGAGGTTCATCCCAGCAGAGGGAATGCCCTTGCCACTTAATTTTGCCATTGTTGCTGAACAAGCACTCATAGAAAACACTAGCCTGGCCTGCAAGGATGCGACCATACTCTGAGCCTTGTCTCGTCAGCATACTTAATACAGGTGGAATTTTATCTGTTGGTGCTAGTTTGTAGTACCTGACCCATTTTCTCTCTGATGACTACCTACCTCCCCCCTACAAAAGGAGTCTTTTTTTTTTTTTTTTTTTTATATAGGATGCGACCATACTCTGAGCCTTGTCTCGTCAGCATACTTAATACAGGTGGAATTTTATCTGTTGGTGCTAGTTTGTAGTACCTGACCCATTTTCTCTCTGATGACTACCTACCTCCCCCCTACAAAAGGAGTCTTTTTTTTTTTTTTTTTTGGTAATATCCTGAAGGCAATAACCAGCAGAGCCTTGCTCTGTGAAAATAGACCCAGGTTTCAACACGCATTACTTCTGTCCCATTTCAGAACAGTTCGCCTTCAGCCTAGTGACTTGCAGCAGCTAGCCTGGGTTTGTCCAGTCGCTTATTTAGATCTTAAAACGACAAGAGCCCAAACACATTTGTTGATTCAAGAGCTGCAAAACTTTAGCATCCAGGGAGGAGCTGCTGTTAAATGACTGCTATCAGTGGTGGTTTGCTTTCCATCTCGGACTGATCAGCTCCAAAACCCAGTCCGTCGCTTTCAGCCGCGCACCCGACACTCTCTTCGCTTGTGCCAGTTTACGGGCATAAGGCTGGTGGTTTCATGGCGAAAAGCTATTCTGAGAGTTTCTGAAACAAAGCCTTAATGATATATGGCTGCCAAAGTTAGCTGTTTCACAGCTGTAATAGCACACTGTAGGCTGCGTGGCAGCCAAGATGTCTTTGTTACTGTATTAGTGAGGTGCGAGCCTCTGGAATGCTACAGGCAGTGAGAGCCATCGTGGGTGGCAGCTGCCTTCAGAGTCCTTGAAAGGATATGCTGCGATAACTTGATAAGGTGTTTGCATGTGTTAGAGGGCATGACATCCATGCAAGTCTGGGTGATTAGAGCACAATTTTCTTTGGACGCGAGCTGCTCCAAACTGCATGGAAATTGGGTGGAAAATATGAAGCATGCTGTGTTTTTTCCACAGGGCTCTAATTATTTCATGAGAAGCAGTTTTCCTGCTAACGTCTGATTCAGTTAATGTGGTTATGCATTCTTTTAGACTGCCCCTCAACTTTCCCAATCAGGATACACTGCATTTTGTTAGAGATCCTGACAATTGTGACATTGGGATGTGGGGTCACATTCTCAATCTGAGAGCTGGTCTCTGTAAAACTCGTATAAATAAGCAAGAGTTCCACTGAAGTTATGCTGGTATAAATACAGAATAAGTGAGATGAGTCTTTGACATGCTGTTCTTATTCTCTGTGTCTATGTGGACCTAAACACTCTAGATACCATGACAATTTGACCACTGTAAATGGCATTCTCCTGTTTCTCCCTGCTTGAAACTTTTTTGTATATTTCTTGAACAGACTTTGCAATTTTGTCAACCATAGGTGAACCTTTTTCCATAAAGGAAAGACACAAACCAAATTCTTCTCATAATCAGATGCTCTGTCCCCTCCGCTTGTTCCCCTTGCAGAAAGCCCCTTCAAGCCCATCCATGCACTCAGGTGCCACTTAGCTGTTCTTGTTAGGTTGTTGTGGTTCTGGTCCATGGTTACCAGGCAGGGCAGCTCTCTTTTAAACAAGTGCATAGGATCCTATGCCTAAGGTTTTGTGTTAGCAGGCATGAGGGTGATTGTCCCCTCAGTCACATCAGTCCCTGGAGCTGTGTTAGCTCAAGGGTATGAGATGCGGGACCCATATATAGTGTGAATACCGGCATTCCCTGAAGAGGGGTAAACAGCATGCCCAGCCTCTTTAAATTTCCTGTAGTCAGCCAGAGGTACTGTGGCTGCATTTTCCAAATAACTGAGAAAGCTGATTTTAACATGGGGCTGTTTTTCAGAAATGGGGATTACACCATATGACTGACTGGCATGCCGAAATGAGATGTGTATCCCATAGTGGTGGAGTATTTTAAGACTGCATCCTGCCCTTGATGAACAAACTTAATACATATGATGAACAGGGCTTGGTCCCATTTCCTTCTGGTGAAACCTCATACTGCATGAATAAAAGTTCTCAGGGTTTTTTCCCCTTATGATTCATTTGTCTAAATTCCGCTGAAGTTTTTGGATTATGACAGTTTAGCAGGAAGAAGATGAACTCTTAGTGATTGTCTTGTTATGAAGGATGAAATGATTTAATTTTATAATTAAACCAGGGATACAAGCCAAGTATGTTCAGTGCTGAGATAAACACAGATGCTAAACAAGTTATTGATATTCGTGAACCATTTCCATGCTAGGAACCTGAGATGAGTGATTTGGACTGCAGAAATGTAGTTTGCAGCAAAGTCTGCAGTGCTTAAACTTGACAAGGCAAAAGCACATACTGTCTTGCACATAACTGCATTTGGGTTTCCAATTATATTATGCTAACAGAAAATACAAAATTGCTTTCTTCCTTTCCAAGAAGTGTCCATCAAGAGAGAAAACTGTAGATCTAACCATTGGTAAATTCCTCTTTTTGTATAGATGTTCTTACAAAAGCTATCTCTCTTCAGCACAGGTAAATCAGGTGCCTTAGGTAAATGAGGGCCAGAGCAATCTCACCTAGACTAAATGTGCTCCAGGAGGTCTTATTCAAAATACCAGTAGAGATCTTCTGTCTGCTGTGGGGTCACTAAAGAAGTTACTGCAAGGTAAGGCAGGGTGTGAAATGAATTCACAGCAGTGCACATGCGTGTGTGGTCAGCACACATAAGCACAGAGCACCTTACTCCTTTCTCGCTCAACAGAAAAAGCTGCTTCGCATTTACTGCAGGCTTTTATGCTGCATGAAGCAAACAGTGTGCTAGAAATTCGTGTCTTTCTTTATCTTCCAGTACCTTGTTCTTATGTCCAGAACTTGAATGTCTTTCCTGGCAGTTCCCTAATCTCATTACTGAATAATGATGTGGTGTATCATATCCCTGACCTCCAGCTTATTTCAGGATGCTGCAGAGTCAGTGTAGCCAGAGGTCACGGGCACAGGCTGCAAAAGTGAATAGATACTGAACTGAGGCTGGGTATAGATTAGAAGTCAAGGAACATAGGGCTAAATTTCTAAAATTCATCTAAAGAAAGCTGGAATTCAACATTTCTTTGGACCGATAATTCCATATGGATTGTAGTTGCTCAGTTGCCCTTAATGAAACTATTTTCATGCTTCCTGAAGCTGCTTTTCTTCTATGTAGGCAACCTGGTAGATGAAAGGGATATGTTCGACTAGCATTTTAATTTCATAAGCACAATGGATGTGCTGAAGATTCACATGAGCTGAGAGTAGGTTAACTTTTAACACATAGTTTCTAAATAGACTTGCAAGTTGCAGCAGTGCTGCTCTATTGATGCACATTGGAACTTGGAACTGCAATATAAAATACCTCAAGAACTGAAAAATCAGAATGTGCTAAATTCCATGTCTCTTAATATCTTCCAAAACTGTGCATTAGCATTGGGTTTCTAGCTGAGTACCACATATTTTCAAGTTATTTCTTCTTCTACGTGAACAGAAAGCAACCTTGTATGCTTCCCTGCACAGTCCTGACTAACTGTTGCACGCAGAAAGAGTGAGTGGATCAGACCAACATCACAGAATCATGGAGTCATAGAATGCTTCAGGTCAGAAGGAATCTTAAAGATCATTGAGTTCCAACCCCCCTGCCATGGGCAGGGACACCTCCCACTAGACCAGGTTGCCCAAAGCCCCATCCAGCCTGGCCTTGAACACTTCCAGGGACGGGGCATCCACAGCTTCCCTGGGCAACCTGTTCCAGTGTCTCACCACCCTCACAGGAAAGAATTTCTTTCTAGTATCTAATGTAAATCTCCCCTCTTTCAACTCACATGGTTGTTGGGTTTGTTTTTTTTTATTTCTTTTTTCAGTAGCCAGGAGTATGACGGCACAGACAGATGCTGAGTTTCATTCCAGAATCCAGGTCTTGGATGATTGGCTGGTGGCTCTCCTGGGGCATTCAACCGAAAATTACAGAAACATCAAGAAAAGAACTGGTATTTTTGTTCACTGAAGCTATTGCAGCATTATTATTTTATTACTATTGTTATTATTATTAATGCACAGAAGCAGTTAGTTTTCTCCTTTATAACAGGAAAAGGTGGCCTGAGGAATAGAAGTTCAATGAAAGTTCAAGTGGTTACTCACCTAACGTGCACAACAGAGCAGAGATGCAGAACCACTTAGAAATTATAGTTAGACCAAGAAATCAATGAGGACGTGATGAATAGTAGGTACGTATTAGATTTATGTGTTAAGCTAGCCATCTGGGAGCTATTTAAATCAATTCAAATCATTTTGTCAACGGGTGAAGATAGCAAGTAATCATTCATGGTATGGCTGCTATTCAGAGAGCAGTTGGGTTCCTGTCCTGCCTGTTTCCCCCTGTCACATGGAAAGCTTCATTCTGAATTTGTGTGGAGAGGCATGAACAGAAAAATCAACCGCCTGGGAATTTACTTTTTTAATAGTCTGTGAAAAGGCTGCTGGAGCCCCTTTTGCGACCCTCCTCTGGTCTCCTCCGATGGCTTTCCCTTGGCCTTTATCCCTGACTAAGCCAGGTGGCTGTGGGAAAGACGGTTTTGTGCTGCTCCATTCTACATTTAGACATAGGCACTAAGCAGAAGTGAGTCTATAAAAAGTTTCAACTCCAGTGAGAAGTTCAAATCTGCCGCCCATCCTGTGGAACCCTCTAGAGTGCTGCCCTTCCTCCTAAGCCCCCTTCTCCCCTCACACACAGGCAGGAAACATTCACAGAGTCTGAAACAGAGGTCACGCTGAAGCCCCAGTGACTTTATTTTGCAAGCCCTTCGTATGCAATGGATAAAGTACTAATTATAGGTTTTTCCTCCAGCTTTGTCAGAGGAGCACATGAAGGGACAGGTGGGGTCTGTGCTGCAGGGTGACAGCAGAGCTGGGGAGCTGGAGGATCAGCAGAGTGAACCTGTGACAGTCACTGTCTCAGTGCTCAAGTGGTGCAGCTCTTGCATGTAGGGAAGAGGCAGGGGGAAAAAAAAGATCTCATAGACTTCAGAGGGGATGCTCTTGGTTCCCCATTCCCTACGGCTGCTTTTTCCAAGGAAAGAGAAGGGCTTTGGGTATTGTCTGGCTTGTCCAGACTCTAGGCTACTCAGTAGATTCCTGCAAGCTTCATTTCTCCCTCTTTCAACAGAAAAGGTTGTGGAGTTGTAAAGGACAAAAAACCTTGTGGAAATTTTTGATACTGCCTGTAAGTGCTCTGTGTTGGCTTCCCCTGGAAATCATGCAGTGTGTATGTGCGTGTGTGTGTGTGTATTTATATATAATCATTATGTTTCACTGTTGATTAGCCACGTTCTGGCCTATCTTGAAAGAAAGTCACTTTCCCAACGTATCTGTGGATCATAGAATCATGTATGTTGGAAAAAAAAAAATCCTTAAGATTACAGTCCAACTGTAAACCTAACACTGCCAAGTCCACCACTAAACCAAGTCCCAGAGCACCACATCTACATGTCTTTTAAATACCTCCAGAGAAGGTTACTCCACCACTTTCCTGGGCAGCCTATTCCAATGCCTGACAACCCTTTCAGTGTAAAAAATTTTCCTAATACCCAATCTAAATCTCTGCTGACACGCCTTGAGGCCATTTCCTTTCGTCCTGTCACTTGTTACTTGGGAGGAGAGATGGACACCCACCTCGTTACAACCTTGTTTCAGACAGTTGTAGACAGTGACAAGCCCTCACTCACTTTTAAATACCTCCAGAGAAGGTTACTCCACCACTTTCCTGGGCAGCCTATTCCAATGCCTGACAACCCTTTCAGTGTAAAAAATTTTCCTAATACCCAATCTAAATCTCACCTGACACACCTTGAGGCCATTTCCTTTCGTCCTGTCACTTGTTACTTGGGAGGAGAGATGGACACCCACCTCGTTACAACCTTGTTTCAGACAGTTGTAGACAGTGACAAGCCCTCACTCACCGTCAGCCTCCTCTTCTCCAGACTGAACAACCCCAGTTCCCTCAGCAGCTCTTCACAGGGCTTGTGCTCTTGACCCTATGTTAGCTTTGCTACTCTTCTTTGGACACTCTCCAGCACCTCAATGTCTTTCCTATAGTGAGGGTCCCAAAGCTGAACACAGTATTCAAGGTGCGGCCTCACCAGTGCTGAGTACAGGGGGACAATCACTTCCTTAGTCCTGCTGGTAACAGTGTTCTTGATACAGGCCAGGATGCTGTTGGCCTTCTTGGCCACCTGGGCACACTGCTGGCTCATGTTCAGCTGGCTGTCCACCAACACCCCCAGGTCATTTTTCACAGGGCAGCTCTCCAGCCACTCTTCCCCAAGCCTGTAGCGCTGCATGGGGTTGTTGTGACCCAAGTGCAGGACCCAGCGCTTGGCCTTGTTGAACCTCAAGATATCATGACATTGCCTTTTATGTAACCTATCCAATGTCTGCCATAGTGGCGGGATAGAACTCGAAGCACTGTGAACAGAGCGGACAGAGTGTGGCACATCAGCCAGGGCGTGGGGTGGCAGTTTGTGCAGCAGTTCACACAGGGAGGGCATAGTCACGCTACCAGCTCAAGAGGTGAGTTCAGTTGATGGTCATCACCCTCTCAGTATAAGCTTAGCTATGGATCCACCTGGCAGAAAGCTGTGTCCTCTGCACTCAATGAAACGGATGTGGTAACCAAGACAGAGCTCCCATGGAAACATTCAGCCATCCAGGTCCTGGGCTGCAGAGAGTGCCAGAGCCTTTCACTGGTAACCGATGGCAGTAGTCAGAACAGTGGTTCAAGAAGCCAGTCAGGTCCCCCTGGGAAACTGCCCTCAGGGACAAGGCAGTTCTTTAAGGATGCTTTCCACAGAGCGCAAGAGCTCGTAATCTCCATGTGTAAGAAATCAGGAAAGGAAAGCAAGAGACTGGCATGGATGAGTCAAGACCTGCTGGTCAAACTAAAGAAGGAAATGCACAGGCAGTGGAAGCAGGGACAGGTCTGCTGGGAAAAGTACAGGGATGCTGTGTGGTTGTGTAGGGATGGGGTCAGGAAGGCCAAGGTGCAGCTGGGGCTGAACTTGGCAAAGGATGCAAAGAATAATAAGGGCTTCTACAGATAAGTCAGCCAGAAAAGGAAGGTCAAAGACAGCATATTCCCCTGATGAACAAGACTGGCAAACTAGTAACAACAGATGAGAGAAGGCTTAGGTACTCAACAACTTTTTTGCCTAAGTCTTCACTGGTGACTTCTCTTCCCACACCTCTTGAGTGGATGGACCACAAGGCAGCAGCTCGGGGAGCAAAGTCCCTTCCACTGTAAGATAAAATCAGGTTTGTGACCATCTGATGAAGCTGAATATACATGAGTCTATGGGAGCTGACAAGATGCATCCCAGAGTCCTGAGGGAACTGGCTGATGTAGTCACCAGGCCAGCCTCCATGACAGGTGAAAAGTCATGTCAGTCACGTAAAGTCCCTGGTGACTGGAAAAAGGGAAACCTTGCACCCATTTTTTTGAAAGGGTAGAAAGATCCTGGGAACTACCGACCTGTCAGCTTCACTCTGTGCCTGGTAAGATCTTGGAACAGGTCCTCCTAGAAGCTATGCTAAGGCACATGGAGGACAGGAAGGTGATTCAAGACAGTCAGCGTGGCTTCACCAAGGGTAAGTCCTGCCTGACCAACCTTGTGGCCTTTTATGATGGAGTGACTACATCAGCGGACAAGGGAGGACCTATGGATGTCGTCTACCTGGACTTCCGTAAGGCCATTGACACCGTCCCCGACAACATCCTTTTCTCTAAGCTGGGGAGATATGGATTTGAAGGTTAAACACCTGCCACCCTCTTAATTGAAAGAAGAAGATGTTGAGAATCAGAGGTATCAAGATTTAAATGACTTGATTTAGAGGTTATGAAATGCTTACTTTGAAGACTTGCTTTGGTTAATTCAGTGTGTAGGGTGTTGTCACTTATAGAGTGCACCTCACCTTCTTCTGCAGCATGACCACCACTAGATTAATCTTTTTCATCTCCTGGGTGAATATTAAAGAACATGGTCAAGGATGAAGAACTGTTGACATGAATGAGGCTGCAGAGATTTTGCTGTTGAGTTGCAAAGCGACTTTTAATTTGACTTTGTAAGTACCTGGGTGGTCTTGCCTACACCTATCTTAGTGCATCTAAGAAAAAAAATGTTCCTGTTCAGAGACAGAGTGAACTTGCGTCCTTGTTTCTCTTAACACATTTTAGATATACGGCATCAAGCACCAAAAGCCAGCTACTTTCTGATGTCACTGTAACATTTCCAGCCAGACTGATTTTGCTATAATCATTAATTTTGTAGGGCTATTTGCTGCCTTCCCCATAGACCTCGGTTATTTACATTTCAGAGACTCAAGCTGGATTCCAAATCACAGTTTTGTTTTTCAAACAACAGAGGAGACCAAAAAAAGTTTTGAGATTCATTATTAGATATGGTAATCCCTCATCTATTATTTTTAAAGCAGCTGCTATTCCCAGGACAAGACACTTAATTGCTAGGGAGAACATACAGGCAATGGTGAGTCTAGACAGATTTATGTGACACAGATCTAGAAATTCAGCAAAAGCGTTTCAGACTGTACTAACAACTGGTCTGACACTGATCATATTTAGCCTCATATAAATACATGCATCCATATGGCTTAGAACAGTTAGTAAAATATGTTTAGCTCTCCAATTGTAGTTGGCCTTTTCTAGCTATCTTCTGCTTTTTTGAAAACTTTATGTATGAGAGAATAGCAAAGCTGTCAATAATATTTGATGTCTTTACATGCCTTCAGAAACATGAATATTCAAATGTGGTCTTCTGCGTGAGTCTTGGCATCAGCAATGATAACAGGCATTTCAGAGCCATGATTGTGCCTGGACGTGCGCTTACCTCCCCTGAGCACAGGGGCTGTGGAGCAAGGTGTCAGAGATGTTTGTGTGAACACCTGCACTGGCTTAATTTTCCACTGTTTTGACAGAAAGTCCCAAATTTCCCTGGTAATTTGGAGAGGTGACAATTAATACCGGTCCATATGGCCTCGTCCCAAAAATAACTTTAAAAATAATTTCCAAACACTGTCTTTACAAGCAACAATTCTGGAAAAGTCTGGATAAGTGGTTTTGTGAGGGACATTTGGCCGTTGTGTAAAAGGGACAAGCACCATATCAGTTTCTGTGGCAGTAGGAAAAAAGGGAATTTCATTTTCCTGAACATCGAAAAAAATAATCTTCTCCTAAAGAAAGACAAAAAGGGATGATAAAATCCACAGCTTGTTGTAGCTTTAATTGACTTAAATGTCAAGGATTTCTTGAACTTTTTGCCCCAAAGGAATTTTATTCCACTGTCACAGTCATTTTGTTTTGTGGTTAAGGTTATCTTGCTAATGAGTCTGGAATTTGATTTCCTGTAGTGAACCAAGACTCACTCAAAGTGATGTCTGTAAAACAGTAAAGAGCAGTATGGATGCAGCTGAGAAAACTTCCAGTAAGATGTCTCTCAAATGTTCATTATAATTTATCACTATTCTTCCGGGCCTACTTAAGGTATAACTGTAAAAGATAAATAATTTCCCAAAGGCATGAAGTTACAGTTCTCTTTTGATTTCTCAATAACAGTAGTTTTCTGGAGAGATATCATAGAATTACAGTCAAGAACCAACACCTTCCTTTGCCTCAGGTAGGACTTTACTAGTGCTCGCATGGGGTGATATTAATGTGCTGGGTGCTGGCCTTACAGAAGTCCAGATAAACAACATCCATAGCATATGCTCATTGTAGGGGCTTTTCGACTACATGACCTTTAAGAGTCCCTTCCAACCCAAACTATTCTATGATTCTGTGATTCCAAGTGTTCTGTTCACGTAGTTCACACTGCTGTTTAGCAAATGTGGAAGAATTCAAGTTCTTTTGGAAGAAGGGAGATACTTAGGTTCCCAAAACAGCTTCAACAGTGCAGATAAAAGGTGCCTTCAATTTTTACAGGAAACTGGGACATAAAAAATGCGAAGGAAATGAAAGAGATTACAGTTACTCAGAAAGAGAATAGCAGACTTGGGAGAATGATAAAGTCATACTTCGTATTTGTATGTAGCTTTTCAAAAAAGAAACAACAAAAACAACTACAACAACAGCCGCAACAAAACCAAAAGCATAAAGGCAAGAAAACAGAAAATGTCCATAGTTTTACCACTGAATCATATCTTTGTCTGGCAAGAATCTTACAGGAACCCACAACTACCCCGGTGAAAATCAATCTTAACATAACTGTAAATGCACTAGCACTACATATTTTAACAGAATAAGATCTGTCCTTCTTGCTGTCCCCATTCTCTCAGAGGGAATTTCTTGTGTATTTGTTACTCTACTGATGTTTTTCAGTTTCTTCTGTCAGGGGATGAATGGCCTTGTTTCATCAAAAGAGTGGTTGTAAAAAGGGGTGCTTGCAAATGGAGCACTTTTAATCATCAAAGAGAATCATTCTAGTTATGCATAACAACTCTATTTCAATGTAAGCAATTAATTTGCATCAAAAACTTAGTTTGTATCAGACAAGACTTTTCACTGTAGCAAGTGGTTTGGTTGTGACAGCAGCTGCTGCTTCTAAATATGTGCACTTTATCCGGGCATAAACCATTTGGATATAAGCAACACAGAAAATAAATATGTCATTAATCTACACTAACTAACTGAGCTACACTAACTAAACTAACAACGAAATAAATGAAGATACCCTTTCACATTCTTATGAGTGCTTCATTGTAAGATAATAAACTAATATTGAAAATCCTAAAAAATTCAAAGACCCTAACTGGTGTTACTGCACAAGTGAGTAGTTCTACAGCAAATCTGGAAAGAGCCTTGCTAACAGAAGGAAGAAAGACCACAGGGAAACTTCTTGTTGTTCAGAGACAGGGATTTCTGGTTATTAGTCTGGCTGAAGATAATCTATTTAAAAATGGCATCTGGTGCTTAAATATCAGTGAGATCATCCAATTTCAGGTATGCAGAAACCATGGCAAAATACCCACAAGGACTTGTGTTAATACGCATTTTCCCTATGGGTAGAAGTGTGCTTACCTCCCATAAAAAGCAAGGATGATTTATCAGCTGGACATGTGTAAGTAAGCAAGTAACCCACCCCCACCCTACCATCTCCAGCTTTTTCGCAGGAAGGAAAGGAGAAATATTGTCTTCACAAGTAACAATTCTAGTTGTTTTGTTACTGTGCTCACATAAAATGTGTGACCAGAAGCTGCCATTTTAAAGGGGCCTGGAGGGAAAGCTGGGGGACCCTTAGTCTCCACAAAGCCCAAAAGAGCTTAGTCCTCAGCACTTGTAAGGCTATGTGTCAAACACATCGTTCTTTCTCTGCTTCCCACTCTAGTAAATACATGGTAATGAAGGTGGCTGATTAGTTTATTACTAATAGCAAAGAATGTACAACTGGACAAATTACTTTTGCTGCAACTTGCACCTGCTTCTGCAGAGATGCCCAAGCTAGCCCCAAGGGAGGTCGTTCACACTCCTGATCACAGGACCCCACAGTGGCCCAGGGCTTTCCCTGGCCCCCAGGACCTCCGTCCACCTCACCGCACAGTGACACACGCAGGGTCTGGGTCTGCAGTGGGACTCAGCCAGCAGTAGTGTCCCACAGAGCTGTGTCTGAGCACACTTCAGGATGTTCACAGAATCCCAGAATCTTCTAGGTTGGAAGGGACCTTAAAGATCATCTTGTCCAACCGTCAACCTAATTTTGACAAAAATAGACACCTGCACAACAAACAAAAAGCAACACCATCACTAGACCATACCTCCCAGCACTACATCAACCCATCTTTTGAACACCTCCAGGGATGGTGCCTCAACCACCTCCCTGGGCAGCTCATTCCAATGTTTGGTAACCCTTTCAGTGAAAAAATTTTTCCTAATATCCAGCCTGAACCTCCCCTGGCGTAACTTGAGGCCATTTCGTCTCGTCCTGTCACCTGTGACTTGAGAGAAGAGACCTACCCCCATCTCTCTACAGCCTCCTTTCAGGTAGTTGGAGAGAGCAATAAGGTCTCCCCTCAGCCTCCTCTTCTCCAGGCTGAATAACCCCAGCTCCCTCAGCCTCTCCTCATAAGACTTGTTAAGCCACAGTATCTAAACTAGCCCTATTAATGTATGCAGCACACAGGTAAACCTGCCTCCTCAGTTCCTCCTGCCACTTAATCTGTAGCATGCATAGTGTGTGCAGTAGCTTAACTTTCACCAGGAGCAGCTCCAGCATAACGTATGGGGCGCAGACAGGCTCCCTGAGATGTTTCAGCCTCTGCCTCGCTGTACTGATGCCAGGAGCAGCCACAAGAGCCCACAGGGGCTCTGGCTGTCTTTAAGTACACTCATCTTTTCACAGGTACATTGAGCAACTAACGCTGGTACCAAGCACAGCCTCAGGGGGCCCTTTTATGTCACAGGTTTCTGCAAGGTTGCTCTCCATTCCCACGGCATGTTGCTCTTATGTTCTTGGCGTTTCCTGAGGCAGAGTTACCCTGCTCTTAGAGTGGCTCCTGCTGAAACACTGTTTTGTAGTACTGTATTGCCATTGCCTTGAAAGTCTTCTCAGATCTGTCCTTTGGGCAGGAAATATTCTGGTGTGCTGATCTGAAAGCAGTGCTTTTAACTTCCCTCAAGTTCCTCCCTGTGAAATATGAGGTACCTCCATCAAATTGCCATATAGGGTTGGAGGAAGAGAAAGTCAATGTGGTAATTTCCTAGGGTGGGGCAAAAAAGGAAAATACTGTCAAGTGAGAGGTGCTGATATTTGGACACTTTGTTATTTCTCCAAACTGGGACAAAAAGTGACATTCTCTGATAACCTTCTTATGAAAAAAACCCACTTGTTTCTAAAAGTGGCATAGAAATGGCTACCTTTGACTTTACTGTTTGCATCTATTACACAATATATTGCAGAAAAATGGAAGTTGCTATGCTGGCATTGGTATGAAATGTCCTGGCTCCTTCAAACCAAAGCATTTCTGTGGTCTCCTGGCACTGTCAGTAGTCGCACATTCTTGTGGAGCATCTCAGTTCAGTGTTTCTCCAATAGCATTCACAGATGGAAAACCACTCTCAGAATATCTCCAGCCATGTCTCCTGTTGATTAAGGATTCTTTGACTCCAAGGTTTTTGTGGGTTTAATACACTTATACAAATGTACACAAAAGATCCTAAGTCCATAGTCTTTTCTTTAGAGACATTTCATACTACCAAACCATCCTGTCAGTCTTCTCCCTCAAGACTAAAGTGTTTTTCTCTTATTAAAATTTGGGCCTGTGAGCAGTTTGGTGTGGGATGCTTCTCATACAGTTCAAGATTTCCAGGAAAGACCAAAAATTACACAGACCAAATGGCAGACATTGTAAAATGGTGTGACTTTCAGTGGGTGTTCTGCACATCGCGACAAGAAAGGTGGCTGCATTAAGTCCACAAAAAAGAAAATATTATACTGTATTTAGCTTTTTAAATCTTGGATGGTCACTAAACTCTTGAAAATTCAAAGCAAATCCTCAGAAGTCATTGGGGCTATGCAGAAATAACTGAGGAAAAAAAGAAGGCAGTCACACTCTTTATTTAAACTGGCACCTTGCGCAAATTTCAGCTTTTTATTGAAAAGAAAGTGCTGCAGGGATCGTTATCCTGAGGTTCCCATCACATCTACTGTTTCACACAAAGCCTTGAAAACCCAGTCAAAGGTGTTGAAACAACTCAGGCTGGAAATTGGCAAAACTAGATGCAAAATTTGCAATAATTTCAACCCATGACCTGTCACTATTCTGCTGACAGGGAGAAAAGCAGCTGCTCCAAGAGGAAGTAATGCCTCTTGCAGTCAGAAGAAGAGGTGGTTGACAGCGACCCCGGCAAGAGCAGAAATTTGCTTTTAGTCACAGCTAGTTCATTTTAGGAGACGGTGGCATTTTGCAGGCCAATCCCAGTGCTGTGGAAAAACATGATCCTGCTTGCAGTGTGTAATAATTCTGTGCTGTTTCTTAATGTGAGTCAGGCGTATCCAGATTTCTGGCATCAGCTGAGGTTCTCCCAGAAGGTCTATTCTGAGCTCCCTGTGCAATGAAGTAAGAGCTGTGCATATGTCAGTGTATTAAAGGTTCTGCATGCTGTGAAACCCAGTTAAGGAATTTTCTCACAGGCTCCCTATGCTTTTATATTTGGAGCTCCAGCAACCCTGCAATGGCACAAAAATCTGGTGAGAAGCATGGCTTTGATTTCAGCTGACAAGTAATAGAGGTGTAAGCCAAATTTACCTCTCTTTAAAGCACAATTTAGCAGATTGCTGTTCACCCCAGTTATTTCAGTGACACAGAATGGAAGACCTCCAATGCAAAGACTAGGAGCTGCCTAATTATGAACTCTTACTGAAATTTAAAATACTGCCAAAGCAATTAAAGGATGACTACTCAGATGTTGGAGTACAGATCACAAATAATGAAGCACAGGGAAATATTTCACACTCTGTATTATTGATAGCATAAATACTTTCTGCACACCTTGAACTGATAATAATTCAATATAAGCTCTCAGAGCTCAAGAATGCCTCTTTGAATCTCAGTGCTGATTAAGAGGACTTCATCCACTTTTTTTTTTTTTTTTTTGGTAATATCCTGAAGGCAATAACCAGCAGAGCCTTGCTCTGTGAAAATAGACCCAGGTTTCAACACGCATTACTTCTGTCCCATTTCAGAACAGTTCGCCTTCAGCCTAGTGACTTGCAGCAGCTAGCCTGGGTTTGTCCAGTCGCTTATTTAGATCTTAAAACGACAAGAGCCCAAACACATTTGTTGATTCAAGAGCTGCAAAACTTTAGCATCCAGGGAGGAGCTGCTGTTAAATGACTGCTATCAGTGGTGGTTTGCTTTCCATCTCGGACTGATCAGCTCCAAAACCCAGTCCGTCGCTTTCAGCCGCGCACCCGACACTCTCTTCGCTTGTGCCAGTTTACGGGCATAAGGCTGGTGGTTTCATGGCGAAAAGCTATTCTGAGAGTTTCTGAAACAAAGCCTTAATGATATATGGCTGCCAAAGTTAGCTGTTTCACAGCTGTAATAGCACACTGTAGGCTGCGTGGCAGCCAAGATGTCTTTGTTACTGTATTAGTGAGGTGCGAGCCTCTGGAATGCTACAGGCAGTGAGAGCCATCGTGGGTGGCAGCTGCCTTCAGAGTCCTTGAAAGGATATGCTGCGATAACTTGATAAGGTGTTTGCATGTGTTAGAGGGCATGACATCCATGCAAGTCTGGGTGATTAGAGCACAATTTTCTTTGGACGCGAGCTGCTCCAAACTGCATGGAAATTGGGTGGAAAATATGAAGCATGCTGTGTTTTTTCCACAGGGCTCTAATTATTTCATGAGAAGCAGTTTTCCTGCTAACGTCTGATTCAGTTAATGTGGTTATGCATTCTTTTAGACTGCCCCTCAACTTTCCCAATCAGGATACACTGCATTTTGTTAGAGATCCTGACAATTGTGACATTGGGATGTGGGGTCACATTCTCAATCTGAGAGCTGGTCTCTGTAAAACTCGTATAAATAAGCAAGAGTTCCACTGAAGTTATGCTGGTATAAATACAGAATAAGTGAGATGAGTCTTTGACATGCTGTTCTTATTCTCTGTGTCTATGTGGACCTAAACACTCTAGATACCATGACAATTTGACCACTGTAAATGGCATTCTCCTGTTTCTCCCTGCTTGAAACTTTTTTGTATATTTCTTGAACAGACTTTGCAATTTTGTCAACCATAGGTGAACCTTTTTCCATAAAGGAAAGACACAAACCAAATTCTTCTCATAATCAGATGCTCTGTCCCCTCCGCTTGTTCCCCTTGCAGAAAGCCCCTTCAAGCCCATCCATGCACTCAGGTGCCACTTAGCTGTTCTTGTTAGGTTGTTGTGGTTCTGGTCCATGGTTACCAGGCAGGGCAGCTCTCTTTTAAACAAGTGCATAGGATCCTATGCCTAAGGTTTTGTGTTAGCAGGCATGAGGGTGATTGTCCCCTCAGTCACATCAGTCCCTGGAGCTGTGTTAGCTCAAGGGTATGAGATGCGGGACCCATATATAGTGTGAATACCGGCATTCCCTGAAGAGGGGTAAACAGCATGCCCAGCCTCTTTAAATTTCCTGTAGTCAGCCAGAGGTACTGTGGCTGCATTTTCCAAATAACTGAGAAAGCTGATTTTAACATGGGGCTGTTTTTCAGAAATGGGGATTACACCATATGACTGACTGGCATGCCGAAATGAGATGTGTATCCCATAGTGGTGGAGTATTTTAAGACTGCATCCTGCCCTTGATGAACAAACTTAATACATATGATGAACAGGGCTTGGTCCCATTTCCTTCTGGTGAAACCTCATACTGCATGAATAAAAGTTCTCAGGGTTTTTTCCCCTTATGATTCATTTGTCTAAATTCCGCTGAAGTTTTTGGATTATGACAGTTTAGCAGGAAGAAGATGAACTCTTAGTGATTGTCTTGTTATGAAGGATGAAATGATTTAATTTTATAATTAAACCAGGGATACAAGCCAAGTATGTTCAGTGCTGAGATAAACACAGATGCTAAACAAGTTATTGATATTCGTGAACCATTTCCATGCTAGGAACCTGAGATGAGTGATTTGGACTGCAGAAATGTAGTTTGCAGCAAAGTCTGCAGTGCTTAAACTTGACAAGGCAAAAGCACATACTGTCTTGCACATAACTGCATTTGGGTTTCCAATTATATTATGCTAACAGAAAATACAAAATTGCTTTCTTCCTTTCCAAGAAGTGTCCATCAAGAGAGAAAACTGTAGATCTAACCATTGGTAAATTCCTCTTTTTGTATAGATGTTCTTACAAAAGCTATCTCTCTTCAGCACAGGTAAATCAGGTGCCTTAGGTAAATGAGGGCCAGAGCAATCTCACCTAGACTAAATGTGCTCCAGGAGGTCTTATTCAAAATACCAGTAGAGATCTTCTGTCTGCTGTGGGGTCACTAAAGAAGTTACTGCAAGGTAAGGCAGGGTGTGAAATGAATTCACAGCAGTGCACATGCGTGTGTGGTCAGCACACATAAGCACAGAGCACCTTACTCCTTTCTCGCTCAACAGAAAAAGCTGCTTCGCATTTACTGCAGGCTTTTATGCTGCATGAAGCAAACAGTGTGCTAGAAATTCGTGTCTTTCTTTATCTTCCAGTACCTTGTTCTTATGTCCAGAACTTGAATGTCTTTCCTGGCAGTTCCCTAATCTCATTACTGAATAATGATGTGGTGTATCATATCCCTGACCTCCAGCTTATTTCAGGATGCTGCAGAGTCAGTGTAGCCAGAGGTCACGGGCACAGGCTGCAAAAGTGAATAGATACTGAACTGAGGCTGGGTATAGATTAGAAGTCAAGGAACATAGGGCTAAATTTCTAAAATTCATCTAAAGAAAGCTGGAATTCAACATTTCTTTGGACCGATAATTCCATATGGACTGTAGTTGCTCAGTTGCCCTTAATGAAACTATTTTCATGCTTCCTGAAGCTGCTTTTCTTCTATGTAGGCAACCTGGTAGATGAAAGGGATATGTTCGACTAGCATTTTAATTTCATAAGCACAATGGATGTGCTGAAGATTCACATGAGCTGAGAGTAGGTTAACTTTTAACACATAGTTTCTAAATAGACTTGCAAGTTGCAGCAGTGCTGCTCTATTGATGCACATTGGAACTTGGAACTGCAATATAAAATACCTCAAGAACTGAAAAATCAGAATGTGCTAAATTCCATGTCTCTTAATATCTTCCAAAACTGTGCATTAGCATTGGGTTTCTAGCTGAGTACCACATATTTTCAAGTTATTTCTTCTTCTACGTGAACAGAAAGCAACCTTGTATGCTTCCCTGCACAGTCCTGACTAACTGTTGCACGCAGAAAGAGTGAGTGGATCAGACCAACATCACAGAATCATGGAGTCATAGAATGCTTCAGGTCAGAAGGAATCTTAAAGATCATTGAGTTCCAACCCCCCTGCCATGGGCAGGGACACCTCCCACTAGACCAGGTTGCCCAAAGCCCCATCCAGCCTGGCCTTGAACACTTCCAGGGACGGGGCATCCACAGCTTCCCTGGGCAACCTGTTCCAGTGTCTCACCACCCTCACAGGAAAGAATTTCTTTCTAGTATCTAATGTAAATCTCCCCTCTTTCAACTCACATGGTTGTTGGGTTTGTTTTTTTTTATTTCTTTTTTCAGTAGCCAGGAGTATGACGGCACAGACAGATGCTGAGTTTCATTCCAGAATCCAGGTCTTGGATGATTGGCTGGTGGCTCTCCTGGGGCATTCAACCGAAAATTACAGAAACATCAAGAAAAGAACTGGTATTTTTGTTCACTGAAGCTATTGCAGCATTATTATTTTATTACTATTGTTATTATTATTAATGCACAGAAGCAGTTAGTTTTCTCCTTTATAACAGGAAAAGGTGGCCTGAGGAATAGAAGTTCAATGAAAGTTCAAGTGGTTACTCACCTAACGTGCACAACAGAGCAGAGATGCAGAACCACTTAGAAATTATAGTTAGACCAAGAAATCAATGAGGACGTGATGAATAGTAGGTACGTATTAGATTTATGTGTTAAGCTAGCCATCTGGGAGCTATTTAAATCAATTCAAATCATTTTGTCAACGGGTGAAGATAGCAAGTAATCATTCATGGTATGGCTGCTATTCAGAGAGCAGTTGGGTTCCTGTCCTGCCTGTTTCCCCCTGTCACATGGAAAGCTTCATTCTGAATTTGTGTGGAGAGCCATGAACAGAAAAATCAACCGCCTGGGAATTTACTTTTTTAATAGTCTGTGAAAAGGCTGCTGGAGCCCCTTTTGCGACCCTCCTCTGGTCTCCTCCGATGGCTTTCCCTTGGCCTTTATCCCTGACTAAGCCAGGTGGCTGTGGGAAAGACGGTTTTGTGCTGCTCCATTCTACATTTAGACATAGGCACTAAGCAGAAGTGAGTCTATAAAAAGTTTCAACTCCAGTGAGAAGTTCAAATCTGCCGCCCATCCTGTGGAACCCTCTAGAGTGCTGCCCTTCCTCCTAAGCCCCCTTCTCCCCTCACACACAGGCAGGAAACATTCACAGAGTCTGAAACAGAGGTCACGCTGAAGCCCCAGTGACTTTATTTTGCAAGCCCTTCGTATGCAATGGATAAAGTACTAATTATAGGTTTTTCCTCCAGCTTTGTCAGAGGAGCACATGAAGGGACAGGTGGGGTCTGTGCTGCAGGGTGACAGCAGAGCTGGGGAGCTGGAGGATCAGCAGAGTGAACCTGTGACAGTCACTGTCTCAGTGCTCAAGTGGTGCAGCTCTTGCATGTAGGGAAGAGGCAGGGGGAAAAAAAAGATCTCATAGACTTCAGAGGGGATGCTCTTGGTTCCCCATTCCCTACGGCTGCTTTTTCCAAGGAAAGAGAAGGGCTTTGGGTATTGTCTGGCTTGTCCAGACTCTAGGCTACTCAGTAGATTCCTGCAAGCTTCATTTCTCCCTCTTTCAACAGAAAAGGTTGTGGAGTTGTAAAGGACAAAAAACCTTGTGGAAATTTTTGATACTGCCTGTAAGTGCTCTGTGTTGGCTTCCCCTGGAAATCATGCAGTGTGTATGTGCGTGTGTGTGTGTGTATTTATATATAATCATTATGTTTCACTGTTGATTAGCCACGTTCTGGCCTATCTTGAAAGAAAGTCACTTTCCCAAAGTATCTGTGGATCATAGAATCATGTATGTTGGAAAAAAAAAAATCCTTAAGATTACAGTCCAACTGTAAACCTAACACTGCCAAGTCCACCACTAAACCAAGTCCCAGAGCACCACATCTACATGTCTTTTAAATACCTCCAGAGAAGGTTACTCCACCACTTTCCTGGGCAGCCTATTCCAATGCCTGACAACCCTTTCAGTGTAAAAAATTTTCCTAATACCCAATCTAAATCTCACCTGACACACCTTGAGGCCATTTCCTTTCGTCCTGTCACTTGTTACTTGGGAGGAGAGATGGACACCCACCTCGTTACAACCTTGTTTCAGACAGTTGTAGACAGTGACAAGCCCTCACTCACCGTCAGCCTCCTCTTCTCCAGACTGAACAACCCCAGTTCCCTCAGCAGCTCTTCACAGGGCTTGTGCTCTTGACCCTATGTTAGCTTTGCTACTCTTCTTTGGACACTCTCCAGCACCTCAATGTCTTTCCTATAGTGAGGGTCCCAAAGCTGAACACAGTATTCAAGGTGCGGCCTCACCAGTGCTGAGTACAGGGGGACAATCACTTCCTTAGTCCTGCTGGTAACAGTGTTCTTGATACAGGCCAGGATGCTGTTGGCCTTCTTGGCCACCTGGGCACACTGCTGGCTCATGTTCAGCCGGCTGTCCACCAACACCCCCAGGTCATTTTTCACAGGGCAGCTCTCCAGCCACTCTTCCCCAAGCCTGTAGCGCTGCATGGGGTTGTTGTGACCCAAGTGCAGGACCCAGCACTTGGCCTTGTTGAACCTCAAGATATCATGACATTGCCTTTTATGTAACCTATCCAATGTCTGCCATAGTGGCGGGATAGAACTCGAAGCACTGTGAACAGAGCGGACAGAGTGTGGCACATCAGCCAGGGCGTGGGGTGGCAGTTTGTGCAGCAGTTCACACAGGGAGGGCATAGTCACGCTACCAGCTCAAGAGGTGAGTTCAGTTGATGGTCATCACCCTCTCAGTATAAGCTTAGCTATGGATCCACCTGGCAGAAAGCTGTGTCCTCTGCACTCAATGAAACGGATGTGGTAACCAAGACAGAGCTCCCATGGAAACATTCAGCCATCCAGGTCCTGGGCTGCAGAGAGTGCCAGAGCCTTTCACTGGTAACCGATGGCAGTAGTCAGAACAGTGGTTCAAGAAGCCAGTCAGGTCCCCCTGGGAAACTGCCCTCAGGGACAAGGCAGTTCTTTAAGGATGCTTTCCACAGAGCGCAAGAGCTCGTAATCTCCATGTGTAAGAAATCAGGAAAGGAAAGCAAGAGACTGGCATGGATGAGTCAAGACCTGCTGGTCAAACTAAAGAAGGAAATGCACAGGCAGTGGAAGCAGGGACAGGTCTGCTGGGAAAAGTACAGGGATGCTGTGTGGTTGTGTAGGGATGGGGTCAGGAAGGCCAAGGTGCAGCTGGGGCTGAACTTGGCAAAGGATGCAAAGAATAATAAGGGCTTCTACAGATAAGTCAGCCAGAAAAGGAAGGTCAAAGACAGCATATTCCCCTGATGAACAAGACTGGCAAACTAGTAACAACAGATGAGAGAAGGCTTAGGTACTCAACAACTTTTTTGCCTAAGTCTTCACTGGTGACTTCTCTTCCCACACCTCTTGAGTGGATGGACCACAAGGCAGCAGCTCGGGGAGCAAAGTCCCTTCCACTGTAAGATAAAATCAGGTTTGTGACCATCTGATGAAGCTGAATATACATGAGTCTATGGGAGCTGACAAGATGCATCCCAGAGTCCTGAGGGAACTGGCTGATGTAGTCACCAGGCCAGCCTCCATGACAGGTGAAAAGTCATGTCAGTCACGTAAAGTCCCTGGTGACTGGAAAAAGGGAAACCTTGCACCCATTTTTTTGAAAGGGTAGAAAGATCCTGGGAACTACCGACCTGTCAGCTTCACTCTGTGCCTGGTAAGATCTTGGAACAGGTCCTCCTAGAAGCTATGCTAAGGCACATGGAGGACAGGAAGGTGATTCAAGACAGTCAGCGTGGCTTCACCAAGGGTAAGTCCTGCCTGACCAACCTTGTGGCCTTTTATGATGGAGTGACTACATCAGCGGACAAGGGAGGACCTATGGATGTCGTCTACCTGGACTTCCGTAAGGCCATTGACACCGTCCCCGACAACATCCTTTTCTCTAAGCTGGGGAGATATGGATTTGAAGGTTAAACACCTGCCACCCTCTTAATTGAAAGAAGAAGATGTTGAGAATCAGAGGTATCAAGATTTAAATGACTTGATTTAGAGGTTATGAAATGCTTACTTTGAAGACTTGCTTTGGTTAATTCAGTGTGTAGGGTGTTGTCACTTATAGAGTGCACCTCACCTTCTTCTGCAGCATGACCACCACTAGATTAATCTTTTTCATCTCCTGGGTGAATATTAAAGAACATGGTCAAGGATGAAGAACTGTTGACATGAATGAGGCTGCAGAGATTTTGCTGTTGAGTTGCAAAGCGACTTTTAATTTGACTTTGTAAGTACCTGGGTGGTCTTGCCTACACCTATCTTAGTGCATCTAAGAAAAAAAATGTTCCTGTTCAGAGACAGAGTGAACTTGCGTCCTTGTTTCTCTTAACACATTTTAGATATACGGCATCAAGCACCAAAAGCCAGCTACTTTCTGATGTCACTGTAACATTTCCAGCCAGACTGATTTTGCTATAATCATTAATTTTGTAGGGCTATTTGCTGCCTTCCCCATAGACCTCGGTTATTTACATTTCAGAGACTCAAGCTGGATTCCAAATCACAGTTTTGTTTTTCAAACAACAGAGGAGACCAAAAAAAGTTTTGAGATTCATTATTAGATATGGTAATCCCTCATCTATTATTTTTAAAGCAGCTGCTATTCCCAGGACAAGACACTTAATTGCTAGGGAGAACATACAGGCAATGGTGAGTCTAGACAGATTTATGTGACACAGATCTAGAAATTCAGCAAAAGCGTTTCAGACTGTACTAACAACTGGTCTGACACTGATCATATTTAGCCTCATATAAATACATGCATCCATATGGCTTAGAACAGTTAGTAAAATATGTTTAGCTCTCCAATTGTAGTTGGCCTTTTCTAGCTATCTTCTGCTTTTTTGAAAACTTTATGTATGAGAGAATAGCAAAGCTGTCAATAATATTTGATGTCTTTACATGCCTTCAGAAACATGAATATTCAAATGTGGTCTTCTGCGTGAGTCTTGGCATCAGCAATGATAACAGGCATTTCAGAGCCATGATTGTGCCTGGACGTGCGCTTACCTCCCCTGAGCACAGGGGCTGTGGAGCAAGGTGTCAGAGATGTTTGTGTGAACACCTGCACTGGCTTAATTTTCCACTGTTTTGACAGAAAGTCCCAAATTTCCCTGGTAATTTGGAGAGGTGACAATTAATACCGGTCCATATGGCCTCGTCCCAAAAATAACTTTAAAAATAATTTCCAAACACTGTCTTTACAAGCAACAATTCTGGAAAAGTCTGGATAAGTGGTTTTGTGAGGGACATTTGGCCGTTGTGTAAAAGGGACAAGCACCATATCAGTTTCTGTGGCAGTAGGAAAAAAGGGAATTTCATTTTCCTGAACATCGAAAAAAATAATCTTCTCCTAAAGAAAGACAAAAAGGGATGATAAAATCCACAGCTTGTTGTAGCTTTAATTGACTTAAATGTCAAGGATTTCTTGAACTTTTTGCCCCAAAGGAATTTTATTCCACTGTCACAGTCATTTTGTTTTGTGGTTAAGGTTATCTTGCTAATGAGTCTGGAATTTGATTTCCTGTAGTGAACCAAGACTCACTCAAAGTGATGTCTGTAAAACAGTAAAGAGCAGTATGGATGCAGCTGAGAAAACTTCCAGTAAGATGTCTCTCAAATGTTCATTATAATTTATCACTATTCTTCCGGGCCTACTTAAGGTATAACTGTAAAAGATAAATAATTTCCCAAAGGCATGAAGTTACAGTTCTCTTTTGATTTCTCAATAACAGTAGTTTTCTGGAGAGATATCATAGAATTACAGTCAAGAACCAACACCTTCCTTTGCCTCAGGTAGGACTTTACTAGTGCTCGCATGGGGTGATATTAATGTGCTGGGTGCTGGCCTTACAGAAGTCCAGATAAACAACATCCATAGCATATGCTCATTGTAGGGGCTTTTCGACTACATGACCTTTAAGAGTCCCTTCCAACCCAAACTATTCTATGATTCTGTGATTCCAAGTGTTCTGTTCACGTAGTTCACACTGCTGTTTAGCAAATGTGGAAGAATTCAAGTTCTTTTGGAAGAAGGGAGATACTTAGGTTCCCAAAACAGCTTCAACAGTGCAGATAAAAGGTGCCTTCAATTTTTACAGGAAACTGGGACATAAAAAATGCGAAGGAAATGAAAGAGATTACAGTTACTCAGAAAGAGAATAGCAGACTTGGGAGAATGATAAAGTCATACTTCGTATTTGTATGTAGCTTTTCAAAAAAGAAACAACAAAAACAACTACAACAACAGCCGCAACAAAACCAAAAGCATAAAGGCAAGAAAACAGAAAATGTCCATAGTTTTACCACTGAATCATATCTTTGTCTGGCAAGAATCTTACAGGAACCCACAACTACCCCGGTGAAAATCAATCTTAACATAACTGTAAATGCACTAGCACTACATATTTTAACAGAATAAGATCTGTCCTTCTTGCTGTCCCCATTCTCTCAGAGGGAATTTCTTGTGTATTTGTTACTCTACTGATGTTTTTCAGTTTCTTCTGTCAGGGGATGAATGGCCTTGTTTCATCAAAAGAGTGGTTGTAAAAAGGGGTGCTTGCAAATGGAGCACTTTTAATCATCAAAGAGAATCATTCTAGTTATGCATAACAACTCTATTTCAATGTAAGCAATTAATTTGCATCAAAAACTTAGTTTGTATCAGACAAGACTTTTCACTGTAGCAAGTGGTTTGGTTGTGACAGCAGCTGCTGCTTCTAAATATGTGCACTTTATCCGGGCATAAACCATTTGGATATAAGCAACACAGAAAATAAATATGTCATTAATCTACACTAACTAACTGAGCTACACTAACTAAACTAACAACGAAATAAATGAAGATACCCTTTCACATTCTTATGAGTGCTTCATTGTAAGATAATAAACTAATATTGAAAATCCTAAAAAATTCAAAGACCCTAACTGGTGTTACTGCACAAGTGAGTAGTTCTACAGCAAATCTGGAAAGAGCCTTGCTAACAGAAGGAAGAAAGACCACAGGGAAACTTCTTGTTGTTCAGAGACAGGGATTTCTGGTTATTAGTCTGGCTGAAGATAATCTATTTAAAAATGGCATCTGGTGCTTAAATATCAGTGAGATCATCCAATTTCAGGTATGCAGAAACCATGGCAAAATACCCACAAGGACTTGTGTTAATACGCATTTTCCCTATGGGTAGAAGTGTGCTTACCTCCCATAAAAAGCAAGGATGATTTATCAGCTGGACATGTGTAAGTAAGCAAGTAACCCACCCCCACCCTACCATCTCCAGCTTTTTCGCAGGAAGGAAAGGAGAAATATTGTCTTCACAAGTAACAATTCTAGTTGTTTTGTTACTGTGCTCACATAAAATGTGTGACCAGAAGCTGCCATTTTAAAGGGGCCTGGAGGGAAAGCTGGGGGACCCTTAGTCTCCACAAAGCCCAAAAGAGCTTAGTCCTCAGCACTTGTAAGGCTATGTGTCAAACACATCGTTCTTTCTCTGCTTCCCACTCTAGTAAATACATGGTAATGAAGGTGGCTGATTAGTTTATTACTAATAGCAAAGAATGTACAACTGGACAAATTACTTTTGCTGCAACTTGCACCTGCTTCTGCAGAGATGCCCAAGCTAGCCCCAAGGGAGGTCGTTCACACTCCTGATCACAGGACCCCACAGTGGCCCAGGGCTTTCCCTGGCCCCCAGGACCTCCGTCCACCTCACCGCACAGTGACACACGCAGGGTCTGGGTCTGCAGTGGGACTCAGCCAGCAGTAGTGTCCCACAGAGCTGTGTCTGAGCACACTTCAGGATGTTCACAGAATCCCAGAATCTTCTAGGTTGGAAGGGACCTTAAAGATCATCTTGTCCAACCGTCAACCTAATTTTGACAAAAATAGACACCTGCACAACAAACAAAAAGCAACACCATCACTAGACCATACCTCCCAGCACTACATCAACCCATCTTTTGAACACCTCCAGGGATGGTGCCTCAACCACCTCCCTGGGCAGCTCATTCCAATGTTTGGTAACCCTTTCAGTGAAAAAATTTTTCCTAATATCCAGCCTGAACCTCCCCTGGCGTAACTTGAGGCCATTTCGTCTCGTCCTGTCACCTGTGACTTGAGAGAAGAGACCTACCCCCATCTCTCTACAGCCTCCTTTCAGGTAGTTGGAGAGAGCAATAAGGTCTCCCCTCAGCCTCCTCTTCTCCAGGCTGAATAACCCCAGCTCCCTCAGCCTCTCCTCATAAGACTTGTTAAGCCACAGTATCTAAACTAGCCCTATTAATGTATGCAGCACACAGGTAAACCTGCCTCCTCAGTTCCTCCTGCCACTTAATCTGTAGCATGCATAGTGTGTGCAGTAGCTTAACTTTCACCAGGAGCAGCTCCAGCATAACATATGGGGCGCAGACAGGCTCCCTGAGATGTTTCAGCCTCTGCCTCGCTGTACTGATGCCAGGAGCAGCCACAAGAGCCCACAGGGGCTCTGGCTGTCTTTAAGTACACTCATCTTTTCACAGGTACATTGAGCAACTAACGCTGGTACCAAGCACAGCCTCAGGGGGCCCTTTTATGTCACAGGTTTCTGCAAGGTTGCTCTCCATTCCCACGGCATGTTGCTCTTATGTTCTTGGCGTTTCCTGAGGCAGAGTTACCCTGCTCTTAGAGTGGCTCCTGCTGAAACACTGTTTTGTAGTACTGTATTGCCATTGCCTTGAAAGTCTTCTCAGATCTGTCCTTTGGGCAGGAAATATTCTGGTGTGCTGATCTGAAAGCAGTGCTTTTAACTTCCCTCAAGTTCCTCCCTGTGAAATATGAGGTACCTCCATCAAATTGCCATATAGGGTTGGAGGAAGAGAAAGTCAATGTGGTAATTTCCTAGGGTGGGGCAAAAAAGGAAAATACTGTCAAGTGAGAGGTGCTGATATTTGGACACTTTGTTATTTCTCCAAACTGGGACAAAAAGTGACATTCTCTGATAACCTTCTTATGAAAAAAACCCACTTGTTTCTAAAAGTGGCATAGAAATGGCTACCTTTGACTTTACTGTTTGCATCTATTACACAATATATTGCAGAAAAATGGAAGTTGCTATGCTGGCATTGGTATGAAATGTCCTGGCTCCTTCAAACCAAAGCATTTCTGTGGTCTCCTGGCACTGTCAGTAGTCGCACATTCTTGTGGAGCATCTCAGTTCAGTGTTTCTCCAATAGCATTCACAGATGGAAAACCACTCTCAGAATATCTCCAGCCATGTCTCCTGTTGATTAAGGATTCTTTGACTCCAAGGTTTTTGTGGGTTTAATACACTTATACAAATGTACACAAAAGATCCTAAGTCCATAGTCTTTTCTTTAGAGACATTTCATACTACCAAACCATCCTGTCAGTCTTCTCCCTCAAGACTAAAGTGTTTTTCTCTTATTAAAATTTGGGCCTGTGAGCAGTTTGGTGTGGGATGCTTCTCATACAGTTCAAGATTTCCAGGAAAGACCAAAAATTACACAGACCAAATGGCAGACATTGTAAAATGGTGTGACTTTCAGTGGGTGTTCTGCACATCGCGACAAGAAAGGTGGCTGCATTAAGTCCACAAAAAAGAAAATATTATACTGTATTTAGCTTTTTAAATCTTGGATGGTCACTAAACTCTTGAAAATTCAAAGCAAATCCTCAGAAGTCATTGGGGCTATGCAGAAATAACTGAGGAAAAAAAGAAGGCAGTCACACTCTTTATTTAAACTGGCACCTTGCGCAAATTTCAGCTTTTTATTGAAAAGAAAGTGCTGCAGGGATCGTTATCCTGAGGTTCCCATCACATCTACTGTTTCACACAAAGCCTTGAAAACCCAGTCAAAGGTGTTGAAACAACTCAGGCTGGAAATTGGCAAAACTAGATGCAAAATTTGCAATAATTTCAACCCATGACCTGTCACTATTCTGCTGACAGGGAGAAAAGCAGCTGCTCCAAGAGGAAGTAATGCCTCTTGCAGTCAGAAGAAGAGGTGGTTGACAGCGACCCCGGCAAGAGCAGAAATTTGCTTTTAGTCACAGCTAGTTCATTTTAGGAGACGGTGGCATTTTGCAGGCCAATCCCAGTGCTGTGGAAAAACATGATCCTGCTTGCAGTGTGTAATAATTCTGTGCTGTTTCTTAATGTGAGTCAGGCGTATCCAGATTTCTGGCATCAGCTGAGGTTCTCCCAGAAGGTCTATTCTGAGCTCCCTGTGCAATGAAGTAAGAGCTGTGCATATGTCAGTGTATTAAAGGTTCTGCATGCTGTGAAACCCAGTTAAGGAATTTTCTCACAGGCTCCCTATGCTTTTATATTTGGAGCTCCAGCAACCCTGCAATGGCACAAAAATCTGGTGAGAAGCATGGCTTTGATTTCAGCTGACAAGTAATAGAGGTGTAAGCCAAATTTACCTCTCTTTAAAGCACAATTTAGCAGATTGCTGTTCACCCCAGTTATTTCAGTGACACAGAATGGAAGACCTCCAATGCAAAGACTAGGAGCTGCCTAATTATGAACTCTTACTGAAATTTAAAATACTGCCAAAGCAATTAAAGGATGACTACTCAGATGTTGGAGTACAGATCACAAATAATGAAGCACAGGGAAATATTTCACACTCTGTATTATTGATAGCATAAATACTTTCTGCACACCTTGAACTGATAATAATTCAATATAAGCTCTCAGAGCTCAAGAATGCCTCTTTGAATCTCAGTGCTGATTAAGAGGACTTCATCCAAACATGACAGTCAGTTTTTCCAAAATCAGTTTTTCCACTGAACAACAGCTTAATTGACAAACATGGTTTAAAGATGATTACTCCCTGTCAGAGAGACAACAGTTTCAAGTAAGAAAAAGCATGTCGCGTGAATTTACTGATATACTATAATACATATTTCTAGATACTTCTGTTTTGTTTACTTCCACTCCTTCAGTGCATCTTGAGGTGGAAAACTGGAATATCAGCTCTGGACACTGGAAGGCTTCATGCAGAATTAGAAGTGGTTAAAGAGGAAAACTCATCACATGAGGAAAACTCATGCACTTTTATATGTCTCAAACAGGTAAATTCTTGCAATTCAGGGTCCATTTATATCTTAAGGTCTCTCCTGTATCTGACAATAGGGATGTCAATTGGGATCATGAGTTCAGAATATAGATAGGATATAGACAAGGAAGGATTAAATTTTCTTACAGTCAAGCTGACTTTTTAAAAAATGATCTAAGGTCCTTGATTTGCTCAGAAAAAAACAATACTGCCAGAAAGACTGAATTCTAATTAAAAAGAAACATTTATGTTTGCATTCCAACGGATTTCTTCCTTAGCATTGCTGGGTTCTCACCCAAGAAGGAGAACAGTAAGTTTTATTGGTAGATACCTTAGTCAACATTCAGAAAAGCTCAGATTTCAACTACACCCATTTAATGGTACTTGAGGATCAGAATAAACCAGCTAAGACTTAATTTCCTAGTAATTAAATGCCATTTTTCTTTAGTCTAGAGCAATAAATAATAGACTGTTTTTAATGGTAAGTACTGTCTCCCTCTGGCTTCTTATTCATCAAAAAGCTATCAAAATGCCAAAGTCACTCTTATAACATTTCAAACTGAATGAATTATTGACATTAGGGAGCAATCCATATAGTTATTCACTGCAGCAGTTTGCAGTTGAATGAAATGAGGACCCAATCCTAATGATGTTACCCATGTAAACTGGACAAATTTAAAAATTATTTATTTCCAAAACTCGACCAACAGCGAAAAGTTTAGATAGTAGCATTTTGTCAGAAAAACAGAACCTGATTTAAAACTGGTTACAGGCTGCAGATGTAATATCTCACTGTACCTTGCACAAACACTATTTTCCCTAACAATGCCATAAATGGGCTACTTTTAAAATTAAAAATGTTGCCGCCACAATATAAAATACAAAGGACAATTTATCATTGTTGCAAACATGTTATTAATGAGGAAACTCAAGCATGATCTAAATGACTGTACTAATTCCCAGCAGAAGACACTGTCAGACATAGGCTATGCCTATAGCAGAAGTGCTCCCTTGTTTGTGATCAGGTGAGTGGATTTGTATTTCTTGCTAACAGTATATATTATTCCTTATCTATCATTCTCACCTACAGCCCTCCAGAATTATTCAGTTATAGCAACAGAGACAGAAGTAGTATATGCTGACTTCCATTTGGACTCCAGTCAGTGTTATCAGGTTGGTTCAGATACAGCTTTAATGTCCTATCCACTGCTATGCAAGCAGAAAAGTTGTACAACACACCTCTTCTATTGGAGTAACACAAAAGGATATTCACCCAACGTTCTCCATCAACAGTGGGATGTCAGCCCATCTGGAAAGTTGTTTACAGGCCATCTGAAAGGGGGACAGAGAAAAGGATTGACTCATAGCAGGCAGATTCATAAACAAAGACCCAAATATCATTGTTTCAGAAGGAGCATTTCAAGAGCTAAGCTCCCTCCCAGGAATTTGTGCAGCCAGTACTTACGCAGCAGATAACCCCAGCTGACCTTTCCAGCATTCAAAGGGTAATAGCTTTGCGGGGATGAACCAGTATTGAACCATTTTTCCAGTGCATCAGGCAAAACAAACTCTCGGTCGACATCATCTCTGCTGTTTTTCTTCATGTTATATAGCTGCGGCAGAAGCATATGAACAGAGACCAGTTGCAAGCAAACGCCATGCTGCTTTTGTTAGAATTCCACTACCTCCCTCCTTCATTATATCTGAACAATATCTTGTTCTAAACCCGCCTGATGGGGGATGGGAAAAGCAATTAACCTTTAAAACTTCAGTGCCATAGTGTAATTGGTGTTCCCCTTTCTCCCTTCATGACCATTTCAAATGCATGCTATTAAAGCCTCTTTAGTACCTCAGGATTTATTTTTAACTTATTCTAACCCAAACAGTTTCGAAGACAGGTAAGATTCCCAATGCAAACAATGTAGTTATTTCTCTTTTTCTTGCAAACTTCAAGCACTTTAAAGCAGAAGAATTAATAGTTAACTGCCTTCTAAACCTTATGTTGACTAGAATATTACGTATAGGATAATGCATATTTCATTACAACAAAATTATCTGAACTCCAGCTCAGAACAAGAAACAACCAGTTTTCTTACAGCCTCAAAGGATAAACATATTTCCCTCTGAATGAAAATGAAATATGTGCATATTGCTTAGCCTTAGATGCATCCCCAGACACAAACCCACCACATGCCTTGTATATTTTTATTACTACTATTTTTGTATTTTGGGATATGCTCAAAACAAGCACTTCCATCCCTGTCTTGGTAAGGTTTTGAAGTGGTGAAAGCTGATTCAGCTGACTTCTGTGTACAGGGCAAATTAACAGGACCGCACCACAGAAACTTCTGATCTGCTATAAATTTAAGCATACCCACTGTGCCATATTAATAACTGTTATTTGATATGAAGGTAAATACAAGCTTCCTGATTCTGGGAAAGCAGTTTCTGTGGGAGCTATGCATACTGAACCAAAGGGATACTCCGTTTCTTAATATTGCACTACTGCGCCTCTGCTGTCCTTTGCTGAACAAAAGGGGTTCAAGGGAAAGATATCTACACAAAATCCTCCAGGGAATAAATAACATTGTTCTGTGGCTCATGCAGATCACACAGAGGCATCTGAACTTAGTTGCTTGTCTCAGGTGATTTCATGAACTGGTCCTACAAGCATACCTTCCCTTTAAGCAGGTGGCCTGGGCACATCCTGCCCCCTGCAGATGTCGAGTTTGCAGGCACCACTGATGAGAAGAAAGCTGGGCAGAAGTGGCTGACATCTGCTGTAGCTTTTGTTGAATGTCACTCTTGAAGTGCAAGTTCAACAAAACAGTCATATACCTTGGGGGGAAACATAAGTGTCCCCCTGTGACAAGTCACTAGGGTCACAAATGGCACTGTCCATACACAAGTGTCATTGCAGCTCAAAATAATCATAACAAAAAAGCTTTTTCATTAGCAGGTCTCAGGAGAGCAGCAGCATTATATGTATCCAGGAATAAGGAACATGGACAGGGTCTGGCAGAGTCAGGAACAGACCCTGGAGAGCCCACATTTCTGGTAACCCTTGCTTTCATGCTGGTCACTCAACCACACCACTTCCTTCACCTGAGGGCTAGTTATTGGTGGCAGACTACAGAGTCCATGTATGAACTTACGGTTATCACCTCCATCCTTCCTTTCTCATTCAAACTTCCAAAATATGTCTGGCAATGAAAAGTTGTCAGTGCTTTAATTCCAAGGTGTTTATCTAAGGCTAACAATGCCTTATCCCTGGTTTTTAGCTCCCTACCTTAGCTTACTACGTGCAATGATGTTTACAGCAACATTTAATAGAAACCCCAGCTACTTCCTCCAAATCATAGCTAGGTGCACCTCGATGCTGTGGCTGCAACATGCCTAAGAAAACCTGCACCATAGTTCTCTTTTTGAGGAGTCAGTGGCAGGTTCCCAAGTCTTCACCACATCACCCTTCCTCTGTTGATAGATGTCCAGATTGGTGGGACAGGACATCCTAGATGATTCAGCATTGGACTGCAGGATAGAAAATGTAAAGCATCCCCAGTCCCACCGTACAGCTTCTGAGGGAACTGCAAAGTAAGGGCAAGTGGAAGGACTCCGATGTCAGCCTGGCATAAAACCTGTTTCTCTGATGTGTCCATTTTGGTGGTCAGGATTCCGGGTCCCAGTGCCCCCTCATGCCTGCCTTTTCAGATTGTGCTTCCCCTGCTTTCTTCCTCCCACCCCTCTTCACACCCCCACCCCCAACCCTCATCTGTCTTTCATTTCTTTTACCAAGCAACTTGCTCTTCTCCATGTGAGGACAAACCACACATATGAGGAGACAATTGCTCCCTACAGATTTACAGTCCTTTGCAGAAGGGATTTTTCAACACTCAGTGTGCCTATGCCAAAATGCCTCAGCAGATTCTCTCGTCTTCACTTCTTTGCTGAACTAATTACATTGCTGGAATCTGTCACTGTTGTTCCATGGAATAAACTGGATAATTGAAGCCATAGAAGTGGCAAATGTCCTGTGTCCTATTCACCTGCTCTTCCTGCCCTAGGAAGGATGTGGGCTGATCTGGAGAGGAAAGACATCAAATCAGTTCTGTTTCTTTCTTTTTCCAAAATCAGCTGCTAAGTGAAACAACAAAGTGTGCACAGGAATACTAACAGAGCTTTGTTTTTCCTCTTCGTTAAGAGCCAGCAGCTGCTTAGTGTTTCACAGAGCAAGATAACCAATGTGACATTTGTTGCCATTCACATGCATTGATTTGTTTTAGTTTATTGTGTTCTCAACAGGATTTCTTAGTGCTTTGGGACTGGAAAAAAAGCCCAAAGAATATCAAAATTATGAAATTGCTAGGAAGAAAATAAAAATCAAGTAAACAAATTGTGAGTTAATAGCTCTTCTACAAAGTGACTTTGCTGACAAGAGAATTAGAGCAAGATGATCTTGGCAAGCAGGATGTTGTGTTAGCTGCACAAACTTTTCTGTGCTTATATACAATCTCTTAATAGTTGGGTGGGACCTTCTTTCCACATTTCATGGAGAGACTTACTTACAGGTTGAAGAGAAGATGAGTTTCTTCAAATTGCACCACATTTAAACAAAAATCTTGCAGTATTCCAAATCAGGTTTTCTGTTTACTTAGCAACTATCTCCAACTCTTCCTTTTCTTTCCAGAGATTTTTAATTAACCAGATTTACTTCATTGCTTCCTTCTTAAGAGCAGCTCTATATTCCCTTGGGTTTTCCTTTGTTATAGATTATTTGGAAAGAGAAATAAAGGTGGGGACAGAGAAATGAGAGGAGTTGATATTATGTTTTCAATTATGGTTTAACTTCTCTAGCTTCATAAATTTCTTGATAGCCCTTATATTGTAGTTAGCATCTCCTGAACAGGTGTTTGCTCATCATAGCGCTATGTCCATGAATGAGGAAAAGACATATATTTCTACGGCCCTCCACGTAAACCCACTTCCAGACTCAAACACTCAGTACCCTGAATTGTCACACAGCAAATGCAGTGTCTCTAAATCATTTCAGCATATATGTGGATTTAACAGGAAAGGGAAGTTAAGCAAATTTAAGGAGATCCCATCCCCTTTCCCTTCTTCCCTTTGCCCTGTTTCCGTGCTCTCTCCGGGTGATACAAGCCAATATAAAAGGGCATCCTTTCTGCTTCCATGCCAGCCTACTCGTGTTGTGGCTGCATTCATTCAGCCCTCATACAACAAAGACGCCAGCAGTTTGGGTCCGAGGTATATCACACAGAGCTGACTCAAGCCTCCTTTTATCTTCGAATCAGTAACACCAACATTTTTGTTTGTCACATCACCTATTTTCCCTGCAGTCTGAGTCTCTGGAATGGGAGTGGGCTGGAGATCAAAGCCAAAAAGGAAGATTTGCTGCAGTGTTCACAAACTAAAGAAAAGCCAAAATTAGTGTAACTTCTGAACAGCGTGATTGCAAGGGATTAGGCAATCACTGACTTTCATGGAAATGCTTCTGCGGTCCTTATTTCACAAATGCCCCACAGAAGATGAAATGGATTCATATTGGCAAAAGAACCACAGGGGAAAGTGTGAGTCCCAGTTTGTTTATGCCGAGCTGTTTACATGGATATACTTTTACAGGGATATGATCTGAAGATGTTTCCAGTCGTGATGCCCTCTCAACTATGAAAGAATTACAGAGCCCCAGACCTCACTGGCGCTCTCTTGCTGGATCCTGGTTAATGCACTGGCCTAGCCACTTTCTATGCTGTGTTTATGAATTCCCTGCTATAAGAGCAGTGGTGTATATTAGACAATAAATTCTGAGAGAATTATTGTCCTACAAGCAAGACCATATCACTGTTTGCGGTCAGCTTTCAGACTCATGTTTTACAATACCATCTGAAGCGTGTCAGGATAGGGCAGTACTGCCTATCATTTCCTATTATGCTAAGAACAAGCCTATTAATATGAGAAAGGCACTACATGAACCATTTTTTGCAGATGGACCACATACACAGCCCCCCACAAGGGCTGGGGAGAGTAGGGGAGGAGGGAACACTGTTTACTATGACCCAGCCTAAATAGTACTTTTTTCATAAAGGAATCTATGTCTCCAACAACTTCTACTGTGACCATAAAGCATGTTGTGGGCATTGTATGTTTGTATTATGGCAGTGAATAAAGGTCCCCCAGTGTGGGAGCTGGGTGTGGTTGCTCATCTTATCTACTCCAAAGTGCTTCCATCTAATTACAAACAAGATGCAGAAGTGATTTGATCCATTGCTAGGAAAAGGCTGATTAAATAAGAAAAAAACCCCAAACAAACATGCACAAACATAAAGTGCTCAGGGAGTGGCTTTGGCCATATTATATTAAAGCCTTATAATTCTGGAGACTGTGGCATCAACAAATATGGGATAGACCCTTTTCTTGGTAAAAATGTTACTGGAAATTTACTTTACTTTCTGCTTCCCACTTCTTTGAAAGAAAAGGTCACCTCTCCTATAACAGTCCTATAAGACATGCATAAGATTTCTATCCAAATATCTCTCTCAATAACTTTCCACGTATTTGGGATGGAGCATCACTTAGAAGGTCCAAATGATGGTCCTACATGCAAAACTTCTTGTGTATTCTGGTGTACTTTGACACCAACATGTCGGGCAAGCAGCAATGGGATTGCCTGAAAGCAACATGCAAATATGACTTTTCCACATTTATTTATCAAGGTGTTTGCACACCTGGTATGTGTTTCCATGGTCTTACATGGAGAGCTTCCCGAGTCTGGGACCGTTTCATGTTACTCACTTGTCTGTGTACACTGCGGCGCTAAGTCCTGCTGGGATTTCTTAAACCCAGAGAAACAGAGATAGAGATGAAAGGTGTAGTTGCCACTGCTCACTGAGCTTTGATGGCAGTGGAGTGTGTCATACTCCAAACCAGCACTTTGAGCTCAGATGAGAACAGTTCTCAAGGGAGAGAATAAAATGTCTGTAGACCAGACAACCATGAGTCCTCTACTGAGAGGAATTTCTCCACCTGTTCTGGGTGAGGACGTACATCCCAGCACTGGAGAAGGTAGGTCCTTAGGAAATATAGAGGCTGTAACTGCTTAGAGGAGACTATATGTTGGGACACAGTTGTTTTATCTGGCTTTTTTGAATGCAGATGTGGCCAAGTCTGATGCCTCTTACCTCTTTATGTGAAGAGATACCATGTATCCTAATCTGACAAAGTTGTGTCATCTCCTGGCAGGGAATCTGTCTACCTCCCTAGTATCTTACCTGCTCAGAAGACAGGACAAAACAGATTATTTTCATATGAAGCCTAGAGGAAACTCGGTGTTTCTATTAATTCAGATTTTTCCTTTGTCCTTGCTATCTACTTTAGTCTCCATGTACTATTATTCTTGTTAAAGTGCTATTTCTACTTCACAAGATTTTCTAACATGAGTGCCAAAACTTAGTTTCTGCAACTAAATTCAAGTCCATAAAGGAATGATTAGGCTTTATATAGACACAAAGCCAAAGCTTGAGTCCATAATGATTCATCTACTGTTGTATACACCTCCAAATTAAAAGTGGAAACATGAAATACAGGGAGCAATTAGGTGATGACTAATGGAGACTAATGATTTTGCTGCTACAAGACAAGAAGACAGTTTTAATGTCATCTTAGTTTCAGATAGACTTCACACATCTACAACTTGTCAGCTGAAGCTTGCCATGGAATGAATTATACGTTGAAAGTTATTTGAGAGGTCTCTTGGAGATCCTAAAGTGCGTATTCCTACTAAGGGTATTTGAGGCAAGCAGAGAAATAACCATTAATAAAACCAGGTCCAAAGTAATTCTTCAAGAGTTAAGGTTAGAACAACAGAAAATTGTGTTTATGAACTTGCAGATAACCAGAAAAAACAATGTAGAAAGGAGTGAACTGCCTTTATTTATCTCAAAAGAAGGTTTAAAACAAGGTCTTAAACCATTATTTAAATGTCAGTGCCATTTACTAATTTGATTAAAACTTATATGGGAAGTGATCTCATTGTGAGTATCTGCACATTCTTCTGTGATTGACATTTCATGTGGGGGCCTGGAATGAGCAGAGGTTTGGGGAATGTAATCTCTTTCCCATCATCTAAAAGAATAAACATTGCAGGGGTAGTTGAGACTTTGAGGGGGAAGCAAGCCCTGGTACTTTTAGCAGAGCATGGGCATTGCGTTTAAACTGCTATACTTTCTGCTCCAAGAGGTATGTTACTCTCACACTTCAAATAGATGTAGGGAGCTCACACAGCATGCAAAGCTTGGGACTGCCCCGCTATTTCCTATGTTTCCATATGAATAAGATTTATGTCTTAGCCTGGTCAGATCAGTGAAGCCACAATGTCAGTGTGCAGTACCTGCCTCAGAGGTGAGACAGTATTAAGGAGATACTACCAGCAGGATATGTATTGCAGATGCTACGGGATCTTAAGTGCATTGGCAGCACCATCTTCGGAATGTTCATTGACAAAAGTGCAGCAATGGAAAGAGTTCAGGGAAATTTCATAAAAATTACCTTCCTGAGAATAAGAAGTGAAGAAGCATGAAGGACTAAAAGGATTTCCAGGGAATGGAAATGGGAAAATACATAGAAAATACAGGCACAGTGACAGAGCAAACCAGTCACCTCACTGATCTCATGTGTTATGTTTCTATTATTTTCTCTTCACATGGTAGCTGAGGTAAAGAAAATCATAACACATTGTATTAGAAGGGAAAATGCTATTTTAAGGCTGGTTTGAGCCTTTAATCCATGAGGTCTTAATTTTGTCCCAAATAGAATGAAAAACTAACCAAAGAATCTTTAAAATATTTTATTAAATTGAGTTCTTTTCTAGCCAACCTTGCTGCCTGTACTCCCTCTGCTAGGAGCAGGTAAAATGCTATGAATGCAAGAACAGTTTGCATCCAGATGATCAGAGAGCCAGGAGCACATAATGAATAGCTTGTCTGAGCCAAGTGAAAAACAAGGGAGAGTTTTAATGAAAAGTCACCTGCATGTGCTCCTCTCCTCTTCCCTTTGATGTCTGGATGACGTGTTGCCATATTAGAGGTGCAGGCCAAGACAGGCTCTTTTTCACAGGCTTCAGCAGAAGGCACCCAGGCCCCACTTCAGCTGTCCCTTTCCTACAGTAAAAAGCATAACAGTTAAAGTAGCCTGGTCCTTCTGGGACTGTACTATGTTAAAGACCATTGGGTGGGATGGACAGTTAGGAGAAACTCTGTAAACAGACCCAGGAGAAATATAGAGCCACTGTTTGAGCATGCAGGGATGGAGTTAGGAAGTTTGCAGGTACTTCAGCAGCAAAAGAGAGTCTAGGGAAAATATGGGCCCAGTGTTGAATGGGGCAAACGACCTGGAGAGAATGAACCCAGAAAAGGCTGAGGTGCTCAAGGTCTTCTTCACCTTGGTCTTTATTCATAAGACCTTTAGCAACCCCAGGTCCCTGAGACCAGTGGAAAAGTCCAGAGTGAGGAAGAAATACCTTTGGTGGAGGAGGGATAGGTTAGGGAAAGCTTACACAAACCGGATGTATACAAGTTCATGGCTGCTGATGGGATGCAGTCACAACTGCTAAGGTAGCTGGCCAATGTAATTGCAAGGCCTGCTTATCTTGGAAAGGTGATGATAACTGGGAGAGGTTCCTGTGGGCTGAGAGAAAGCAAATGTCACTACTGTCTTCAGGAAGGGCAGGAAGGAAGATCTGGGGAAATGCAGGCCAGTCAGCCTCACCTTGACCACTGTGAAAGTGATGGAGCAGATAATCCTGGAAACCATTTCTAGACATATGAAGGACAAGAAGGCAATTGTGAGTAATCAGCATGGATTTATGAAGGGTAAATCTTGCCTGGCCAACCTGACCTCCTTCTACAATAGGTATCTATCTTGGTCGATGAGGGGAGAATAACGGATGTTATTTACCTCGACTTTAGTAAGGCCTTTGACACTTTCTCCTATAATATCCTCATAGAGAAGCTGAGAAAATAAAGGCTGAGTAAGTGGACCATGAATTGGAGTGAAAACTGGCTGAATTACCAGGTTCAAAGGATTGTTCTCAGCAGTAAAAAATGTAACTGAGGGCCTATCACTAGTGGGGGACTCCAGCAGTCAATACTCAGGCTAATTCTGTTTAACATCTTCATTAATGACCTGGAAGATTAGGCAGAATGCAGCCTCAGCAAGTTTGCAGATGGTACAAAACTGGTAGGAGTGGCTGATATGCCACATGGTTGTGCTGCCGTTCAGCAGGCCTCAGCAGGCTGGAGAAAGGAACAGAAGGCAACCTTATGAAATTCAACAAGGGAAATGCCAAGTCCTGCACCTGGAGAGGAAAAGCCCTGTACACCAATACAGACTGGGGGCCAACCATCTGCAAAGCAGTTGGCAGAAAAGGACAAGGGAATCCTGGTGAATAACAAGCTGAACGTGAGCCAGCAATGAGGTTTGTGGCATAGACAGTCAACAGCATCCTTGGCTGCATTAGAAAGAGCATTTGCAAGAGGTTGAGGGAGGTGATACTCCCTTGTACTGAGCACTGGTGAGACTTACCTGGACTACTGTGTCCAGTCCAGTGCAAGAGACACATGGATGTACTGGCATGTGTCCAGTAAAATGCCTCAAAGATGACTTGAATTGGAACATTTGACATACACGAAGAGGCTGAGAGAGCTGCGACTGGTGGACTCCTGGACGAAGAGAAGCCTCAGGAAAACTTATGGATGTGTATAAATACGTGAAAGCAGGGACTAAAGAACACAACCCAGGCTCTTATCACTGGTATCCGGTGAAAGGAGAGGCAATGGGCACAAACTGAAATACAAGACATTCTGGTTAAATAGAAGAAAAGGTCTTTTTACACTAAGGGTGACCAAACATTGGAAGAGGTTGCCCAAAGAGGCTGTGGAATCTTTATCCTCAAAGGTGTTAAAACCTGACTGGACACAGTCCTGTACTGACTCTTGTTTGAGCAGTGTGGTTGGACTAGGTGATCTCCAGAAGCACCTTCAGCCATTCTATGACTCACTAAAATGAGCTTAAAGCTGTATAAATGATCCCTGAACATTGCTAGATTCTGCTTCCCATTAAAATTGCCTGGCACCTTTGCGTCTTTCACTGTTGAAGAAAGATGAAAAGATTCTTTCTTGAACGGGATGCAAGTTGTCTTGGTCCCAGAGCACATGCGTGTGTAACATAAGGAACATTAAGGGAGTTAACAATTTCAGTGTCAGTGGCTTCCAGCGAGTTTTGTTCATTTAGTCTTTCTACTGTCTGTTGTACTTCTTCAAATTCAATGCCCAAGACTTTTTCAAAGAAGAGAAGATTTTCTTTTGTCTAAAGTTTGGTGGGTTTTTTTAGTATTTTGAATCCTGTAATTTGGTGACTGGCTGCACATGAAAGAGCTAAGTAGGAGATTGTCTTAATTTTAAAAGGTATGCCACTTTGGTGCTTTGGAACAGTGGAGTACTCTCAGAGAAGACAGTTAGGACTTCTCATTATGATCACTTGTTTATAGGCATAAACCATTTCCAGCTTTAGAAGCATTATACTTTATGAATGTTTTAAATGCTGTGATTTCAAAGGCAGAATGAAATTCAGATGCATTACCTATGATCTGTCTGTAGTTCCAAAATGTCTTTTTTTTAAAAAAAGTATACTTGCTGCAGGTAATAAAGTTATACCAGGGTAATACCAATACAAGAAAATACAAAAGATTTTGCAATTCATTAACTAGTTTCCCAGCTGCCTAGTCTTCACCAAAGGATTTCTATTTAGTCGGTTGATAAATATCAGAATAATTCTAGAGCTTAAAAAAGCTGAGAAGACACACCTGGCAACAAAACTCTCTAAATTCAAAAGAGGGTTAAAGTTACGAGCTGTTATTTTAAAATCTGCCTACTCCCACTTCAGTAATGCAGTTTTAGTGCCAAAAGAGAAGGATTATAAAGTTAGATGTCTAAAACCAACATGATTTAATAATCATATGTAGAAGCAATAATGCACACATACTCCTTTACCTCATTCATACTCAGATTGCCACTTTGGGTCTTGCTTTGATAAATAATCAACACATATTTATTGTAGAAATGTCCCTCTCCCTCTTTTTCCTAATTAGTTCTGCCTAACCATACTCAGGGTGCAGAATTTTTCCCTAGAGAAATCCAGCCATTTCCAGTATTTCATCAGGATGGAGCTGATTGGCTTCCACTGAGGCTAGCTGCAGTTTTCTATTGCTATGTTATCTTAGAGAAACAGTAGAACAAGTCCAATTGAAAATAACTGCAGACGTGAAAGACAGGAGTTTAAATTTTGGTGCTGTTCGTCTTTCATGTAGTGAAGTTTCAGAGGTGAGTGGTCTGTGTGGAGACCATTTTCAGGACGGTCTAGTAAATAGCAGAAATCCATCTTTACATAAACCCTTGTTTTTCCTGAGAGATTAAAGGTGTTCCCTCATAATGCAATCTCCGGAGAAATATAACTAGAATCCCTGTTCAGTTCTCATTTAACACATCACCAAGACACGACCAGAGAAGTTTCAGAGGTGAAAAATAGTTGCAAAATATTCTGTTAAAAGCAGGAGAAGAAATCAAGTGAATCACAATCACTAGGAGATGTTTGCAGGGAAAAACAGAGTTTAATCCAAATCCAAGCTTTTCTGGTTTGGCAGGGCTGACTTGCCATCATGGAACCGGTGTGGACACAGCATCTTTCCCTGAGGTGTGTTTTTCGAAGGCTGGGATGCTTTCCCAGGTGAGATTCCCACTCACGAGGCCACCAGGCAGCAGGAAGTAACTGGCAAAGTGCTTGTGTTGGCAGTCTCTTAGAAACCAGAAAGGAGATCCTGACTACATAAGTGTCCCATCCCTCAGATAGCTGGGTGGGGAACTGATACAAACTGCCAGGAGGGAGAATTCAGAAAAACTGAATATAGCCAGAGCTTTGCTTTCAAAGACAGGAAGGAGAGGGGGCAGGGAAAAGTTTGGGGCTGTGTCAGGTGTCACGGTTTTTAGTCCCACCAAGATCTTTGTTACGTATTCAAACCCTTACAAAAAAGAAAGCATAAAATAGGGTAAGCCACCACCTTCTCGTTGTTGCGCTATCAATTTGGTGACATACTTCATTTCCTCCTCCCAAATATGTCCCAAAGCTATATTTAGTTCATCTCATTCTTGCTTACAAATATTCCCACAACAGCAGATCAGCGCATCTGACTCTTAAAAATAATCCACTTGGAAAGGTATTTTCCCGCCATGCTTCTGAGGTCACCGCTAGCACTCCATCATAATTACAGCATCACGGGGGCGGCTCTGTTTTCTGCTCTGCATTTTATTTTCCTCCTGCTACTGCAGAGCAGGAGAACGTGACCACCCCTGTGGCTTTGGGATTTTGTGCTGCTTCAATTTATGGCTGCCCTGAGGCTGCTCAGCATGGCAGGGTCATCCAGACCTTCCACCACAGCAGCAGCAGATGCAATCTGCTTTCCAAATGAAGGGTTTGAAATAGCTGTATAAGGGTAAAAGCACACTTTAAAATGCCCCATATAAGGCAGAGGTGCTGGATTGAAAGCTCCACGAAGGGAGTAACACCATCTTCCCCACAAGCAGCTTGTCCCGCAAGACACCAAGTGCTCAGGGACAAATAGTTTCGGGTACTTCCTGAGCAGGGGTCCCCAGCTTCCTTGACATTGCAGACTACAGATGCAGCCGGTCATCCTACCTCGGCCCCCGGTGGGGAGCTGCCTGTCACACCCCAAGCCCTCCAGCCCTGGCAGCATTCTCCACCACTGAAGTCAACAGAATTGCAGGCTTTCATCACCTCCAGGGGGATGGTCCCGCACAGGAGCCGGTTGAGAATGTGGCACATGTCACACACATCCTTGGCGCTGCTCAGTGCCGCCCATCCTCCGGGAAGAGAACTGGCAGCATGTGTCGACCCTATCTATCTCTGCAAAGAGGGAGACAGCTGCAATTTCCAAATGGTACTAAAGAGTTTTTACAAGTAGCTGCATTTTAAACATATCCAGCCTGAGTTTACTGGCATCTGTCAACTAAGAAGGATATGGTATGTAAGCACAGCCTGAACCCTAAACTAGAAAGACTTCCACTTGAATTTTTAAAAAATCTAGCTCTTTCTAAACACTATCAATAATAACAAATAATAAAAATTCCCAAAGCACTGTACTTATCTGCAGAGACAAAAAAAGAAAAAAAAATTGCTCCAAAAGCATTCTGCAACTACTGAAAACTCCAGACTAATTTTTTTGGCAAGATTTAAGGCCATCGGTGCACTCAAAAAAACAGGCTCTGCTATTATCACTCATTAACCACCACCTAACAGTTGGGAACCAGTTGGAAAGACTTTAGTGTGAATGTAAATGAGGAGGGAGGGATATGTGGGAATGAGATTGTGTGGCATATTTGTTTTGTTTTGACTTCTTTCCAGACATATTTCAGTTTACATAAATATTTGAAGGTTGGATCAGACAGGATTTGCAGCACAATAGTATTAGGAATGCCTTTGCAAAAACTGTGATTTGTTCTAAATTAGCCTCCGAGGAGGGGGAGGGCAAATGAAGCCTTCTCAACGTATACATTTGAGCACCACTCAGAGTTTAATTATTTACAGACCAGAGTGACTGACTTCCCTGCCAGTTTCTCCACTTTTTCTTGGTCTCCCCTCCCTCTCTGTGATTTGTTTAGAAAGTGAACTGTGTTTTTTTAGAGGGCTGATGCCTATCTAAAGTTCCTTGCAGAAAGATGCTTACCAATCGACAGACTTAGGCAGTGCACACGGGATGTCACATTAGAAGTGTCCTCCCACTGACCTCTAGATTTGGCCACAGAGGGTTAAAGCTGCCTTTTGGCGCCGGGGTATACTTGTGTGTACTGGGGTGTGCAGGGAAGAGCAGGAGGTCCCACCTTGAGGCAGCTCAGGTTGCTTCCTGCAGGAACGGGTTGGAGGCTCCCCCATGCAGTGCTTGGTGAAGGCAGAGGCCAGGGGGCCCTCCTGGCACCACAAAGGCTTTTGCTGCCCTTTCATGTATCTAATTTTCCAAGTAGGCAAGGAGGTTTTTGAGGAAGGGCACTTGGAGGTAGAAGGAAGTAGAGCAAGATACTTGGAGCAGAGCACTGCAAGGGTGAGACCTGTGATGAGGGAATCTTGCAAAAGCAAAATATCCATTTGTATCTTATTTTCTGTTATGTAACTCTGAACCAGCTCTGCAGAAATTCAGGATTTAGGCAGGAATAAAGGAGATAACAAACTGACCCCGGCGCTTAAAAAGCTTTTTCTGAGAGTTGCTCAGGTCAGATTTCCTCCAGCTCGATACTGCCAGGATAAAATAGATTTTCAGATACATCCTGTTGAACACTAAACACATTTTTATTTAAAGAGTCTTTTAAATTAGAACTTGTTCATTAAATATAAAAAAAAAAAAGTGAAATGCAAGAGCCCATTGCTGAGTAAAGCAGGAAAGGGCTCCACAGTGAGATTTGATTGTTTACATTCAATGAAAGGAAAAGTCTGATTTGGATTGCTCAGATTTAATCTTGGTGCAGATTAAAATGGTGCTATTGTGTTCTGCTGGGTTGTTTGGAAAGGTGAACCGAGGCTTTCCTAGGACTGTACCATTGCAGTATATGCATGAGATTTACATGTAATCACATCAGATGGTCACACAAAACTGCAGAGTTGGGGTTCTCTGGTAGAAGCCACATTAACATTGTCTTTCAGGTTTTGAATTTCTACCTGCTGTTGTAAATCACCCTTGAGCAGAGCTCTTGGTGGGTTTGTCTGGCCATTTCCTCCTATTTCCTGCTTCTCCCTCCTGGCTGGAAAAGTCAGTTTTTCTGTACCACAGGTGTAGTTTCATTTAGGGGGGGTGCAAATCTGCAACAGATTATTGCAAGCAGACTTGCCATCTCCCCTCTGCCGTGCAATCAGGCAGTGCTGGCACCTTTAGTGGAAATGAACTTCACAGTGAGAGAGGTGGTGCCTCACCCTTAAGGAAGACCATGGACTGACGCTGACTTAATGCAACATATTTCAACTCAAAAAGAAAGACTCCGGATCTGATTCTCAATGAAACAGAAATGTGCTCATTTACTGCTTTTCTGTAACAGTTTTGTGCATATATATGACAGGAGGCAAGTCATTGGACCATAAGAGGGAGAGAGCTGTTTCATTTAGCAGCCCAGTAAGCCTAGCAGACACTTGGGGAAGAGGCAGCTTGTTAACACCCATGTGCTGGGTAGCACATCTGTGTTTCTGATGAACTGTCTTCACGGTGAAGTTTGTTAGGGGAAGGACACATTGACCTAGGGCGGTACGTTATGATTCTTTGCACTGGTGAAACTGATGTCTGACTTCCTCAAATCAAAGTAATGAGGCGTTTATAAGTTGTGCCTCTGGCTCAGACGACCCTTTCCTGCCACTCAGAGCAAAAGTTTTAGGGCTCGTAACTTAGTTTGTCTCTTTGCACCATGAGACTCAGCTTCCGGCACCTTGGGAGGATTGAAATATTACTAAAATGCTTTGAAAATGAAAGCAAAGTTAATGGCAGTGCAGGTAGCAAATAAGATGGTATAGCAGCACCTCTGTGCTTCATAGGAGAATAAAGGTGGTGGACTGCAAGGCAGTTAGGCACTGAGGCAGAGGGACAGCACCTGTGGGGACAGACAGACAAACAAGACTTGTGACCAGCCAGTTCCCCAATGATCAGAAACTGTGATTCAACAGATTATGGAAAGATGAACGTACACAACAGCCAAGGCTTGGGTTTTCCTAGATGACGTAACCCATCAGTGGCTGCATCCTTCCTGTGGCTGTGAGGCTGGACAGGTGAACCCTCTATGTTCTTGCCAGCCAAGGTTCGGTTTCTTTTGCAACAGTGAGGGAAGTGCAGAGCAGAAAGAAGTTTTCTTTGATCATCTTTTGGGTTTTAAGGCTTTTGGGGTTCTAAGGCTTTTAAATGCATAGCATTTTTATTTTTTTTTTAGTATTGATCACAGCAACCGCTGTTTTTCGCAGTGCTGTTACAGTTCAGACTAGAACACACAGTTGCTTCAGAGAGGACTAGGGCTGTCATTGGACATTAGGACATGATGCTCATTACTGACCAACAAATTGTCTCCCCATAGTGACAAAGAAAAGAAGGTTATTGCCTTTTTCCTGATGTTCCATGTCTTTGTTTCCTCAAAATGACCTTTAAAAGAAGCAACAAGGAGAGAAAAAGTGCCATTCAAAATGAGGAGATTTCATGCTGGTGGAAACAGATTTATACATCCAGCAGCTGAGAAAGCAGCTAAGTGGCAGGGTTGCAGTGAATGACCAACCCAAAGTGGACCTGAGAGGTGACATCTGAAAACACACCAGACAGAACTGATATTAGCTGTATGGGGGAAGATCTACACTTGCAACCAAGGAAGGATCTATCTAATCTAAGCGTCTGAAGCTTGCGGTTCAAGTCAACATTCCCCTAGTACTCTGTTGTTTCTTTCACTTTAGCTCAGCCATGATCTTCCCAGGATGCTGAATGAGTCAGGTCTGCACAGCACTCGTGCACTCCCTTGCACTTTGCATCCCAACAGGAGAGGTCACATCAAGCAAGACCTCACAAGGACAACAGAAGCAACAAGTGCCCAGGCTTGATTGCGTCCAGCAGAGAGGCAGATGCAGGGCCAAGAGAAATTCTCCCAAGTGTCTGCCAGCAGCTCAGGACAACAATAAAACCACTGAAGTGGGGAGGGAGGAGCTTCGCAGCTGCTGGGTTGACTCAGTCCATAATGAGCATTCCCTGCACTTTTTATAAGCGCGTCTGATCTTCAGCCCAGCTTCGAGAAGTTCCTCACACATGTTTTATCCCAGCTATCCATTTCTGCCGTGTTTTGGTTCTCTTTTCATGTGTGCTGTGAATATATAAACACTTGTCTCAGGCAGTTTCATATCAAGTGAAACCTGAGAGAAAATACATATTAAGTTTAATTGTTTGTCAAAAGGCTTTTAGCCAGACTCTTTTACACCCTCTACGTGTTGAGTAGGAGGGAGGCTCCTTGTCTGTAGCTGAAGTTGGCAGCTGATGGTCCACGTGGCCTAAGATGCACCAGCAAAAATGTGACCTCTGTTAGCCAAGGGAGACTAGAGGCGAGGCAGAATTTCTTTCAGTTAGTCCTAGATGGACGAATTTTTAGTTCCCTTTGCTAACAAGGACTGATTTCTACAATGTCGCTGTATAACCTATGAATCCTTGTCTGCCTCTGACATTCCCAGCGGTGCCGATGTGGGAAGTTCCTGGGGAAAGTCCCTCCTTGTGCTTTGAACAATGCCAGGTCGTGGACAATAGGGATGCAAAAATAAAACATGACCGATTTTCCCTTTCATGCAGATTTTAAGTTGTTGGTTGGTTGGTTTTTTTTCATATTCTCTCTCTTAGAATAACCCCTTGTGTGGGATTTAATGAAGAAAAACTTTCAATGTATATTTAATTTCAGTCACAGGCTTCAGGTTCATTGACTTCTGTAGGACATAAGCACACACAGAGATGCATCTGGTGCAGACAAATGCCCAAGGGAGAACAGAGAAGTAGGTGGACTGAGGGCATGATTGTTTATGTCCAATCTTACTGTCTTTTACCGAAGTAGAGCCTCAATGTTTAGTATGTTTTACCTTGCATTCCTCTTTTTATTTTATTCAAAAGGGCACAGTGCAGATACATTTTACTCACATGCTTTGTTATATCCAAGTATTTGCTGCTGCTAGCCACATTCCTCCCTTCCCATTGAGAGATAACACCCACTTCCATACTCCTTCTGCATCTGGAAACCCCCACAGATGTTTGCTCTGCAAAACCACCCTCTGTTCCAGCAGCAGAACGCCTGTAGCTACATTGAAAATCATAAATTAAAATAACCTAGGAAGGCCAACACACGTGGAAAGCACTGCAGAAGCAGGGAAATAATCCTCTGAGAGAAGTGAATGCTTTCATTATGATGAAACAGATTCTGAGGCCAATTTATCTAAACACTGTTGTGCTCTTGAGTACTCAAAGAACATCATTTTTCAGTCACGGTGACTTGAAAAAAAAAAACCCAAAACAAACAGCAAATAAAAATGTTCCAGGTTGCTAAAGGGTGCACCTAAAGTCCTGGAAAAGCAAGCCAGTATTTTGGTTTCACAGTATATCCAAATTTCAAGGTCTACCTAAAGGTGTCAAAATACAAATATAGACATCTAACAGTAGGCAAGAAAAACTGTCAGCAGCTATTAGGCCAGTATAGTTACAGTAAATTATTATTATTTGACACAGGTCTGAACCAGAAGCTCCTGTCAATCCCCCACCTTTCCTTTCCCACTTGAGAGCCTCCACCCCCTTTCTTCCTAGTGCTGTGTTGGGTCAAGGCTGGAGTGGCTTTTCCTGCCTGAATTGGATTTGTTGTGACTAAGACAGCAGCAATCTCAGGAGAGCAGGACAACCACCATCTTCTCACTAGTAGAAACTGAACTCTCGAGGATTTCTCTGAGATTTTGGCACCATCAAAACTGACTCTAAGCCATGAAATTAGCCCAAGTCCAGAGTCATAAGTCAGATGTAGGATCCTAACATCTACAGAAAATGATCAACTGGAAACTAAAAATGTCTCCAACTACTCACTTAAAATATTTACCATAAGAATGCTGCAAATATGATCTCTAGTCATCATACTAGTTAATCAAACACCCTAGAAAGCGGCATTTTCCTTTGAAGATAAATGCAAGATACCACATGGGCTCTGAAGAGTCCAGACATGGCTGCACATACTGAAAAATGGTCACAAAACCCAAAGCCTTATTATACACTTTCTTAAAAATTCTGCATTTTTATACTTTGTTGTTAATTGTTACCTAATTTGTAAAATAGGGATAATGTTTATCTCTACATTATAATTAAACTTCTATAACTGAAGTCCTTTGAGTTGGTTGGCAAGAAGATAACATGAAAAGATGTTTTACACATCTAACATCTGACAGGCTTTGCAAGGAAACAGGAAAACCAGGAGGAATTTGCATGGTTTAGAACCCCTGCTTCACAGTGGAAGATAATGAGCACAGGGGTATTTGTGCATAAGTGCAATCAATATGCCACTTACAAAATTAACTGTAGGAATGCAAAAATCTTTTCTTTCGGTGATTCATGTGTGAGTATTTTCACCTGGGGTATGATTGCTGTCACAAACCCCAGTCATATAAACCTTCATTACTGCCAAATACCATCCCAATAAGAGCCACTCAAAGCAGGCTAACAAAGAAATCAGATATTTTTATTCTGTGTATCATTTCACCTGTTTCTCAGTGTTTTATAAAATAAAACATCTCCAGCCTTGGCATTCTGCTATCGCCACCTCCTTCTGTTAAAAGAAGAGCAAGATAACGTTATTGTGTATTACTCCTGCAATTTACAGTAAGATCAGTATACCTTAAAGTGTGTGACACTGTACAGAAAGACAGAGTTTATTTATCTCTATGGTGCCACAGCCATACTTAAGGTCTCAGAAGTTTAAGTACTGAGGTATTGCAATCATCTGTAATATCATGGCACTCAGTTGGGCTATTATACTTTACAAAAAAATATAAAAATACAGCATAATCTCACTGTTGACATATCTGCTTTGGAATCAGCCCTTGCTCTGGAAAACAATTCAAAATAAATTGAGAGTGGAGAAGGAGTATCTTATCTTCCATTTTGCAAGTGAGAATGGGGAGATTTGGCTCCTAATTTAGATCTCATTGACTCAATGACAACCCTTCCCAGTGACTTTTGAAGGTCATCCAAGGAACAGCATTAATCAAAAACCCATCCTCGCTGCAGGGAAAACAGCTTAAAAGAAAAGGAGGAGAAAGACAAATTTGACATGCTATGTCTTCTGCAAACTCCAGAACATCTCATGCTCATGAAAGCTAGGACTAAATTTTATATTGCACTCAGTTTGTAAAAAGCTGTCAGGGTTCAAGTCAAGGCTTGTATGTAAAAACCCTCTTTTCTCTTAATGGTGTAGCCTCTCCCATTATCAGATGAACAAACAGATTATGATGTTTGAGGCAGGATCTGCACAAAAGGTTTTTGGATTTAACGGCTTCTCTTCTGTTCATGTTTGATCATGTCTTTCAAGTACACACATTGCAGTATAACATCTCAGGTAGACACATGCAGAAGATGTAATTTAACCTTTCTCACGTGGAAAGACCCTGGGCCAAGAAAATGCAGAAGAGTTTGTTGTTTATATTCTTCTTCTTTTTCTTTCCCTCCAAGAAGAGGTCCTTTATTTTCAGGATAATTGAGCCTGCCTTCTAGATCACCAAAATAATCTTGTGGAAAGTTAGCAAATCACACAACCTGATTCAACCCAAATCTAATGTTCAGGGAAGGATTACTCTGAAGTGAGAAAAGTGAAAAAAACCTAATCCTTTATGACTGGACATCTGAGACTTTACGGTCCTCTTATGAAAAACCGTAAATCTCAACAGATTTCACAGATTTCCTTATTGCTCACATACAGTTATTAAACGGTCAAGTGCTAGGTTAGACAATATCTAAAAATAAGCTATTATTAAAACAGCTGGCAATGTTCCATTGCATTCTGAGTACATGGCCTTCTATTATTGTGTGATCAAATTTGCAAGCCTAAGTAACATACAGCAATGTGTTCAAGGAGTTGCTATATCTCTTACTAAAATTATATTGACCAAAGTATAAATAAATTTCACTAACCTAGGAGAGATCAGATTTAAACTAGCATTAAGAAAATACACTTCTGAATGATAAGAGAACTAGTAAAAAAATCTTCATATCAAGACCTGGGGAATTAAAGTCTTTACCCTTGGCTGGTAGGTGTTTGTTTACACAGTAGAAGTTGACTCTACACGCTATCCCAGAAGTCAAAAGCTTAAAGGTTCAAGAGCTCTAAAGGTTTACTTATTCCTCTGGATAGTGAGAATTCCCTCAATTCCATAAAACTTACTGAGTGAATACATTTGCAGTTTAAGCATTTATACTTTTGAGTCAAAAGGGAGTGAGGAAACACTTGGAATGGAAATATACCTGTGACAGATTATTAGATAATTTTCTTCTATTGTGTTTCTTGTACCTTGTTCTGATTTCTCTGCTATCAGAGATCTCTACTACATCTGGATCAAAGGCATAGCCAGGATTGAAGGCAATAATTCTATGTTCCTAATTGAGAAATAAGTCTTACATTGATTTCAAATTTTATCCTCTTATAGTGAAATTTATAAATGCAAAATAATTACGACAGATATAAGTAGCCTTGTGAATTTAACCTCTGCAGCCATAAGGCAAGCATTGTACTCTTTGGGATTTGGGTACTGAGCTGAAACTTCTCTGAAATTCACATATTCTCAAATGACTTTTGGTTTTTATCCCTTATTTGGTCATGTTGCTTTTCTCATCTTGATATAGAAACATCTTGATCCTGGAATAATCAGTTATTTACTTTTCAATACAATTAGAGGGGCTCATTTGGATCTAAATGTTGCTTTGTAAACTAGTGCTTCTTCATGACACAAAACCCCAGAACTGACTATAACAGTAATTTTCAACTGAAAGCCTGTCTGTAGTATGGGGTCTGCTGACTGCGTGAAGGTGTGTGAGAAAAGGGTAGGAAAAACAAATTCACCTGACAGTTTGACAGTGATAGTCTACTTGATATTTGCAATGTCAGACCTGCATCAGACAAAACTTGGGGTTCCCCACCCCGAGGAAGGTGATAATCATTGCTGTCAAAACACAGGGTAGTAAAACTAAACCAAAATAAAACTAATTTCACTGTAGCAGAAAGTCAAGAAGTAAACATGTAGAGGTGGAAATGTGTTTTAATGCAATTTTTGCTTTCTCAGAAACTGATATCTTGAGGTAATTCCACTTTTAGCAGTCAGTACCCACATACTAAAAGTTAGTTCGTTGATGTTGATGGAACTTACTCAGCCTCAGTGATTCTGATGGTCTTAATTACACTGGACATGAGTGAACTAATAAGAGCTAGACTATTGTCTTCTACTCTGACAAAGATGAATTCAAAAAGCTGGTCTTTCATAAGTTAATTTATGGTAGATCTGTTTTCATCCTCTCTTTGTTCTAGTAAAAAAAAGAGGTTGGGAGGGGAGGCTGGATAGGAGATTGGTTGCTCATTTGCATCTTATCAAGCCCACTGACGAGCCCTGGGCTGACCCAAGGCCAGAAGGCCAGTGTCCTGCAGAACCAAGCCATCCCTGCCCTGCTGCCCCCAATCTGACTCCAGTCCAAACAACTGTCATACCAGTGGAGTTTCACATGTTGTCAAGGCAAGACAGATGATTGAAACGCACATGTATCTGGCCTCGCCAAACTTCAAAGATAAGAGAGAGTAATTTTTCATCATTAATCAAGAAGAGTCACAAGATTACACAAGGCTCACCATCAGCAGCCATCATTATGGTTTCAAATGCAACATATTCTCTGCACAATTTCTGTGCCTTAAGGAGACCACAGAGAAGCTGTTTAGCCACCCAGCACTCTAACTCCTGTGGCATGCACTAAACTGGTTAGCTTCAGAAATCCAGGCACACCACACCACTTTACCTCAGAGGCTCCACACCCAAAGGACTCCCAGGCTCCACAATCATCATAAATACTTGTAATGAGGAGCTTTTGCACTATCTTTTGTTTACACAAACCTACTACTTCAGTGTCAGAGCCTGCTTCTGCTTCCATTCAAATCAATGTGAGTTTTGGCATTATCTCTAACGAAAGTAGCCCCTGCATTGCGTTACGTTTGATGATGATGGATCACTACTCCTTCCTCGCAAGAACAATAGTTCAGCAACCATGCCAACAAATCTGCATGTCCTTTGCTGTAAGCACCTGAATAGTCTTATTGGTTCCAGTGGAAATACATAAACTCTTGAAGTTAAATGCTCTTTTTGTTTGTTTTAATCTAGCCAACCCCTGGAATCCTCCTCTGTCAAGTAAACACGTCTTCCACAAGAACACATACAAACTTGGTATAATCTAGATACTATCAGCAAACATATGGCTGATCTGGCTTTACACTGCAAGTCCTATAACTGATTATGTGAAAAATAAAAATTAAAACATATTCAATCAACTTGCAGTACACCTAGGTTTATGTTTTCAGGCTTTTACAGTAGAAAAAAATAAAGCTAACGATGTTTATATGGAATATAATTCTGGATCGAAGTGCAATGTATTGGGTCATCTACCAAATATAGGAAACATACGTTATTCAACACGGTGACTCACACAATGAATAATGTAGTCTAAAGGGTATATTCTCCCCTGTGAACAGACATAACCCTCAATAATGCTAATAATCCCATAAATCCCAAAGGGCCTCATTTAGCTCAAAGTATCTGCAACCTCGTGAACTGTGTAGACTGCGCAGGGTCACAGATGTCAGCTCCTTGTGACCACACCAGCCCTCCCCACACCTACTTGCCCTAGGAGAGCACGGGTTCAGTGTCAAGCAGTTGCAGAGCTGCCCAAGAGCAGAGCCTGTGCTGGAGCTTCCCTCATAGGACTGTACAGGAGGCTTGATGTCACTGGTTCCTGTCATAATTGTCCTTGAGGCTGTGGTGGCAACTGGGATGTTGACTACAAAGTCAGTTTGAAGATGATCTGTCTGCTTAAGAGATCCAGTCAGCTTGGTGTGGAGGGCTTCCAGCTCCTTGTTTTATTTGAAGAGGAGACATGTGTTTGTCATTGTCATTGCAAATGATGCTGGATAACAAGGAGTGATATTCTGGGACTATGCTGGCCTCTTCAGACTTTACTGGAGCTATATTTTTAAACTGAGGCTTCTCACTGAGAAAAGCAGAATTGTATGTACATACTAGGGAGCACTGAACTTCAGCAGGTTACTTACTGATGGACCTACCTTGAACTGGGATGAGCACTTAGGAGAGGGGCAATTTGTGGTACATGCCATAAGGCAAGGAATTCTAGAAAGGGGAATATTTTCCCTTTTGAAATACAGAATAACTACAGCCCTAATTCTGGAGCAGTACAAGACTGTAAGCTGATAGGTGGGAACCAAGGAATTCCTACAGTGTTGTGCTTTGCAATCTCCCTGAGCTATAAGATACACTGATGTCATTTTCTTCTGGGCCAGAAGTGCTCAGAAATTACAGCACTTCCATAAAAAACAGAAAGTGGTGTTGGTGCAATTTGATTTTAGCCAGATTTCCTAACAAAAGGAGGCATATGTGTTCAGCCCAGCCCCGCATACACACTTCTCTGGGACTGCCTCTCAATATGATCTCAGTAACCTTTGAACAAATTTTGACAAAGTAGTGAATGCATCCAAAAACCCCTGCAAGTTCAGTGAAATTATGTCTTTGGGTAGACAGAGGAAAGGCTTATTAGTGCCTTAACCGTGAGCTTTTCTGAGGTATCTGGAAAGCTACGTGAGAGACACATGCTCACTGCATCCATACTGCTGAAAGAGGTCCATGAATGGAGCTTAGCCTCTAGATATCTGCTTATCCACACAGTTTATTTCTTTGTTCACCCCTAGCTTTGCTTTACATAGCCCCAACGAGCTTTTTCCAATACAACACCCAGCCTTGACTTGGCAAATGGTTTATCCAGGTACTTTTCCCAGGAGGTAGCATGAATGAGCTCTTCTCACTAGATTTGGTTCCTTCCAGCCGATGAGTCTTTCAACACTATCCAAAAGTGTTGAACCTTCACTGTCTATATGCTCTACCCTAGGGCATACGACACATATGCTCAGTTTTATACTATAAGAAAACCACATTCTTGTGGGCTGCAACAAAGTCTGAGCTTTATTTCCAAAGACTTAAAAAAAATCCATCCCACAACACACTAAGAATAATAGTTGTTTCTTAGGGATCCTATGCTATGCTGGCACGCCAATTCTGCTCTAGAAGTAGCTGGTGGTCACTTTGCTTTACTTGTCCTCAGGACCAGGAATTGATCACTGGCTCCCTTTATTCAGCAGCATAGACCTATATAATAAAACCCAGCCCCTACTAGCTCTGTTGTTCATGGGAGTCTTCGGTTTGTTTTGGTTTTTCAGGAGACCTTCCTGTTACCCCAAGGAAGTCACTCTGCTGGTGGAGAAACCTCTTGCCAATCTTGGGCTCTCAGCATTGTTAGCAGCAGCTGGCCATTTTCAAGGTTTTCTGTCCATAGAAAGAACTAGAAGCTTAATTCTGAATGCTGAAATTAAGTTAATGTTGAAGGAGCCCCTCTGAACACAAGACGATGTGCCAGGTCTGCTGGGTGCCTTTCAGCTCAAGCCCTCATTCAGAGTTAGCATCAAGTATTTCTGCCTCGCACACAGTACAAATCATTTGATCAAATAAATGCAATGTTGGGCAATAATTGGACAGTTAATTGAAACCCTTTCTTGCCCATGGCCTCCCCAGCACCTAGAGCGTGTTGAGAGGCATCTGGAGCCTGCGACGTGTTGCTGCTTGGAGACCTCCACTCAATGGCCAATGCAGCTGCAATGCCCCAGTGAGGATAACTGGTCAGCTCTAAGGACAACTTTCCTTCTGGGTGTTTTGGGGAGCAGAAATGCCTTAAAAGGTGTGTTCTGGTGTTTGTTTTAACTTCCCAAGGAGTTAAAAGAGCCTTTCCAGCATTAGCCAGAATGTTGATTATAAACCCACGATTTTCTGTAATTGGGCCTCATTAATAAATTCCTCAAGTGTTCCCAAAGGCAGGAGAGGTAAAACAAGAGCCACAGGGATCAGAGCAATAGGGAACTGTGAGGATTCCTGACCGTGTTGTTAATTCCACTTAATCAGCTCAGTGGAGCTCTGTATTCAAAAGAAAATAACCATGACTCACAAAATACCCCAGTCAGCAGGGAATGGGATTCTCTCCATTTATAGCAATATTTTCCCCAATTTTTGTCCTTTCCTTCATTCTGGTTTTTGAGCAGGGAAAACGGCCCTCCCTTAGGGAACCCTGAGCACCCTCCATGTTCCTGGGCCTCAGTGCAGGCTGGAAAAGCTGTGGTCCAAGGGGAAGTCCAGCACAGGTCCCTCGGGGCTTCTGGGAGACCCATTCTGCACTTCGAATGTGCCAGAGGGTTTTTCCATCAGACCCAGACCAAAAAAAGTTTAAAGCAGTCTCAGAGGCATAGTGAGGCAGAATTCAAGATTTATTGCTGTTCAAAGAGGACACAGATAGCAGCAAACTTCCAGAGACAGAGCCATCCCCATTCCCTGCTCTAAACTGCTTGCCACGAAAGGTAGGCAAGACAAACAAAGAGAAGACAAATTACCGGGATAACAATTCAGGTCATGAGAAAAGTAGGGATTATGGAGGATAAGAAGGCAGGATGGTTTGCCAGGAGAAGGCAGCTTTCCGAAGCGGGGTGAAGGAGGACCTGAAGGGGAAGATTCCCCAGCGTTAGATGGAGACCTTAAAGTGCTGGACTTTAAAAACAGGAAAGGCAGAATGAAAGTCAAGAAAGAAAGACAGTAGAAAGCTTTTGAGAAAAAAAAGTAGGGAAGGAAAAATCTGTGAAAGAGTTTGCAGAGGACCTGGAAGATGCTTGAATGTTTCACATAACAGACATAACAGTCTGCAAGCAGCTGAAAAAGCAAGGGAGCTTGTGAAGCCTTCAGAGCCGCTCTTCAGGCTGCTCATTACCCTTTAACTGCACTCCTCCTTCCCCTTGATTCTCAAAATGGAGGATGGAGTGAGAAGATACCAGGTACTGCTGTGTCATGCACGGCCTGAAGGGATGCCTGAATGTGTCTGTGTGTAGCCTGATACCTGGGCACGTTTAGTTAACGGAGAGTCACGTGTGGAGGCAGCTGTGTATCTGCGAGGGAAGATCCTTACCCCCCCTTGGAGATTCTGTGTGTGATTCATCTAGTAAACACATCGCAAGGAGTCATTAGAGCAGCCTGCAAGAGGGAAAATCCTCCCTCAAAACACACACCGTCTCTTCTGCAGTCAGAATGACTAAGAAAAATGTGCACTGCCATGGGCAACATGTTTTTTCTTTAGACACACTGCTTCAGGTTTTCCAGCATAAAAATCTTCCTTGAAACACGCAGTTTTGGTGTCCTGACAAGCAGAAGGGGAAATAGATACTACAAATGAAAACAGTTCCAATCACCAACCCCTATTTTTTTCTCTTTCCCACTTGCAGACTTGTTCCTTTACTTGATATTTGGGAATCCTCTAGTCTCAGCATCTATTTACTTTATTTTATTTTTATGAGTGTTCTTGAATGTAATGGAAGAATAAACATTTCAGTTTTCACAGCCTTGTGGCTCTTCATGGGAGCTTAGCTGCTTCAACTGTGTTTACAAAACAGAGCTGCATCATCGCGTTTGTTAATTTGATGATTCTTGGACTATCCATATTTTTGGCTGCCAAGCTCCCATTTAAATGTAGTTTGTTATGTTTTCATAGGCCCCAAGAAGAATCTCTTGATCAAAGTTTTAGAGTCAAACAGGACCATCCAGTTTTATAGCTCACAGAATAACCAAGTTGTCAACGGTTGTAGACCAGTGATGGGAACTCTGTCACAGCAAGGAGCCAGCCCTGCATGTCCCCTCCTGGACCCACACCAGCCTCTTGGAGGGTTGCAGTCTGGCAGGAGAAATGCCAGCAGGCTGAAGCCCATATTCTTGTGCAGGTCTGTCTCTGCTGGGATTGGGATTGGGAGAAGAGCCATGATTGTCATTGGGTGGAGGTCCCTCTTCCCAATCTTCGTCATGAGAGGCAGAATCTTGGAGGAGGGATAATGACAATACGGACCTAAACCTCAAAAATAAGGTAATGAATTAAGATAACGCAAATTTTAACTATGGTTTAAAAGGAGGGAAAATGAAGGCAGGACACACTTCACCTCCAAGTGATGGGGAACTGGGGGACTGCAATACTGGCATGTGGAAGAAGACCTGGCTTATGGTAAGGGGAGAGTAGATGGACCATGGATATGGCTGAGGAAACTTGGCTGGAGACTTGAGGAGGAGAGCATTTGGCTCAATGCACAGCTCAGCTAAGGAAAACAAAGGAGTGTTTCCCTCCAGCTGCCATTTATACACCTATAAGCAAAGGCAAACAAGCAGTCTTATATCTACTGTGGCTTCTAGAGAGTTAATGGCTTTATGGAGGAGTAAAGATGAAAATTACTGTCATGGATATATGTTCCAAGATGTGGTGGGGATAGGGCTGATGAGAGGAGGAGAGCTGTATGAGAAATACTGTGACCAGCAAGAGTGGAGCTGTCAAGGGTTTTTGGTTAAAAAACCCTACCTATGGCTTCTTCTGCCTTGCCAGCTGCTGTGTAAATATTATTTGTTTCAGTCCTGTAGAGCAGAAAGCAAAACTGGAAGATCTCCGCAGGATTTCAGCAGCTCTTTTACCTACAACTAGGCACAAAAACATGCCACCTGCACAACCTGGGAGTAATGACAGCTGCCTAAATGCGCATTAAGGAGAAAATTGTTTCTTCTTTTAATTGCTAAGAAATTTGCTGGCAAAGATATGCATTAATGCAGTGCCAAGATTGCACACTTCAGAGTACTGAGCTCAGCAAAACTTGAAACTTCTGAAAACTGGGACACACGCTAAGCGCCTTAGCTCTGTCCCCTTTGAGCAATGCCCCAACTTGCCCACTCTGCACATCTTGCCTTTGCACCATCGCCAAGCTCCTGGGCCATGACCACAGGAGGCAAAGAGAGGAGAGCTGCACCTCAATGGGGTGTACCCACATCTGTCCTCTCCTCCTGGTGTACCCACACCACCTGTCCTGTCCCATTTCCCCGAAGCGACATCAAAACCATTGGGGTTTATAACCCATCTCTCCTTATGGAAAAAACAACCCCAAAATCCAAATCCAAACAGCTGTCCAAGAGCATACTCACGGTTGAATGCTTTTTTCTGACAGATTTCCGCCATATTCCACCTTGTTCCTGATTCTCTCCAGGGCAAGAAGATCCTTGCACATCACAAAATGGTGAAATAATGTTGTCATACTTTCAGCTTTTCCCTTTAGTCACCCCCATAATGTAAGCCTGGAGGAAGATTTGGTTCCTTCACTCTGGTCTGCCCAGCCACTCCACAACCATGACTTCTTCACAGGGCACCCCCTCCAGACCACCAGCACTTAACACTGCGAGCCCCTTTCTTCCTCCCTGCTCTGCTTGTGAAGAAAGCTTTCAGAAGACAGGTGACAGGGAAAAGAAAGAGGGACTAGCTTTAGACAATGAACTGGACATTGTATTTATGTATGCATGTGCCAGAAGCAAAAAAGGGATAGAGAGGGATCATGGTGGATCTCCACAGTTTGACTCGTGAATAGTTCCCTAAAGTGGGGTGAAGTTGATATCTGGGTTAAGGCACAACCACATGAAGTGGGGTTTTAACAGATTTTGAGGGTTAAATATTTAGACTTAAACTGATGGTCAGGTAACACATGGTCTAGAAAGAGTGTCTGTAGACATGGTGGGGAAGGAAAAATGCCTGATTATAGCTCTTGCACAGGACTTAAGACCGGAGATGCACTAGTTGCATCAAGTGGGAGAGAAAAAAGGGGGAACACATAGAGTGAAACCAGAGGAAAATATGCAGTTTACCTTGAGAAAGGGTGATTAAAGGAGTTCTGCTCTCCACAAGCTCTGACAGGTCCGTGAGCTACTCCTGCCATGCAATCCTTGGCATTTCCTTGCACTCTTCCCCAGGCAGCACAGCTGGGGGCTGGTTGCCATCTGGGCCTCTTCCTTAAGCCACAGAGGAGGCTATTTAAATAAGGGACAGGAGGGGAAGGCAGGAAGAAACGTGATTTCCTTCATTCTAAGCAAACCTGACACCCCGGGCTGAGCCTGCCTTGAGCTAAGGACACAGCCTGCCAGCTCGTCTGCCAGCTCTATCTTCACTGGGAGCGCACGACCCTCCGCACACGCACAGCCATCGTCGGCGAGCGGGGAGACAGTGGTGCCATTGAGCAGCCCCGAGAGCTCTATTAGCTGCCTGGCTCTTCCGTCCTCTCCCGTGAATGCATTATTGATGGTGATCCCAGAGCCGAGGAGCTTGCAGCTTGCCTCGTGCATGGAGGCACCAGCTGCGGCGTTCCTGGGACATTACTGCTGGCACCGGCCATCCTCCAAGGGTAGCGGGAGGGAGAGGGGAAGAGGAGAGGGACTTCTGGACCCACCAAGCTTGCCACTGCATTGCACTTACAGCTGATTTTTTCCCTTGGGATTACAAAATACAGCCCCGAGCTTCCCAGGGGCTTCAACCCCCAGGCTTCAGCCTCCCTCTTGGCCACCTAGGAGTGGGTAAAGTTGCTACCTGTGGTGTGGAATGCCATCCCACGTGGCAGAGAGGCTATCTGTCTGCCTTGTTCACCATGCCTGGGAGGAAAGACAGGTTGACAGTGGGCCTCGTGTGGAGTGCTGCCATCCTGCCCAGCTTCTGGGCATGTGTAGCTGGGGTGGCCCTGGGAGGCACAATGGGACAAGACAGAGAAGCCGTGAACACCAGTTGTGGAAGGATCTGGAGAGCAGAAGCCTTGCTTCAGTGATCTCATACCTGAGCTTTTAGGATGGTGGACCACAAGAGGACAGGGTGAAGTTCACTGCAGCCCAGGAAGTTACTGAAAATAGCTGCCTCTGAAATAGGGCTTGTCTCTCTCTGCAAATGCTGGAGATGTGTTTAAATGTATCTTATAGAGCAGGTCTGAGTTTTCCTATTTAAAGACCATCTTCTTTGGTTTAAAATGTGATGTTTTGGTAAAGCTAACCTGGAAACCTGTGGTAGCTTTTGGCATGCTTGGCTGTGTGACAGCCATACCTCAAGGCTCTGGCCAATGCAGTGTCCCAGCGCATCTTGCGCTCTTCCACCTTTAGCACTGCCCAGACCAAAGTGTTGCTGAGGTCTTTGCCAGAAATAACCAGCAGCAGAGAAACCACCAGGGTGTATTGTGGTCCCTGTCTTGTTCCAGCAGAAAGCAGGGTGTCCATACTTCACATTGTAATGGTCTGGTATGATAGTGCACCCATAGGCTTTAGAGAAAAGGCCACTCTTCCTGAATCCCAGTGAGCAGCTTACAGAATAAGGAAGCAATGAAGAAATTTCATCTTTGTGATTCTTTTACCACAATCCAAAAGTGCAGGTTAGGCACAGCTAGTAATCTTTCTCCTTCCTCTATTTCTTTGCTATTAGGAAAAAACCAAAAATTTATCAGTTAACTGGTAACTACAGAATAACAGAAACTACCATCTAGAAATTTGTTCTTCTCATTCAAGCCAAGATTACCAATACACTATCTAGGAAAAGACTCACAATCCATAGTAAATTAGAGAAGAAGTCAGTTAAGACATAGAACTCAAAGAATTAGAGATCTGCCCAAACAGGATTATTACCATATTTATTTGACAAATGTAGTGCTTACTTTAATTTGCAAGCTCTTAGTATATTTCTGCCTCTTAGAGTGCTCAGGGCTGCTATGCCTTAAAATGAGATGTGACAGTGAAAAGTGATGGAAAAACAGTGGAAATGTTGTCCAGGTCAGAAGGAGGACAGTTTCTAAATCAAGTTCCTGCCTTATCTGCAGGGACTATGTCTCTTCTTGAGTCTGAAAAATATTCTCTGCCTCCTGGTTTTGCACAGAGGAGAGCACATTAGTTGGATCTGTGGAGATGCAGTTCTCAGGCTCGGTTCTTTCCCACCTGAGGCAGGTATGTGCTACACCCATCCCGTAATTAGTGCCTGCTCTTTGCCTCTTGTGGAGGAGGATTGCAGTTTGCCAGCATATTTGAAACGGGTGTCCATGTCATTGGGAGTGCTCCCATGAAAGCATTCTGGCTTGTTGAAACATCCAAAATCAAATACGTGCCTGCCAGACAGAGCATCATCCCAGCTAGAGATGAAAAATGCCTTAGATCAGAGAGTTCTATCCTTATGTTAAGGTAGGATATAGCTCTCACATATCTCTGTTATGCTTCTTGATTTCTTTGCAGGAAGCATGCCAAAGGCTTTTATCATCAATCCAGAGGAGGATCTACACAGGAGAAATTCCAAAACAGCATCAGGGAACAGTATGCTTTTTTTCTTCCCCCTCTTGTTATTTCCTCACATTAAACAATTCATTGACTTTAATTGTGCTTGCCTCAGGCAAAGAAGCCTGGCAAATTTGAAGACCATTTTTATTATTAGTTAGGTGAGTTTACTTGCCAAGCATACTTTCCCAAGTTCTCTGAACATCCTACTCATCAGTTGCTAACAAAGGCCCCATTCACATGAAGGCTACCAAACGGGTTTGCAGCATAGTTCACAACTGGCCCAGGGTGGGAGCTTTCAGAACCCCCCTCTGTCTGCTGCTACGGCGTCCAAGGTCATCTACCATTGAGGGTGCTTAAGCCTCAGTAAGGGGAGGATTTGCCTAAAGGAAGGCTTAAGTGGAATTGTGCCTTGGAACAAAATTGCCATCCAAAAAGTCCCTGTACTTAAACACAGCTGCCTCTGTTGTTTGGCTGAGCACTCCCAAGGTATATTATACAACTGCTGCACATCGAGCAGTCCCTTCTATGTGCAGCCCGTAGCTATCTGGTCCTTGTCTAATTTAATAGCTCCCAAATAGGAAACATAGGTTCAGCTCCACCTTCAGCCCATGGAGGTTTGCTGCCTGTCTGCCTGGAGAGTGCCCCAAGCACCAGAGCATGAAGAGCAGGAAGAGACATTGTCCTGCTTTCTGGCTGAAGCTGGATCCAAGAGCTGAAAATTAGCTTAAGCACAAGAATTTATAGAAGAGAGAGAGTGAGTCTGTAGTGGTTAGGAGATAAAGCTTACATAAGACTTTTCACGGTGAAGAAGGAATTCAGCCTGGTTCTGAGTGCTGCTACCTCAGCTTCGGAGGTGAGTCCTTTATCAGGAAAAGCCCTCAATTTGTCCTCTAAGGCTGTGAGCCTGTGCTGAGGCCCCAAGGGTGCTTGCCTGGTAGCCACAAGGCACTGGTGGAAATTACCCCCAGGACAGGGAGAGAACATGTTGGGGGGAGTTGCCACTGAGGCACAGTGGCACCTCAGCTCTTCTCAGCAGTGATGGACGGGCTCAGAGAAGCTGTTTGAAGTCAAGTGCAAGTTAACTTGCAGGTAGTCTGTGCCAGACCAAAACCTTTGCCTCACTTCTTGATCCTTATGGTGTGAGGAGGAGTTGAGGCTGAAGCTCTTGGATCTGTATTTGTCTGTAGCTGAAGAAGCCTAGCCAGAGGTGACCTGGCTGCCGGACAATGTCCTTGTAGGGTCTGGGAGTGGAAGGAGAAAAAAGCTGGAAAGAACAAGGGAGCTGAACCTTTGCCAGGCGGTGAACTCTTTCTTCCACTTTCCACAAGTGTGGAAGTAGAGCTGCCTGGAAGCTTGATGCCAGCTTCATGAAGACATGGCTGTTTGTGCCATGTCTTCTCTCTTACCTGGGGATAAAAGATCGGGAGTTCTGAAGAACATGTGGGACTATTCTCAAGGCCAGGAACACCACCCTTGAGAGGAGCCCAAGCAAACAAACCTGCCTGGAAATCAGTGTAATGAGGGATGCAAAGCCTGACACAGGGGCAATAAAGCCTTCACTGACTCCGTGCTAAGTCACGGGGACCTCTGCAACACACCACCCAGAAATCCTGCACGTTCCAAGTCCTCCCAGACACGAGCCTTCATAACAAGACTGTAGATTTTTAATTAACTGCAGCTAGAAATAATTTCTTATGAAAAACAGCTGGAATTTTTGGTTTTTTCTGCTCCTGGGAAGTTCAATTTGACTGTTCAGAGAGTGTGGACTGTGTGGTCTGCCCCTCTGCACCATCCTCCCTGTAACGTAGACTTTGCCTTAAAACCCACAATATGTCCTTTTATCTGACTATAATGCATTGGGCAATGCGAGATGGAGCTGCTGGTGGAAGATGTCATGAAGTTCCACTGCACTGGCATTTTGAAAGGGAATCCTATTTAAAAAAAAAAAAAAATAGCCCGTGACAAGCCTGTGGAGAAAGATCCTGCACTTTGTCAATGTCTTGGCATGGAGTTAGCGGGGAGTATGGGACTGGACACAAGCGGAGAGTGGGCTTTTCTTGGCATTGGCCACAATGAGTGTGGTTGTCCAAAGAAAGTATGTGGGGGAGGCTGAGGGGATAGAAGAAGACAGACATGTTAAAGGGAAGTGTGTTCCTACATAATGAGACATTGTAATATGTGTTAAAGAAAAAAAAGAAAAAGAAAAAACTCCAGGGTGGTGAAAGGGTTTCCCCAGCAAGGGGGTTGAGCTGAACATAATTTTGGCTTACCATTATGGACTATTGTGTCTTTGTAGGCACGGGGCTCTTACACTGGGCCAGCCTTTGTGTCAAGTCTAGCTGCAACCCCTGAGTTCCCCAAGCTGCCTCTCATCTGTGAATCAGCTTCGGTTTGTTTCTACCCATGCAGCTGCTATTTTTTATTTAGGCTAATTTTAGCATATGTACCAGCAGCTGCAAAAGTAAATGGTCCCATTTGGTATCCAGCGCATCTGAGCGGAGAAGTGGCCCACACGAAGTATGCTGGGTTCCCCCTCTCCGCATAACTTAAACACCAGACAAGTAATAAACAGTTTCTGCAAAGTATGATATTATGACAAATTGTATTGCACAATTCTATGGTTTTTTTCTGATAAATGCTGGCCACAAATTGTAAAGCTCACACATAAATATTTCCTTGTAGAGCTGGGAAACAAAGGACTTTGTCCCTGAGCTGCAGCACTAGACTTGGAGACTGAAGCTTACTGGAAGTACAGCAACGAGACAGAAAAGCAGATTTCCTGCACTGAGCAGTATTTTTACATAATGATGTGTTTGCTTCTGAGAAAAGGAAACGGAACATCTAGGAGGAAAAAAAGGATGATCCAAAAAAACCCAGGTAGAGATAGTAATAAACTGATGGAAAATACTGGATTTATATCAGTGAGTACTGGTCTGCCAAGTTCAAGATGTTTTTTAGGAAAAGCACTGAGCTGTTGGGGGGAACTGATGTATCCTTAGGATTTTGACACATTTTGAGATATATGGGGTTTTTTCTCTGCTCTCTTTCCTGCTCCCCTGCCCACAGCTGCCCCCAGCACCACCTCCTCCCGCAGCCCCAGCGCCCACCTCGAGCGCCCACCTCGCGCTCGAGGACCAGCACAAATTTGGCTCCTGCCTGGTCAGTATGTGGTTTGTGGCCTACCAAGGTTTCACACATTGGTTGGGTGTGACACTAAAACCATGCAAAGACAATTGAGATAAGAAGCTTGTGTCTGTTCTTCAGCCACCATATCCCCATCAGAAAGGGGAAAGCACTTTTATTCCCTCTGCTGATACAGCAGGTTGGTCCTTCCCAGGCATGCTCCTTGCTGCTCTGTGCACTCTATGAAAGCAGCTTGGAGGTGGATACCTTTTTTGCTCAGCCAAACTCAGGCGTTTTAGTTGCTGAACAAGATCTCTGACTTGGGTTATTCTTTCCTATTCTTTCAACAGAACAAAATGAGCAATGTAGGCTCGTAATCCCAAGATTATGCAGCAAAAGACTTAATGTATGCTTATTTGGGGACGTTCTCTGAGGTCTTGTCTTCTCCCAAATGTGTTTCCATTTTCTAGCCCAGGACTAGGCAGTGTGGGATGGCTCTACAGATCCTCAGATCAGCCCTATCCTTCCTTGGCAGTGTTATCTGCACCTTATTAGGGTCCCATGTATCAAAAGAGAGACAAAACTGGTTTCTGTTTGCTTTTTTCTGTAAGTCATGAGGTAGACTGGGTGGGAGTTGGGTGGGAGTTTGAGAATAATAGTTATTAAAATTTTAATAAAATAAAATTATCTCATACCTTTTCTCCTTAGTGAACTTTGAAGCTTCATGTTGAGTATTTCAAACCAGCAATCCAGATGTATTCTCCCAGACCGCTGGCAACCTTTTCTCCTTAGTCTTGCTGGATGAGAAGTGAAGATCTGTTACAGCCATTGAGTAAGGCTTAATGTTGATTCTTGCAAGGAGGAAAACGGTGCCTGGAAAAGACTGTGTCAGTTAAAGAAACCAATGACAAAAATATTTGTTAGGTGAGTAGATGGGGAATTCAGTAACCTTGCATGAGCACTGGGTTGAACAGTGTTGTGTTCAGCCATCACTTTTGGTACTCTTACTGCCTGCATCCTTGTTTTCAACCATGAACATTCTACATGCTCCACTCACTTCTCCAAAACGTACGTGGTAGCAGGAGTAAGCCGGATCAGCTTCGGTGATCCTCACGCACTTAAGCAGCAGGTTGACTTTTGCAGGTAGTAGTGTTCCTTTTTGCTTCAAGATTCATCATTACAGGGTTGTCAATACCACAACCACCGCACTGAAAACAGAGTACGTACAGCTCTGAACATCAGCATGTTAGAATCAAGCCTTTGGGTATAAATTCTTCAGCTCTATCACCTTGTCTTACACATCATACTGTTGTACAATGGAAATAATAACGAGGCAAGGAATCCTACTAGCAAAATAATTTGTATTCTTAGTGAGAAGAGGCAATGCAGGTTATTGGCAGTGCTTCACTGACCACATTGTTGTCATCACCATAAAACTCTGACAAAAAGAAATGTTGCTATAAAACCTCCCCATCACAGCAGCCACAAGCCAGCCACAGCATCTAACCTCCATGCTCCCAGGGTGTCCGAAGCCAGCAGAGAAGCAGCAATGTCTGCACACGTGGTGTGGGACAGGCACCTTTGTGGCTTTGCCCCTCTGGCAGGGATGAAGCAGCAAGGATGGAGGAGCCCCCGGGGCATCTCTCTGCAGCCTCCTGATTCGAACACCCTGCTCAAACTGCAGCCTTTCCATGGAAGAGTTTCCTCTCAAAGGTGTGGGGTTTATTTATTTATTAAGCACAAGGGCCTCGTGCTACTACTCAGAGCACAGTAAATAAAATGCAAAACACTGGGACTTCAGGTCTGAATGGCCTACTTGGTCATTCTTTGTCAGCACTCAAGAGATGACAGCTCTTGGTCTGGATGAGCCTCTGCTTTTACTCTCAGACCACTTTTCCCATTTCAAATATTCCTGTTCCCTGTGGTTGTGTTTGTTTTCCATTTGACCTTTCATTTTAAGTACAGCCAGCTAAAATGTATATTCATGATGGTTGGAATTACTAGTGGTTCCTGGTCTTCAAACATTGAAAAATTTATGTTATTGCAGGCTTGACCACTGTCTTGTGTTTACATATAGGATTTTTTTTTAATCATGAGCTGTTGCAAGAATTTGTCATTGAGAGATATGCAATATCTGCAAGTATTTAGATTTATTCTGTGAATATTTACATCACTATAAACAATGAGTGCAGTCAGAGGTGGCAGGATCATATCATTAATTATTTGTGACCATTTCACTTTTTTTAAATCTGTGAATATAAGTCTGTTTCTTGGCTCAAAGCAAAAGCAAACAGTTACACTGAACATGCATATTAAAAAAGCACCATATTTGCTATGTATCACTCTTCTTTTATGATTTTTTCAGCCAAGCAGAAACACAGAACACACTGGACATTGTACAGCTTATAGGACTGATAGTAAGCAGTTAATAAAAACAACTGATTATTCAACCATACGTTAGTATTGCTCCCATATGCTACCAGGCAACTACCTAAAAATAATTTTATCTGTCAAAATCAGATCACTGACAAATAGGGAAAAGCATCCTAAATGACATTCTGAACTATTCACAACAAGTATTTTTACTAATTCCATGATAACTGAAACAAAGTTGAATCAATCTACTTTTCCAGTGCTATTTACATAATATGCTATTATTATATGCTATTTACATAATTGGCCGTTTTTATTTCCTGATGAAAAATTTAATACAATTGGAATAAAAGACACTGGAGAAAACTACTAAATCTCTGTGGAAATGAATAGGCTAATCTATAACCCTCCATCAGCTTACCTGAAAACAGGGTCAGGGAAATAAATGTGAAAAACAAAAAAAAATCAAGAACAATAGTTTGTTGGTTTTTATAACTCTTTTATTGGACAGACAATTCTATTGGCCAAATTGCTCTTGATCAGCCTTTGCTGAGGGAAGCAGCCCCTTGCTGAGGTCCCTGCCCCACTGGCCATCAGCCTCCTTCTGTCTGAGAGCAGTGTGGGTTTGGGAGCACAGAAATGTTGAGTTTGAAATCACTTCTGATAGCAAAGTCACCTCCTGCTTAGGCCAAAAAATTCCCCCCGGTAGTCTTCTCAAATTTGGAGAGCAGCTGCTCCCACCACTTCTAGCTGTCTTTGTGCTGCAGTGGTGATCCTGCCGGGATGTGGATGTCCTAACCCAGACTGATAGCTACCCAGGTGGCATTCTATTCTCAGGCATCACCCAAAGCCCAGGCTTCAGTCAAGTCAGGCTCAGTGGCTCTGCAGCTCTCATAGATGGGCTGGAAGGCCTTAGGTTGATTCTCAATTCTTGATTGAGAATGATGGACTTCAACAAAACTCTGTTGTCCTCTTTGATTCCTAATCCCCTCCTTCACCTTTGCTGATGGAGATCCCACGTAAGTGGGATCTGAGCGCCGAGGGCAGTGTTCTGCCCTGCCAGCACAGGGGGTTTGTCCAGGGGCAGCGAGGATGGGACTCAGTGCCTCACTTCTCCTGCAGGATTCATCCTTCTTTTTTGTGCCTCCCCAGAAACTCAAGCAGCAAAGTATGGTCACGGGTGGAGCCCAGAGGGAACTAGCCCGGGGGGGCTCACCCAGTGTCACCCCACACCTGCACCACCCACATGGTGCATACATACCCACAGCATCCCATTGGGGCTGCTCAGAACTGCATTCACAACATTCAACCATACCTTCCCTGACTCAGTTTCCCCTCCGTTTAGAGGGGTGTTGCCTCCCACAATGGGCCTCTGTGGTTAGTGCTTGAGCATCTCTAACACCCTGTGCAAAGGAAAGGTGCTGCGTGCTCTCAGCACTGAGTATGTTCATTTTTTAGAACAAAGCTGCTGTAAGAACACAGAGCTTGCGCCACGTACAGTAGACATTTCTGGCATAGCTTTTATTGAGGTTAATATAATATTCATAACACTGCTAAAGGACTATTTGTTGGGCAAAGGGATTTTGCTACTGGCATTTATCTATAGAAAAGTTTTTCTGTTTTATGCCCACATACTAGCATATAATTATAGTAATAAAGTCTAGTCCCTCTCTTGAAGTGACTGCTGCCAGTATTATGAAATCATGGCAATGGTTGTAAAAATAAAAGAGGTCATAACCCCTCCACACACACACACACCCACTCTGTAGCTGATATCAAATAGCTTTGGTGGGAAAATGCAGACCTTTAAACTTTCTCTACCAAACTCAATGCATTCTGTATTTAACTTATCCTCTAAAACAGTTTGTGTTATAGGAATTTGAAAACTGCATATAACCATGGAAAAAGTCTGTACTTAATTAGCTACTGAGTCCAGCTCGATTTAAGCAAAATAACAACCATTTCTTTGTGCTAACTATTTTTAATGATATGCATTACATGCATCAGCCTGTCCTTATGCCAAGGCTATTCGAACATCAACTCCTGCTTCTCTGTTCTAGTCTTGGCAAAGAGAAGTATCAGGAAACGTCTGCATGGAGATGCTTTTTCATGTCTACCAGGGCAAGAACATTTCTTTCTCAGGAATAAAGCCAATTATCTTAGAATTGCAGTGGCATCGAGCATAATATGTTACAAGCTCCCAGGTGCCTCCTGGGAAAGCTGTGGAAGGAGCTGGAGGAGAGGCAAGAAAAGGCAGGAAAAGTTTCTGCCTGTAGTCTTTGCAGCCAATTTTCTGGGGACTTCTGCAGCAAATACCCTTTTCCCCCATTATAAGTATAAGCAGCAGAAAGAAAGGTGTTAGGAAACTCAGGTTAGTCATGCAAGATGGAAAAGCAGAGTGGGCATGACCTGAGGCCCCGTGTGTCACAGCAAAATGTAGAAGGCAGCACCTGTGTGCAGTGCCCAGGAGGGAGCAGGGCTGGCTCTGGCTGCAAAGATGCACACAGTGCTTTTTGGTGCCTTCCTTTTGGGATGCTTACACTGGCGTCTGGGTTTCATAAAGTGTTTGAGCTGCCCTGCTGAAGGATCTTGAACTTCATCAGGTGTTCAGACCAAATCTCCAAAAATCATGCCCTGCATGTGAATCTTGTTTGGGCACCTGATGTCACTTGTTACTCTCAAAAAAATCACAGCTTCAGGTTTCACTCTGGCCAAAAGAAGACAGAATTAAGAGTCTAGTCAGAGAGTAAGAAGAATTAGAGAGTATTTGACAGCCTCTTCCTGTTCCCTAAACTCTTCATAGTCTGAAGAGTGTCAGAGGCATACAGTGGAGACAGTTGAAAAGTACAATTCCCAGCACAGCCCTGAGTGAGCTGCCTTATTTTGTTTTCTTAGCTGAGGCCTTTGGAGCCAGTGGGAAAAGAAAAACAACAACAAAACTCTCAGTTGTTCACTCTTCTTTACTGGAAGTGAAAAGTAAAGAATATGAAGCAGGGTTAGAGGGAGAGAAAGGTAGCAGGAGTAATTTACGGGTTGTCAAAGGGAGAAAAAGATGCTCAGAAAGAGCGATACACGACAGAGGTTTTTGGAGAACGCTAAGAACGATTTAAAACTCACTCAAATGAAAAACTGGACACTTCTTAGATTTCTGTCCTGCTCCTGTGTCTCATTCAGGAAGAGGAAATTTCAGAAAATGAGTACAAGCTGGACACAAACAGGTTAAGCTTAGAAAACAAAGCAGTAAAGCCAAAAATATGGTGACAGATCCTGCTTTTGTTTATCCTGGGGTATATCTTGAATTGTCCCATTGGGAAAACTCTGGGTTTGCCTCAGCACAACTGAAAGCAGAATGTGGCCCTTGCATAATATGTCCAGATGTTCCCTTTTTCTATGATGAAAATGTGAGAGATTCAAAGAGATCTCTTAGGCTGATGAAATTCACAGCCTCCACCCTCTCCCCATGTAGCTCTACTTAATTCAGCTGAGTAACACCAGAGACAACTCGACTTTTGGCTCACAGAATATTTTTTTTTCAGTGTTTTCCTTTGCAAACCCACTGTACAGGTTTGCTGGTGCCTGCAATTTAGCAAATCAAAGGCATCATGGTGCTTTTACAAAGAGGGCTGATCCAAGGGAAACCTTTCTGATGTCTAGGACAGCAACATTTTTCTTTGCTACTTACCTTATCTGCAGTCTGCAGAGACTACCAGCAACCTGCAGAAGGAAATATTCCCCTTGTCCCTCTTGGGCATCATGCCAGTGGCAGATAATCAGCAGGCAGAAAGGTAATTATTCATTTTTTGCTGCTGAACTGCCTGGTGCAAGTATATATCCTTTCCTTCAGCTGTCTCTCACACTGTCTCTGGCTGAATGATCTCACTTTGCACAGATTCCCTGTACTTTGTAAAGAAGCCCAGAGATAGAGAAGTGATCCATCATTTTACACTCCCATGCCAAATTCTAGCAGTGTATAAGCAGGTGCTCAGACATGCTGGGAATCCAGAAAATCAAGGTAATTAGAAAAGAAGATGGATAGTGGATTTGACTCATGGCACTTCCACAGATGTGCTTCTGCTTATTGAAGGAGCAAAAAACTGCCCCAATGGAACAGTGCACAGGATCTGAGGAGAGCAAAGGGGTGGGTGGGT
>NW_015094508.1:10563280-10624275 GCF_001431845.1 Calidris pugnax | reverse complement strand
GGGTGGGTGGGTGTAAATGTAATTTTTCTGCCATTTTTTTCCCCAGAAAACCCTCCAGATTGTGGGGCTGAGGCGGGTCGTGGGTAGGGGAGAAAGGTGCCCTGTCCTGCCTGGTAGTGAGGGACCTGCCTTCTCTACCTTGCAGCTAAATGTCAGGGCCTGCCAGACTCTGCCTGGGGACAGCTGGACCTGCCCTCTACTCAGAACTTGTCCACTGTGGTGGGGCTGGCCTGGGAGACTGCACAGCTGGGGTGGGTGTATGATGTTCGTGATCAGCCCTTACCTCCTTTCTCCAACAGTATCTCCTTGACTCTCCCCAGCAGGTAAGTCTGATCTGACACTTGAGTTGCACTTTTGTCTGGGCAGCAAGGGATGTTTCGCTGCCATCTTCAGCAAAAGAAGATGAGACATGGGTGCTTTGTCCCCCACGAGTCCAGCTGCAGGAGAAGTTACTCAGTTGTCATGGCCAGGAAGCCACCTTCCCTCTGTCTCTACCTTCACTGAAATTCCACAGCTGTTGGATTCATGCTTGTAGAGTCCCCTTTGCTCTCTCACCTCCTTTAGCTTTATACTTGGTCACCTGTTATTGCAGCTGTAGGGCCTGATCCTGTCATATCTGGGGTCCTTTACGGCCCTCAAAAGGCCTTTGCATTCAATGGGCAGCCCCAGAGCTGGTTGTACTACCCCTAGGTTTTGGGCAAGTGAAAACAAAACACACGGATGGGCTGTGGCCATAAGGCTCAGCTCCACGCCCATGGAAGTCCACAATGGACTCTCATCACTCCAGTTCACTGGCTTTCAGGGCAAACTGCTTCCAGCTCTCACAGCAAAAGGTATCTTCCACAGAAGTTTAAGTTCAGCAAGCCAGGGCACTTTTTAACCAATGGTAATTGGGAAAAATTGATGCTGGGAAAAAAAAAACCTTTTTTTCTGCTTCTGAAACAAGAGCCCTTGCATGTTCTCTGGTGGCTCTTTTCCTGGAGCACCACAACAACACCTCCTGCAGCTGAGAGAGTGTCCCTTTGGTTTGCCACCTGAGCTGCAGTGTGGTTGCTTTGCCACCTGCAAGCTGTGCTGCCAGTGAGGCTTCCCACAAGATTTCCCCCACCTGCACCAAACCCCATCAGGAGATGAAGGTCTCACTGAGCCAGTGGGACCAGGGTTCCGGGGAGAGCCTGGAGAGGGGCTTGTGGGCTTGGGCTAGTGTCACAACTCACCTCTTGTGTGTCCCTTGCCCACAGGGCTTGTGGGCTTGGGCTAGTGTCACAACTCACCTCTTGTGTGTCCCTTGCCCACAGGGCTTGTGGGCTTGGGCTAGTGTCACAACTCACCTCTTGTGTGTCCCTTGCCCACGGGGCTTGTGGGCTTGGGCTAGTGTCACAACTCACCTCTTGTCTGTCCCTTGCCCACAGGACTTGTGGGCTTGGGCTAGTGTCACAACTCACCTCTTGTGTGTCCCTTCTCTTGGCTGATGAGCTTAGGAATAGTAAACTGAACATCAAACTAGGTGCCCTGCTGGAAGCAGTGTTTCTGTCTTATTCTGGGGTCTCTGTCTTAACCCCACCCTCCAACGGCAGTGGCCTTACAGCAGCCTAACATGGCCAGCAAACCCAAGGCCATTCTGGGCTGCCATTCTGAGACTCACCCTTTGAGGTAAATTCACTTAAATTAGCACCTATCTGAGCACGCTTCAGCTCCTGTCTGGCTTCTCCTCTGCAGAACCAAAGATCCCCAGGACAAGCACCCTTTCTGGCCGTGTGCTTGCATGGTGCCCAGCACAACGGGATGGAGGCTACAGAGGTTTCCCTCACACGCTCGAGCAGACTGACCAAGAGAGCTCCCTGATGAGCATGCAGGCAGCTGAAACAAATCCCCCACGCCATTGCTACCCCCCTTCTAGCTGCCTAATCAGGGCACAGCCGCCGCAAAGTCAGAATTGTTTAGTACCTCTTGCCCAGCATGAAAGACACACAGAAATACCCAGATACCCAGGGAGAGAGAGGTTGCCCTTGGGCACAGAATTTAGATACACAACAATGAGACACAGGAGGGGGCACAACACATGACATTGCCTCTGGCCAAAATCTATTTCTCAGGGAAGCAGTTCAGCAAAACAACAGCCATCACCACCACAGAGCTCTCTGGGTCGTCACAGAAGATGATTACACTGATTAGCCTTGAAGTTAAAATCAGGAAAAAAAATGTTTGGATCGATTCTTGCTAGCAACTGAAAAGAGAGATTCATACTGCCCTATATGGTAAAAGTGCAGCTCACATTCAGTGGGAAAATGTGGATTTTATTTTCTTCAGTTACAGTGGTTAATCCTGTCAGCTCATTTTAATAATGCTTTTTATAAACCCACTCTGATCCAGATGTGGTGTGTTATTGTGTTCTTTTCAGGGACGCTGGGCATTTAGTCTGCATTTACAACACATTAATGATGCTTACACAAAAAGAAGCGATCCAAAAGCTATGGTCCTGCAATTATTTCTAACATTTTCCAGGATCTTTTTCGAAACGCCTAAATTCGCTTTATCTCTACGGGATAAGGCTTGTCTGCATACCGGTTTTGGGAAAAAAAAAAAAAAAAAAAAAAAAAGATAAAAGATCCTGGCTTGACCTGAGGTTGACCTTTCTGTACACAAGCTCCGCTATTGTAGAGGAACCGAAAGCAGCAGTGCTTAGCAAAACCAAACCAAACAAGCCCCGAGAAGCAGGCCGGGGAGGGAGGGTGGGTGGCTGGAGCCCTGTGGAGAGGGGCAGCCCCGAGGGGCAGCCCCCCTGCCCCTTTGCACTGCTCGCACCCGGGAGCCAAGTCTGGGTGCAGACCCTGCAGGGCATTTCTCGGCAGCAGAACCCAGCCCGGCCGCCTTCCTCCCCGGCTTTGGGAAGCCTCGTGTCTACAAGCAGATCCAAACAAGAGTAGTGTTTGCTCACATCTACTGTTCTGAAGAAAAGAAGTACTTTTTTTTTTTTTTTTTTTTTGAGTCAAATTTGCTGTAAGCCTCCTTGGTTTCATCATCCTGAGCGAGGCATGTTCAAAGCAGGCTGCAACTGCTCAGAGATTGCTGAGGAATTTGGACTTGAAGCTACTTGCAGGAATTTGGATTATTACTCTTCCTTTAAATCTGAGACATTTTATACCCATGCAACTTCTAATTACAGAAGCCACATCAAATTTGTGATTCCCTGTTGATGGTTTTTAATGGGTCCTGTTACGTGATATGAGGATTTTTCACACAGACATGGGAATATGCTTTTGGCTTCCTGGCCTAGTTCCCACATTTGAACTATTGGTGCTTTGACTTTGCTGCAGGAAGCTGCTGACCGCGCTCCTGCCCTGCAGATCTCTGCTGTGCTCTGCACATCTCGGCTGCTTAGCAGAACAAATGGGGAAGTAATATTTCCCTTAAGAGAAAATTTCCTCCAGCTGAAAAACAAGCCACTTTTTAAAGAACTGCTTTGTCAAAAATTGGTCAAGTTTTTTGCTGGAAAAATCTGAAAAGCGAGTCTCAGTGGAAAAGCTTAGAGAAGAAGGAGTCACAGCTTAGGTGGGTACTCTGTGATGATGGCAGCTTCAGGGTTGACTTTGAGACGAGATTCATTTCTTCCATGCTGTGAGCCTGCCAGTAAGGCTGGATGATGCCTCTTAGGGTGCCTGGGCTTGGCAGTGGTTTGCAGCTCCCCCCAGGCTACCCACCCCATGTGGCCGGTTTGCCCAGAATGGCTGAGACACCCCCTGCACCTCAGTGAGAAGCTCAAGAGGGTATTTCGCCCCGGGGATCCCTGGGGCCACTCTTTCCCTGACATCTCTCTGATTTTAATGCAACCATTCACATGAGTGACGTGATCAGGATCAGGCCAAGGAAGTCCCATTCCTACTGCTGGTTATATAAAGATCCCTGTACTTGAAGCTACTTGCAGGAATTTGGATTATTACTCTTCCTTTAAATCTGAGACATTTTATACCCATGCAACTTCTAATTACAGAAGCCACATCAAATTTGTGATTCCCTGTTGATGGTTTTTAATGGGTCCTGTTACGTGATATGAGGATTTTTCACACAGACATGGGAATATGCTTTTGGCTTCCTGGCCTAGTTCCCACATTTGAACTATTGGTGCTTTGACTTTGCTGCAGGAAGCTGCTGACCGCGCTCCTGCCCTGCAGATCTCTGCTGTGCTCTGCACATCTCGGCTGCTTAGCAGAACAAATGGGGAAGTAATATTTCCCTTAAGAGAAAATTTCCTCCAGCTGAAAAACAAGCCACTTTTTAAAGAACTGCTTTGTCAAAAATTGGTCAAGTTTTTTGCTGGAAAAATCTGAAAAGCGAGTCTCAGTGGAAAAGCTTAGAGAAGAAGGAGTCACAGCTTAGGTGGGTACTCTGTGATGATGGCAGCTTCAGGGTTGACTTTGAGACGAGATTCATTTCTTCCATGCTGTGAGCCTGCCAGTAAGGCTGGATGATGCCTCTTAGGGTGCCTGGGCTTGGCAGTGGTTTGCAGCTCCCCCCAGGCTACCCACCCCATGTGGCCGGTTTGCCCAGAATGGCTGAGACACCCCCTGCACCTCAGTGAGAAGCTCAAGAGGGTATTTCGCCCCGGGGATCCCTGGGGCCACTCTTTCCCTGACATCTCTCTGATTTTAATGCAACCATTCACATGAGTGACGTGATCAGGATCAGGCCAAGGAAGTCAAAACCAGTTTTCTTTACAATATTCAGTTCTTCCTTTACTGATGCTCTCCAGACCCAGCCTCCCAAGGTACCTTAGAGATTACAGATGAAGATGCTGAGGGGAACAACCCGACCCTCTCAGGGCTCACATGAGCTATAGTTTAGCTTGTGCTCCGGAGGAAAGGGGTGGTCTGACTGCATCAGAAATAGTGCAGCTGCCCAAGCCACTGAAATATTAACATGCTGCATCAATTTATGTGCTTCCTGAATGAACTATATTTTACTTTTATCAGCCATCTGTTTTTCAGACTTGACATCGGTGGTTTCAGTTCTGCTGCTAAAATGCACCTTGCACTCAAGAAAATATTTCCTGTTCTGGTTCCTTCCCGGTGGCTTACAGAAACTGTGAGAGACCAGACAGCAGTGGAAACTGTGACCGTGTCCTTCTGCAGCTGCTCAGCAGCACAAACAGACGCAGCTGGCTACTGTTCCTGAGAGGAGGCACACACGGTGAAGCCACTGCCTGCCTGGTCCCTCTGCTGAAAGCACGGAAGCCTGGTCTACCTGTGTCTTTGATAAAACCATCTCCCATCTCATCTCCTTGAGGTGTCTCCCCTGCACCCTCCCTCTGAGCAGACTCCCCCCACACCCCCAGCAGTGGGGCCCATCTGCCAGGATGTGTGTGCCCAGGCAGGGCTGGACCTGGGATGTCCTCTAGCTCCTTGGCACCTACGTGCTCCAGCTGTGCCCTGACCTAGCAGCACCTTCTGTGGGGCCACCCTGCCCCAAGGCACAGCATCCTGCCCCGGCCCCAAGGCCTTCTCCTCTTCCCGGCACCCCCCGGGCAAACCCAGCTTCTCCCGAGGCAGGGGCTGCAGCGCTGCTGCGGAAGCCACGGGGTGTCCTGCAGGAGGAAGACATCTGGATAAATGCAGGCAGGAGCCTGTTGAAAGCACAGGGACATTTCCCTCCACCTAAATAAATAAACCAAGCTGATTTGAGCAGCGGCAGGCAGTTTCGCGCTTTTAATCGGCCTGTGATTAGATGTCTCATCTCCATGTAAACCCCAGGTGAGCTCACACTTCTATTGCGTTTAGTTCTTTCTAATATTTAGGTCCTATGTAAAATTTAATAAACAACTACAGAAAACAACAGTATTGCTCCTAAGGCACTCATTACAAACCAGGGAAGGGGATTTCTAAGTCAGTGCACTTGGCGACTGGGCCACCCGTGTGTGTGTTATGGAGAAAATGCCACCAGAAAGGTGCACCCAGCAGGGTTGTGTGGTGCACAGCACACTGCTACAATGCCTGGGGGAGCAAAGTCAGTCAGAACAACACTTCAGGTGCTTTAATAAGGCCAAGTGAATAATAGTAGGCATAACCATCAATAATTTAACCAGCAATTCCCTGAAACACCGGGGGGATTTAAATTATTAAACAAATGCTCTTTGACTAATTTATGGAGCTGGATCTATAACATGAAAAATTATTACTCAAACAATTTGAGTGACAAATTATGAATACTATTTGACCACATTTAAACAGTACACAAATGTGTCACCTGTTTCTTAGACACATTTATGCCCAAGACTGAAGCTCTTGTGCTGTGGGCATGTTCACGGCTGCCAAACACACATGCCTGCCCTGCACACCCCAGTGTGTGTGTTTCCCATCCCTGCATGGCACACCTCCTGCTGCCATAAGTAGACTGAAAGTTGTCAAATCAGTCTAAATACTTACGTTGATATTTATTCTTCTATTTCCCTCCATATTATACTGATCCATGTTTATGTTAAAATTGCTATTATCTGGTTGACACCAGCAGGAGGTGTGAACCCATCTGTGTGGCCACTCCGGAGCCCACTTATCCTAAATAAGGCATTTGGGTTTAGCTGTCGCTGCCTGCTCCGACACTTCTGGGAAGGCAGGGTCCCAGGCAAAAGCAGGTACTAACAAGTTGCTCAGTAGCGTAATGGATTACCATCTTCTCTTACAGACATGTTTTCCTGAAGCATTGGGCACCTAACTGTTACTAGAAGACCAAAGAAATTCTTATTTGAAGTCTCTGCAATTACTTAGTCTCAACTGTAACGTATGGCTATTTTTTAATTTTGCCAAGCACAGGCTGCTTGCAAGTGATACAGAAAGAAGGGAAGAAAGAGAAGATGGAAGGAAGGAAAAATGGCATGGTAAGATCACCGGAGCACAAACCGAGCTTTTGGATATATGAAGAATATCCAGCGTGATGAAGCATTCATCTCTTCGTATGACTTTCAGATGTTTTTCCAATATGAACACTGATTTTTTTCAGTGTTCAGATGTTTTTCCAACATGAACAAACCAACATAATTAATCAAGGTAACCAAGCTATTTCCTCCTTACTCATTTGTAAAGTGCAACATTGCAGTTTACACACTACTCTCTAAAAAAATCAGATAGCAAGTACATGTTGAAAAGAAAGAGTTTCCATGGCATTCACCTGGTTTGCTCTTGAACAGATAGCATTCTTCATAAAACAGCAAACTGAGCAGCAGAGGAATCTACAAATTGTACAGACTCTTGCAAAAGAACTGACGCTTTATCTTAATGTACATCTGCAATTATAAAGGTTGTGAGAAAGCTGCAAAATAAACCACAACCCTGGAGGACCTTGTTCTGCACATCCAACTGAGAGAAGCTGACAAAAACTTCTTTATTTGAAACTCAGAATGCACTGAATATGGAAAAACAGACTTGTATGTTCTTTGTGTATTCAAGCAATTTCCCAGAAAGGTTTCAAGTTTTGCAGTTAGCTTTTGTACTGAAAAGAAAAGAAAGATAGTAACCTTTAGAGTGAGTGACAGCTCTGTGAAAACATAATACTGTGAGAAAACATATTATATTACATATTGCATCATGAGGTGGTTTAATTAATTAGACAATATTAGTTTCTGTTGACATCAAGTATTCTTACTTTGCTAAATCAAATCATAGAGAGTTTCACAATCAGAACAACATGTTTTTCACTAGAGGAAAAAAATAGGTAATTATATTTTAACATCATGGCCCCAGTTCTCAGGTCGTATTAACCTGCATTCTGTGAGAGATTTGTTTAATGGATTTTACCTTGGACCTCCACCAGCCAGGACTTCCTCAGCATTCAGCGAAATATGGTTTCTTCATGTTATAAGAGAAAACAAGCCGTGCCAGAGCTGCGAATTGGGTACTCCATCTTCATCAGCATAATTTGTTGGATAAATAATGTGGTCTGGCAGCTAGGGAAAGGCCTGGGAGACACATCTCCTGCTTTATGTGCCCGTTTTTGCTTCCAATGTGCTTTACAAACACGCAGCAATCCCATAACCTTCCTGTGCCTTCCTGTCTCCTGCATTCTGAATAAGGCCAATAATAACTTCACCTTTGTATGGACTTTAAAGGGAGATGAGTAAATGGTGTTGTGTTATCTTCATCTTATAGATTATCATTGTTATTACTAAAAAAAAAAATAAAAAATGGTTGCAATATATGCAGGAAGGAAGCTTTATAAAGAAAAGATTTCACAGATGAAGTGTTCTGGATCACATGGCAGTGGACATTTTGCACAGTAACAGTTCAATTGTCATAAACTGTGAGAAAAATAAAGCTGGAAAGGACTCCAGCTACATCCCAATGCTTTAGAGCTGTACCAAGCATGACTGCAGCATCCCAGACATTATTTGTACAGAGCTGGGGAAATGGAGAAAGGGAAGACATGGTTGCCACAATGATCCTAAGCAATCTATTCAGATACTACCTACCTCTGCAGTTCAAAAAGTTTTCCTTCTATCTAACTGTGCTGACCTTTAATATCTAACTGTGCTGACCTTTAATTAACTAAATTACATCTTATCCCTCTCTTACTGAATTTGGCAAGCAATTCATTCTTGTCTTTTGTTCCAAATATAGCCAGTATGTCCCTTTTCTGTCCTCTTTTTTTGAGTCAGAGTAAATCCAGCTCCTTACAGGCTGCATTTTCTCTCATTGTTATCTCTGAGCTTCTTTGGACTTCCTCTTTTTGTTTACAACTTTAAGTGCCAAGTCCAAGTGCTGAAAATTCACTCCAGTTGAGAAGCCTTACCGAAGCAAATATCGCAAATTACCTCCTACGACTTCCGCATGATGCTCCTGCTAATATTTAAGTGCATAATGTTTATCATTTTTGCAACACCCTTGTACCGTTGGCTCCACTGCAACCCTGATGTCCTGTGGCAGGGCCACTGCCTATGCCCTTCACATTTGACACTGACCGTTTCTTCCTAATTGTAGTAAATCACATCTGTCTTTATTAAACATCATTTTCTCATTTTTAGTTCTTTTCCTCAGTCTAGAAAGACCTTCCTTTTTTCTTATCCTATCCTCCAAAATCCAGGAAATGTTTTTCAGCCAATTTTGTAAGTGCACCCTTCATTCCCTCATCAAAATTATAACTGAAAATACTGAATATAGACAATACTCAAGCACAGATCACTGTAGGCATAAACTAAACATCAAATTATTGATGGCACCTTTCTCAATACAATTATTTTGGGTAATTATGAATCAAACATAATGCACATCATATGTCCTTAATTTGGTCATCATGAGGAAGAAAGTTATATTGGCGTGAGACAGAGAAAACAGAATAATAGTTCTTTAAATGAAAGCCTTTTGCCACATTGAAAATAAGGACTCTTTTCATTTTATTTTCATCATATTTTTCAAGAAAGGCATTTTTTTAAGAAAGGCAGAAACAGAGTTGAAGTAATCCATTACTGTTTGTATGCTTAGTCACAAAGCTCTCATACTGCAGCAGCCGGTACTTCCACAGCCACTGACTTTTTAATTTAATTTTTGTGAATGTGAGTGTGTGAATTTTAAATATAACATACTCCTGGATTCAGACTGGCCCCAGTTCAGGGCTGGCTGTGTCTTTAAGCTCTTTCAATCTCCTCTGGAGCATTTAGGTGACTGTGTTCCAACCTCCCCCTCCAGTTACAGCAAAACCTTGTAGCTCTTCCCTCTCTCTCAGGGCAGCAGCCTCTCCCCTGCTGACACATTTGCCTCATGGGCTCAGCCTGGCACATCTGCCTTGCAAGACATCCCTTTGGGAGCTGTGACCACATTGATCCCAAAACAGGCTTTTCAGAGTAGCATCATTAGTTTCCATGTAGGCTACCACAGCAAACAGGCTGTGAGCCCAGAGGGAGGAAGGCTCCTCTAGTTCTGCGTCCCGGGGTGGAGGGCTTGTGGGGTGCCCTGTTCACCCAGGGGCTGGGTGCCAGGGCTGGGCAGGGGACAAAATGCCTTCCATGTCCATGCCCCTCTTCAGGGGGACTCAGGCTTAATTGACCCTGGGTGAGCACAAATGGTATGATGAGCTTGGCATCTGCAGCAGCAGCAGGCGAAGCTTCTCGCTGTCAAAAATGGGAGCCCAAGTTAATCTTCCCAGCCCAGACCCATTTCAAAAGGCATTGGTGCCTTATTGCTCCCACTGGGTGCTCTTTGCATCACAGAACCAAGGACCTACCACATGGCAGTCTTGGAGCTGGAGGCAATTGCTGGCACCAGGGCACACACTCTACCAACTGACCTGGTTCCTCCTCCCAAGTGCAGGAATGGTAATGTGTCTGTACAAACACAGGAACTTCCACTGGTGGCAGAGGCACATGCAGAGAAAGACAGTTTGTCAGTACAGCCCTTTCCCCCTCGTAGTACTAACGAGGTTTGTGCCTGCTTCCGGCTGCCCTAAAATCCAGACAAAACTATCCGCTTGCCTTTTGACATCCTTTGGACATGAGGTGTGCAAAACATCTAGATATCAGAATCTGACTCCTGTTTTGCACTATTTAACAACTGGTGGAAGCGCTGGAGAATCAGGGTCTCCCCCCAAAAATGTACCATTTGACAACAGTGCTGATGTTACTACCTTAATGTGGTAGGCACAGAGCAGCTTATAACACGCAAAGTGCAATCATCACATTTCCATGCTGAGCTGCTAATGAATTTCAAGTGGAAATTCAGCTCCCCCAGTCCTTCCCCGGTAACAAAGGAGAAAGACACACCTAGAGAAAACAACGGAGCAAGCTGTTTTTGGATACCACATTAAGGCTAAATGCCGCCCGGTCTCTGCTGAAGACCTTCTGAGCACTGCAGCTGAGTCAATAATGTCTTTTCAAATCGGCTTATTCTTTTGCAGGCAGTTGCCCAAGCCAACGCTTGGAGCAATCGCTCCCAGCCGATTTTGGAACCGAGTTTCTGCAGGCTGCTCGCTCTCCCCTGGCTCCGTGTCTGCATGAGAAGTGAGCACCCTGCAGCAGGCACGCTGGAGACTCCCCTCGGAAGGACCGCTTCGGGACAGAGGAGTGGCTGCTTTTCACACTTGGCACGTGGAACTGCTGAAAACCTCGTGGGCTGGAGCCTGATCATCCCTGCACCGCAGGGGTCTCCTACACTCAGGTGCCACTCATCTGTTCCATGGGCGCTTCGCCTCAGATGCCGGCACAGATCAAAGATCTCACAGGGACCTGGGAAAGAGCAAAACAGTGCTTCTAAGTGATTTGCTAGTTGTGGAAGTGCAGGATTTGGCTTTAGTTCAAGCACATCCCACATGCAAACCAGACAGCTGGCCAGGGATGTGCCAGCTGGTGGGTGCAAACATTTTGCCCTATGTGAAGCCCACCATTAGGTTGCTCCAAAAACCTCTTCTGAACATGCTTTCTCCTCTAATGCTGTAGCTGCAAAGAGCACTTTGTGCATTTTACTATCTTTCAGTCAATGTCCCCATGGCAGTTAAGCCTGTAGCAAGCAATTAATTTCTCTCGCTAAGAGGCACCTACGAGAGCTGACAGGTCAATATGCCCTGGACATGGTTTATGATAAGGATAACAAGATTTTGGTTTTGCTACTTGTGCTTCTTGCAAACCTGCCTTACTTCTCCGATGTTTTAGTTATTGTAGCCATTTAATCAAGGCAGAGGAAAATAAAAACACTTTGTCATCAATCACGGCTGGTGTATCACCGCCATTTTAAGGCTTTATTTTTTTGGCCACTGATGGAGAAGCTTGACCCTTTGAAAATGTCAAGGTGTCTCTGGCAGAGAGAGAGCAGACAATTTCTCAAACTCCTTCCAGCATCATGGTTCTCTGACTCTGTGAATAACAAAGTAACTTCCTAAAGGCAGTTGTGCTGCCTGCACTTACAGATATGGTTAATTCATGAGATTGTCCATTAATAATAAATCAGAACATCGCTATGGAGAGAATATTGTACTTATTACCAACAACTCTCCAGAGATCTGTGGGGTGCAGGATTCTGCTTCTCTTAATAAATAATGTATAACTCTGTTATTTCTTTAATATTATGCCACTGAAGAAGATCTCATTTAACCAGCTCTGCTCATCATCTTCTTTCACCTGCTATATAATTGTTGTGGTTTGTTTAGAGAGGACTACTTATCTCCCCTTGCCTCCTCCATAAAGAAAAGACAATCTCTTTTCTCTTGACTCTTATAACATTCCTTTTTTCAAGGGGACAACACTTATTTTGCAGCTGATATATTATCCAATATCCAAATTAAAGACTGAACTTGGCTAACACATCTCCACAGACCATTCATCACGCTCCTGAGTGTTTGTACATGTCCATATTGAAATGCATGGTTTAAGTTGCTTTGTATTAACACACTGCACTGTTTCCTCTCTCCCCCAAGAGAATTAGCAACGTTTAAGGAGGCAAACCAGACACATTGTCCTTTTTAGCTGCTCACAATTGAAAAGGTGGTAACATACAAAGATGACATAAGGTAAAAATAGGAAATTTCAGAAAGCTAAATTCTCTTATGCTTTAACCCTGCAAGGTTTTTTTCGATGTAAGGTAAGGAAGGCAGAGGTATATGAGATATATTCAGAGAATAGTTTGGCCCATGCTATATAGTACAGTCTCATTCAGCTTTGGATATCTGGGAATGTAAGACACTAAGTTGCCATGCAAAAAACAGTGGTAACTCTTACCTTACGACACTTATCTGACATGAGTAGCATAGGCACTTGTCTGGAGCAGGAACCTGATAATTTGCTTCCCTGAAAAAGGAGTATTCTTTAAACCACTGATATGCTGTGACATGTTGTCAGATTATATTAGGGCATTTTCCATAAACCAATTCTGCATATGTGTGAGATGCTGTCCATGACAGGCTCACAACTGAACTAGATAAATATTTAAATTATTTAAATATTTAATTTACGCGTTGTTCACAAATATCAGTTTAAATTCCTTCAGTTTTTCCAGTATAATCCAGTGTGTCTCCTCCTCTTCCCCATGACTAATTGGCTGCAATTTAAATATACAGAGAAGTCTGTATTCTGTGCACTTACCCACATGGGCATTATCAGTGAAGAAAGGTCTCCTGTTTGGTTTTCAGCAATGTTGCTCAACATGAAGACAGAGTACACTTTAAAATCATGGCCATGCTGTTATTTGAAAAGTGCTCTTAGAAAACCTAAACATAAAAATGTATTACCTCTCATCTAGGAGCTGATTTCAATCCCTCTTCAGGCAGTAGAAAAAAAATTTTGTTAGCCTAAGTGGGATAGAATCAACACTTTTGGGAGAAATGTGGGCTTTCCTCCATGTCTGATTTCTGTCTATATGTTGGGGCTCCCCTTTAGTCCTGACTTCTGCTTAAGATAATGAGGGGTTCCTCAGAGTGTCACTCAATGGGATTTCAAACATCCTTCATAACTGAGACATGACGATGGGTTTCAAATTCCCCCAAGAAAACTGCTGGGAAAAATGATCTCAACAAAATCCTCCATGGCATATAATAGTGTCTTTAAAACAGCCACACACCATGAAGTTAGAAGTAGATGTTTGACAATGCCCAAACCAATGAGACATTTTACAATGGGTTCCAGGAATCATGATAACTGGACAGGGCAAGAATCAGCTATGCTGAAAGAGGCTGCACATAGGTAAAGTAGCACGTTGTGCCAATAGTTCTCAAGATTTCTGAGACTTTTTTAGCCCTGCCCTTCTGAAGAGCAATGAACCCAGTCTGATCACAGCCATCAACTGGATGAGGTGGTGTAAACGGTAAGAGCAGCAATTGTTTTATGAATCTGCAGGAGGGGATGCCCGGAGGGCTGCATCCTTCTGCAGATGTAGCCACACAAGTGCAGAGAGGGGACGGATCAGGCCCAGAGGTTCACTGATGCTGCAAAACTCGCCATGGACAATACAGAGAATCCCACTTACTGCCCATTTCTGCAGCACACAGACTCACTCTACTCACTCACCACCTCACAAGGGACAAAGCAGGCACCACTTTAATGCCACCGTGGGAGACAAGCTGCCAGCATGCCAGGCCAGCACTGCATGGGAAACACACTGCAAGCAGAATTCCAAGCTAAATCTAAACATGAGCTGATCAATCCATTGAACACAGACACCCAAACCAGACGCAAACTAGGGCTGAGGAGCCTCAGTGTTGCAGACATGGGTTTCAGGTGCCTATCTGCAAGAAAACAATTTAAAAAAAGAAACCTGTCTAACCTGCTGAGGCACTTGAAATACCTAAAGCACTTACAGTTTCTGGAGAAAACATCCTTAGGCAACAGTAGCTGTGCTATCTTGCATGCCCCATAGCACCACTCTCTTGGCTGGTGTGACTATCTAGGTACCTATCTCCTTGCCTATGGCTCTTTAGGTTTCAGAAATTAAGTGCCCCTGTGCCTAAATCCCCTGAAGAGCATGATTTTTTTATGCATACCAGAACACACCTAAGACAAACTGAGAGGCTACACCTATTGTAGTGAAGAAAATGGTTTCTCTAGCCCTCGGGGGAGCTAGCACCGTGCAGCCTGCAATCATTCTGCTTTAGGCTGCTGGCCTCCAAAGATGAGTGGCCACATTCAAGCTCAAGTTGCTGGGTGGGAGGGTGGTTGGTGAGGGCTAAACCTGAGCTGCACCTACCCCTCACTCCTCACAGCCTGGGGCCTCCAGGGCCAAAACCCTGCCGGGGCTCTGCTGATGTACAGCACTATGTATAGCTGCAAGCTGCTGCCCAGGTCTGTGTCTGGCTCTGCTTAGCTTATGAATACAGACCCCCTGTCCCAAACAACTTGTACATGGGGGTGCTCCTGGCTTCACTCCAGAGTGTGGGTTAGGGTGTTTTCCCAGGAGCACCCTACGGGGATGTGGAGAAATCCAAATTCATTTCAGATCCTGTTTCCCTCATCTCAAATATAAAAAAGAAAAAAAAAAAAAAGGTCAGATTTCAAGTAGAAACCGGAGATCCACATTCTGATTTTCGCAGTGCAGATGGAAGTGCTTGGAGGATGGCACTTCTGACAGTTAAACACTACCTGCAATTCCCTGCCCAGCTCCCATTGCCTCCTGCCAAGACTACCACAGCTCCTCTGTGGTAATTTCGTCTGTTAAACTTAGTTTTGTTTTGCTTTGTTCTCCATTCACAGATAGATTAAAGCTAAAGGAATATGCTGAAATGGGCCATGCCCATTCCCCACAGGACAGAACTAGAGCCCTTTTTCTCAGAGCTGTTGCAAGCTGCCAGCTCCCACAGCCTCCAGAAGACACCTGTACCTAAAGCTTTGAAAAGGGAAGTATGGAATGGGGTCATATCTAGAAAGTGCTTTGATTTCCTCGTCTGCTCCAAGGACAGAGGTCCTGCTCTGGAAGTCCATGCCCTTCACATCATGCCTGGGAAGGCCCACAAGCACTGTGAATCCTGCAGAGATTGGCCGCTCCCTGGTCTGCTGTAGAGACAAACTGCTCAAGGGTCCAGAGTGAGGGATGGAGAAGGGTCCATAACAACCTCTTTCGGTGCTGCTGTGTTTCAAGCTGTTCTGCATAGCAACTACAGCAGAGAAAACTTCCCAGACCTCCTTAACCAACAGCCTGGATTAATGAATAACTTCAGTCTGGGCAAAGATATGGGAATTCACCCTTGTGAGCTCTGCTGTCAGCCATTTCAGTTGAGCAGCAGCAACAACAATATTTTGGCTGGGAAAGGTAAAAGAGGGGGTGCAAGAATTAGGAAACAAGAGAATAGGAATGAGAATCAGGGAAAGTGACTTCCTCACGACAAGCAACGATTCGTGATGAGATGAGCAGTAGGCTTGAAGATGGCTTCTTTTGTGGGAGCTGGGCATGCAAGAGTGAGGAAAGAAAAAGACCAGAGCCAAGCAGGCTTCCATATTTGTGAAAAGAAAGCTTCTTTATGGAAGTATTACTTTACTATTTGATGGCATGTTCTGTAGCTAGAGCAGGTCACCCTTTGCCTTTTGCTGAGGAAGTTCCACTCCTGGCTTGCAGCAAGAGTAGAGAGGCAGCCTATGCCCTTCCTAAAGGATGCATTTAGTCACCTTGCTGAAAGAGAGAAAGCAAGAAAGAAAAAAAAATGTTTAGAAGGAGAGCATGAAAAAGAGAAGTCATCAAATGCCAGGCACAAACCAAAGCTTATGTGTCTGTGTTTTAAAGTTAAAAGGCAGATAGAAAGGAGAGGTGTTTGAGGATGCTTGAGTTGAAAGAAAAACTACTGCCAAAGGTGGACAGCAGAAGAGGGAAAAGCGAAGAGAGAAACTAGAAGCAAGAGAGGTGACAAATGTGAGGGACACAACCTGGGACATCCATAGCACTCCCACCAGGCGCTTGGCAGAAGGCTTGCCCCCCATCAGCAAGAGGGGATGGGGCTGAGGATGAGGGACGAGTGGAGCAGAACAGGAGGTCCTGGGGGCAGTGGAGGTCCTGGGGGCAGAAGAAAGGCCGGTGTCCCCGTGGGCAGACGGAAGCCGAGCCGATGGGTGAGGAGGCGCTTGTGCGTGCGTGCAGCAGGCAGGGCTCCAGCCCGGGCAGCCACCTCTCCCTGCCAGCACCATTTATTCCCAGCTTCCAGATAAAGCGGGTTGCGCAAGGTCGGCGTGGGCTGATCTCCATATAAGGGCCGGGGAAGGATCTGGGGCTGGCAGCCGGGGCGGTGGGGCTGCTCACGGCGTGGGTGTCGCTGCTGGTGGGCACGGCACAAAGCGGGGGGCTGCGCCTGCTCCCCGGGCCTGGCAGGTAGGCAGGGGAAAAGGGACGAGTCTGGAGGCCAAAACCAAAAGGAGGGTAGGCTGCCAGACCGAGGACCGAAGCTGTTCAGGGAACAAAAATAGTTGTCAGCAGTTCTTAAACTTTAATCTTTCATAAACACGATGCCACCTGGGCTGCATTGCCGGGAGCACGTTTATGTGTCTTGCTGTCCATAGCTCCTCTGTTTGCCTTTCAGAGATTCAGGGAGATGTGTGCTACATGGGCCTGAAGTTGAAAGGTGGCAAGCACCCTCACCTCCTGGTTGGCAGCTCCAGTAGGTTGCATGTCCTCCGCAGCATCAGATTGCTGCAGGAAGGGCTGGAGGAGTCACCAAGCAGGGCTGGAGCCACATGTTTTGAGAGAGATGAATGACATTCCTCCAAGAGCTTTGTGCCTGTGTGGCCAGTGAAGGATGTGGAATCATTAAGAGTATTCATGAGTCACCACTTCGTTATACAGAGGACTAAATCACATAACAGGGCCCCAAAATTTTAGGTGAATTGGGCGATGGTGTGGTCTGGCATTTCTAGAATAGTCTGCCTCCTCTCCCTCGCATACTGACTGCCTTACTCCCCACGGACATACATACCCTCAAACGGATGCATCTAGATACATAGGTAGCAATATAGCCTCTGCTCTGAGATGGACCTTGGAGCACATAGTCACCAGACACACAGTTTGAGCTACTCTAAAAACCACTTCCCTTTCTCAGCTAGCTTTACGCTTTATCGATGCGTCGTGTTATATGTTAAAATGGAATGTACTTAAGAGGGCTAATGGGAGCGATCCCTTTTCTTGCATCCTTTGGGACATTTCACCACTACAATCAGATTATCCCTGTTTGCCGGTCACCAAGACCTCTGTACCATGTGCTGCCGAGCCTCATTTCCCCTCACCTTGGCCACAGCTCTGATTCGGTCACATTGCATCAGCGCTAGCACAGGTCACCAGAGGTACCAGTGCCTCCACACGGTGCAGCTCTCCGTGATGTGTTTTGGGGAGCATGCTGAGATCCTCACCAAGGCGGGAGGTATGAGCCTATTGCCTAAGAGCTGTAGGTCCTTCTGGTGAACTAAGGCTTTCCTGGAGGTCTTCGTTGCGCAACCTGCAGTGATTAAAGCTTCCATGTTCTCAAAAGGAAATGAATATTTTGCAGGCTACGTAAGGAAGAATTTGGGAACTTAGGAGGCTAGGAGGGAAAGACTACACAAGCATGTAATTGGGTGAAAGATGAAATGCTTCAAAAATCTTTTCAAGTGTCAGAGAATGAGAGGGGTGAAATTGTTCAAGCTAGCAGCAAATTCACTGAAAGTTATAGTAGCAGGAAGTCACAACTTACAGATTTTGGCCGGATTCACTAATCATCTTCATTTAGAAAACAGAAGGTGATTATATGAAAAGTTAAAGTGTTTCGAAGACTTTGAGTTGCCATGATTCATTCTGAAAAAGTCAACCACTGCTTTTTCAAATATAGGAAGCATTGTTTTTCTACTTTTTATTTAGTAAAGGCCCTTTTAAAATAGATTAAGGAAAAGATCAAGGAAGAAATATGTATCCTGAAACATCATTAAATGTTTTGGGTGAAAAGGAACAAAGCTTCTTGTGGATATTATTTTTTCATGAAAAACATAAAATTCCATGTCAGGTTGACCTGCCTCACATCTGTTCCTCTCCATTTGTCAATGTAAGTGCCAAGACAAAAACTCATAATACATGTAGTTCTGAGTTATAATGAGCTCCAATTGCACCTCAGGAATAGCCTATATAAAAGATGGATCTGTTGTGTGAAACCTCACTACTACTGTGAAGCGTGCTCAATACCAAGGTATTTGGCATACCTTATTATCCTTGGCAGCTCTTGTGCACATTGTTGTGCCAATAACGTTATTGAAAACAAAGAAAAGGCAACTTGGCCAATTATTTGATAACCAAAACTAATTGCTAAGATTTGAGTCGAACAGTGGGGTATGGGAAAGTTTCCCATAATGCTAATGCTTTACAAAATGTTTGTCTCATTGTTCATTTTTTTAACAAACTACACTTGCAATATATCTTAATTTTGTAAGATTTTGAGAATTTGTGCAATGCTTATGGTCTTTCAGCAGGTTATTTCTCACGTATCACATTACAAAAAACAACTGAAAATCCTATTCTTCATTCTTTAAGCTTCTTTGTAGCAGATATACTGGTACACTCTCAATGAAGTATAGGAACACAACATGTGTAATTCAGACTGTAATTTCTGACTGTGCTGAGGAGGTAGTTTAGGCGCAGTAACAGCTCCCTTCTTAAAATAGTCCATAATACACTGGCTAGAAAGACCAAGGAGGAGGAGCTCAAGCATTTGCTTCAACTTCTTCATAATAAGTACCATTGTACTGCTCAAAGTTTAATGAGCTTTAATAGTATCACTTGAAGGAAGGGTGTTTCCTTCCACCACAGAAACTGCCTTGTGAGTCTGTACAGAAGTGTCCTATTCTTCCCTCAGTGAACTAAAGCTTTGGTTAAGATCAGTTTCAGTGGTGAATTTCAGGAATGAAAAAAAAAAAAAGCTGAACACAGTGGGAAAATTTTGCTGAAAGATCTGCTTCTGTGATGATCCTTCCGTAGTGGCACATGAAAATCCTCTTTAAATGTTTTATTTATTAGCTCCTATTTTGAAATAGAGGAGATTTGGGACCAACGAACTCATTTAATAAATGATAGTGTGAGGAAGTAATTGATCTGAGATGATAAGCTCATATTGACTTTAATTCTGGGTATATGGTAGACAGAGTAATCACAGGGGCAATATATATATAAAACAGTAATAGCTACACTAAAACTGCATTTAAATTAATATCTAATTAATCAGAAATATTAGTCAGAAAGAACAGAGGTAGCATATTAAAAACAAAAGAAATCTTCAAAAAGAAGTGGGGGTTTAAGGCATGTGAGACATGTCTGAAAGACTACCGACAGCTAATTTAAAGGTGAGAAGCTGGAAATGTATATAAATAGCTGCCTGTTGACATTTCTTATAATGGAAGCCATACCTAAGAAATGGAAGAACAACCAATTTTAAATGTAGGAAGGAGAAATTGTCTTTTTCCTTAGTGTGATCCTGTGAAACTCGCAGCTGGAAGGCAGTCTTGCAGTCAAGAGCTAGCAGGAATTTAGTATTTCTTATTTATCTAGGAAAAAACATATGAAGAGAGGCAAAATATCAAGCTTCGTGGTACAAATCATCTGCTAGGACTACAAGGGGTGGTTAGTTTGTAGGCATATTTTTCATTTGCAGGGTTTCTTGCTCCTTCCTCTGCAGCACTTACCCCTAGCCTCTCTCAAAGGCAGGAAGCTGGACATGAAAGGACATCCGACTAAATCTGTGTCGGTTCCTATTGCCCTCCCCCCTGGAAGGAGCCGGTGGATACCGAGCACTTTTGAGTGGGAAAAAGAGCCAAGATAACTCAGAAAATGTTGGCCTGCTGTACGTGTGAGATATAAATATTCCCTTGTCATGGCTGGAGGTTTGGGAGGCCTCAGACTGACTGGAGACACCGTGTTGTCACATGCCAGCCCGTTGGAAAACAGCTGGGAAGTCACCACAGAACAAATTACTATTCACGAGGCAAAACCCTAAAACAAAGCCTGTCCTTCAAGTCCTGGTGGCCCAGTAGGATGCAGCATGGTTTAGGATGCAGGGGCATCAGCTGCACAGCCGGAGGACCTCGGTGGCGCATCGCCAAGAGCCCGATGGCCGTGTCTCATTTGCATGTGCAGGGTCGGATTTTAAGCAGAGTTCAGTGCACACAGTTAGAGCCCTGCCAGTAAACACAGCAATTCTTCAAGCCCATAGACAGAAAGGGTGTTTGAGAAGCTGGGGGACAAGATGTACCAAATGAGAGAGGAGCACAGCACCCACTCTCTGAAACCATGGCCAGCTTTATTTCTGACATGATGCATGGAGGTTCCAAACTGTTAGGTTTAGAACTGTTAGGTGCTTATGTTCCTCGGGCTTGTTCAGACCTGTGATAGGAAAATGCCTGCTCACAAATATATCAGCATTTCCAAAGAGTCTTGTGAAAACAGCAGCCCTCACATATAACCGTCACCGAGCAGGGAGCTACACAAATTCACCTTGGCAAAATCTGGGCTACAGCAACATTGCGCCATCAACTCTACTTCAGCTTTTATCTCAGCTTCCTCCAGGGTCTTTCCAAAACCTGGATTCCTCTTTCCTTCCCAGGCTAGGAATGCTCTAACCAAGACATGCTCCAAGCTGTCCCATCTGCACCTCCTGAAACTGGACAACAGGGATTAGGCATGCTCAAACAGTCCCATCTGCTGAGCCAAGAAACCCTATGACTTATAGTTGTTGATTTGGAGCCATTTGGGCTTTCTTTCTGCACAGAATACCTGAGCCTTCCTAACCAGGGGCTAGCGTGTCAGTGAAGCAACATAAATAAGACATTGGGCATGCTGTCCGCTAGCGTGTCAGTGAAGCAACATAAATAAGGCATTGGGCATGTCTCTACTGGCAGCTCACATGCAAGGCTTAATGAAGGAGGCAACAGGTATAGGAAGGCTAGCAGCAGGAATCTGATGTACGGAAATAGGAGGGTCAGTCCTTGCTTGAGCATTCCCAGCTCTGCACATTGACTAACAGAATGAGGGAAGTCCCTTCAGCGGATACCTGCAAGTGCAGGTCTTCAAGCTCAGTTATCACAGAGGAACCCTGGGCAGTTGCTGGCCCAGGCCCCTGCCTCCTATGCATGGAGATGTGATGGATGCCTGGGAGGAAATTGTCATGTGTCTGGGCAAGGATTATAGAGGTATAATGAAAAGGGTCACACAGGGCCTTAAGGATGTTGTCTAGACTACCTTGGATTCATCTGGCCAAAAATACTCCAAGGTCAAGGAGAAGAATTGCCAGACTAACTGCGGGGGATAGAAGGAGCAGTTAGCATGCATATAGATACAAAGGAGGATTCAATGGTTCTCCTCAGCAAGTAAACACATTAGGAATACTTAGACAAAGACATCCTAGGATCAGATAAGCTACTGGGGGATCTTGGACTATGGATGGCTTTCTTCTTAGATGCTCCACTGGGGAAGACTACATACTGAAGAGACTGATGCTCTTGCAGTGGGTGGGTTAAGGAAAAAGAAATTGGATATCTGACACACTCAACTGCTGAAGCAGAGGCCTGAAGTGTGACATTGCTCAATACTTGCCCTGAGGTTTCACACAGTGTGCACTCTTCTGATTTTATTTCTTATGCACTGTGAAAAAGATGAAGGAGTGTGTTGGAACTGAGCATCCATTGCCTACCTGCACCCTTGGTCTTGCCCTTAACCCTGATAAGCCCAGAAGGACTCATGTTCAGCTATGTTCCTCTCTGAAGCAACTCTCCAAACTGTTTGGAGACCAGCAGCCTGTGGGTTAATTGCAGCCTTTGGTATTTCTTCTCCTTGTTTACCTATATAAATCAGCAGGTCTGCAAAGAATTTGAACAGCTGAAAAACTATCATCTTAGAAGAAAGATGTAAAGCTATTTCATTCTCAGTGCTGAGGTTACAGATTGAGTTAATGTAGATACAGAATCAATTAAGCTGGTAGGATCAGAGTTGCTCCTAATATTCAGAATGCCAACAGAGAATGCCATCTTCTCACATGCATATCAAAATGCTGAGAGATGCAGTGTACCGGCTAAAACCTGATGCTTAATGTAACCCGATACTTAATGTTCTACCAGAAACTCACTTAGGGATCATGTTATTCTTTCTGTGCCTCCAAAGCTCAATGTTGTTGTGTGATAGTTGTTGGTTTGTTGCTACAGTTGGGACATTTTCTGGCCTGCAGCAGCTCATGTATTTCACTGAATTTCACTGAATTTCTAGAGTTGGAAGGGACCATAGAGATCATCTAGTCCAACTCCCCTGCTGAAGCAGGATTGCCTAGAGCTAGAGCATGTTACTCAGGACTGCATCCAGGCGCGTTTTGAAAATCTCCAAAGAAGGGGACTCCACAACCTCCCTGGGCAGCCTGTTCCAGGGTTCCGTCACCCTCACCGTGAAGAAGTTTCTCCTCATATTTGAGTGGAACCTCTATGTTCCAACTTGTGCCCGTTGCCCCTCGTCCTCTCGGTGGGAACCACTGAAAAGAGTCTGGCTCCCTCCTCCTTCAACCCTCCCTTGAGATACTTGTAGGCGTTGATAAGGTCTCCCCTCAGCCTTCTCTTCTCCAGACTAAAGATTCCCAAATTCCAAACATCCAAATTCCAAACATGAAGAAATATGGTAATTTGCTATTGCTGCTTACGAATCTTAAAAAAAAGAAACAAAAAACAACAAAACACAAAAATCATTGCCTTGACTCTCATAGTTTCTCATTGCCATTGGTGGTTTATGCTACCTTCACCTGAAAACAAAACCACAGATACTCTTGACTGAATTGAATTTGTGACCTAGCTACGCTCATTTTAAGTTTGCTTGAGTTCCCTCATGGCAGAGTCACTTACCATTACTGTCCCATGCAGCTGCTGCTTTCCTAAATGGGTTCACTTGCAAGATTTTATGGAGAATTTTTTTCTTGCATAATTTAGAACTCTTGAAAAATAAAAAAGATATAGGCTAAAAAAAGAACATGGAAAGCTCAGAGACCATTCCAATGCATGGAAGGCACTGGGGAAGCTCCAAAAGGCTACAGGAGTGCTATGGCTAATACAGAACCTTAATAAAGGCCTGAGCTGTGTGGGAGTGGAAGGGACTCTGTGTTGGCTGGAAGATCATGGCAGCAGACTGTGGAAGCAAGGCTGCAGTGCAGAACAGCCTAAAAGTACCAAGAAAAAATCTGAAATAGCACTTAGGGAGAGCAGAGCTTCCAAAAGAAGATGGAGAAGGACAGACAGGAGACACAATCTCCTCTTCAGTGACTTGAATGGAACTCTCTCCCTGCATAGCATCCTCTCTGGTCCTTAGTCATTCTCAGCACTCTTTTGCTGAGCCAGCTTCACCTCTCCAGCACCACTTTGGGTGTATGGCTATCCAAATACTGCAAAGAGGAAATGTATGTGTACCAAATATCAACAGAGGCACAGTCTGCCTGGTGACAACAGGTGACAGTTCAGCACCTCCTCCCATGACCAACCTTCACAAGTGGCCTCTGGACAGGGTCTTGCCCTCTGCACAGCTGACAGGGAACCATGTGCTGGAAGAGGACAGGGAGACCTCACCTCATCACAGAGGCTGCAGATTTGGCTGTACCCTTATGGCCTTTGGGCTTGACTACAGAACTCATGGATCCTCTTGCCTTATACCTGATTGTCTACCGCACCTTCCAGTTCCTTTTTCTAGGGCTTGTTTTCCTGTCCTGTAAGGCTGGATTGCTTTTGTGCCCAGAAGCATGATCTTACTGTTGGCTTTTCTGAAATGCATGTTGCTTGCCCACTGCCAACCCCACAGAGCCCTCCAGAGCACTGTGTACCAGTAGCCCATCCCTCCTCCACTCCTGATTCTTTATGTCAATTACAAATTCTGTTGGCAATGGTATTACATTGTTTTTTCCAGCCACTGGTCAAACTTTAAAATGGCACAGGCTGCAGTGGAAGTAAATTTAACTGGTAAATGGTCACATAGAATTACATTACATAGTATTTAATCTATTCCATACATTGATGTGTTGTTGATTCTTAAATGAAAATATCATATAGAACCAAATTAAATGTCTTTTTATGTAAACATTTCAACTAAGAGCACTCAACATACAATTTCAAAAAACCCAGCAGCCTACCTTGGGAAGATTCATTTGCCTTTATGTATCCTGGTTTAAATTATATTGCCATCTCTGTAATTTGTTGTTAATTGAAACCTCCATTAAAATTATTTTTCTTAAGATCAAGATCAAGATCAAGATGAGTCCTAGACTTATTTAGTTGTTTTCTCCTTTTAAGTATTAGCTCCAAAATAGCTGCCCCCCGGTTCTCTGAAACTTCCCTAGGGCTCCAGAAGTTATTAAAAATAAGCAGTGTTGATCCACAAGCTTTTTTTTAATATTCAGATACAAGTTGTCTTGATTTACTGATTTACTAAGGTCTTTTTAATAGTTTCAGTTTTGTATTATCTTTTAATATCTTTGCAATAAATTGTTTCATTGTTATGAATAATTCTTTTGAAAAATATGTACTGACCAGCTGTGACATTCCATCATGGTTATTGACAGTTCCTCTATTTCAATCCACAATTTTATGACTTACTTTTCTTGCTGAATATCTGCTGCTACCTGCATTAGATTCCCTCTTTTCCTTCCTTTATTAGTCTGGTTCTGGCATCTGGTTTTGAATTCCTCTTTATATTCATTGTTATCCAGTTTCCCTTTTCTTTTATTTTGTATTTTCCTTTTTCTTCCCCTTTATTTTTTTTTGGTCTTGCATTTACTTTGGTAAAGTTGTTTTTTAATCAAGGTAAATTTCTGTTCTGATTTATAGGTTTCCATTTTTAAGCTACCTGTATTTATAAATAAATGTCTGCTCTTAGTCACAGTTTCCCATCTGTATTTTTCTTCTGATTGATTTGACTTAGAATTATTTTCAAGTTTGAGAAATAGTTCCTCAAAAAGGTCCTCTCTCTATATATTTATTATATATATATTTATATTATATATAATATATATAATATATATTAATTACATATATTTATATGTGCAAAACATACCAAATACATACATATTTGTTTACATATAAAACGACAGAATCACGTGTCCTGATCACTTTTTCCTAAAGAAACATTAATTTATACTTTTACAAGCGATTTTTCTTTATGTGATAACATGAGATGCAGAATTCCCTGGGTTGGATATAACGTGTTTTAAGGCATTCTTAGAATTCCAGGGACACTGAAACACTGACAGCATGAGACCACCAAAAAGTCAACAAGAGTTCACTGATCTCTGCAACTCAGGCTGTCATTTTCCTTGCTCAGAGGAATTTTATCAATTCTGGAAAATATCCTGCCTGGAAAAGCTATTAGGCATATATTTAAACTTTAGCACATGGTCAAGAATTTGACAGTATGAGACTGAATTTAAGCAGATTTTAAAATGACTCCCTGGTACTTCTAGCACCCATCTGAAAAAAAAAAAAAAACCAACAAAAAACAAAAAGAGCAATTGCCTTTAGCAGCATTAACTGAATATTTAAAATTAAATGTGTGATTTACATCATTGCTACACTGCAGCAGGTGTGTTCAGACTGTGACTTCTTATACTCTATAGTAGAACATCCATGGGTAACTGAGAGGTCAAACATATCTGTATCTCACAGGGTTCACAACGATGAGCTTGCAGATGAAATGCTTGTGGTCTGCTCTCCCCTGCCTTAATCTACCAAAGTACTTGGGGGTCTTCAGCAATGACAGCAAGTAAATGATCCTACTCAATAATAGGGCTATTTTTATGTTTTAAGGCCTTATTGATTAAGGTCTATTAATAGCTGAGTAACACTGTACCAGCAGTCCAAATTTCCGTCATTAAAACGTGCCATCACTCTTTTTGAAACAGCGCCTGTCAGAGCCCATCAGCGTCCTGGCTAGCACATCTCCAACGGCTTAGCAGTCTTGTATTGAAACAGTTACTTGATGAAAATGTGCCTTTGCCGAAATCAAAAATAGCAGCAGATCAGATGCAGCATCATCGGCATCAATCAATGCTCCTTGGGTGATGGAACAAGCATCTAGAGAAGAAGAATGGCAGAGAGAACGCAGGTACAAGCCCTGCTGCAGGATCGTGGAAAGGCTGAAGTGCAGAGCTTGGCTTCACCTGGGAAGAGAAATGCCTCCTGCTGCGAGTGATTCAGCGCCCAGGGCAAAACTCATCTTTCTAGCCCAGTGAATATTTAATTACTTACACCGTGTGAATCAGCGGCAGCAGGAGAAAGTGTCTCCTAAACAAATTCCCGGGATCAATCAGATGGAGCAAGGATTTGACCTGCCTCAAATGCCCTGAAAAGGTGTCTTGATGAGCAAGTGAGTTACTATACTGGTGTTGTTAGGGGTCAGAGAAAGGTTTTGCCTCACATTTATGGCTAAGGAAGGAAAAATATTAAAAGAAGTGTCAAGATTAACAGATGCAGCCTTTTTGTTGCAGCATTATAGGGCAGGACTGAAAAAAGAAAAGCTAACACACAAAAAACTCCTCATATCTCTATGTGTACCTGACCTCTTGAAGAATGTGGAAGATAAGAATGGAGAAGAGCTGCCTGCAAAGCAGAAACAGATGTACTCATAACCAAAGTAATGAAACTGTGAGTTTGCAACCACACCATGAGAAATGAGAGCATGTGCACACTGAGGGTCTGAATCCCTGGAGCTCCTTCTCCAGGGGAACTGGATCCTTGCCCAAAGCAAGAAAGGGCAAAAAAGTGTTAGGAGTATTTTTCCTTTTCCCTTTTGCTCCTTGGCTTGCTTTAGATTGAAGAAAACAAATCAAAACTGGTGGCAGAAATGGTGAGATGCTTCTGTTCCTGCTGGACCTGCTTGGCCTCAGAAAGCAAAATGAGAAGACAAATTATCTGATCCATGAAGTGTGAAGAATGAGTAGCCAGGGCCAGCCTTCCCAGCCAGCCGCTGTGCAGCATCAGTGCCTCCTTTACACCTAGATCTGCTATAATCAGCCCTACAAGCCCTTCCTCTTTGGAGGATGCTCTATAATCTAAATCAATCAAGGCGTCAGCCTAATTTGAGAAATGTTCAGTGAAGACAATTAATTAGCTCCAAAAACCGTGTGAGGTGCAAACATATGGCACAAAACAGCAAAACCTTAAATAACACTTCAAAGCAAGCCTGAGTAAAACTGTTGTGGGGTTTCTCTCTCGACAAAATTCAGACAGTGAAAACAAGCTAATGCAAGAATTCACCAATATATACTGTCGATTAAGGAAGGACAAAAGTAAAAAGCTGATTTACAGTGGCCTGTTGAAAATACTTAGCAGTACTGTCGGACACCCTGAGGTAGCACTGCTTTGCTTTAAAACCAGCTGGCCCCCCTTGAGCAGGGTCGCTCTCCCAAGCCACGCGCCGGGGAGCGTCCGATGGGCGAAGCACGACCGGCTCAGGAATGCCACGCTCCCGCCTCTCTGTTTTCCCAGTTGTCATCTCTGTTTATAAATTGTCCACTTATAGCAAATCCAGCACCTGCTATGGACACCTCAAGCTGCCAAGTGCTTGAATGTCTCTCAAAAGGAGCCATTCCATGCTTTAGCCCATTATGCTCAACTCTTTGGTTAAAGCAGCTTCCCAGGACCTCTGAGGGCAAGCTTAGGCTGTTGTGAACTAACTGGAAAAAACCTCTAAAATTCCTTTTGGGTAGACCAAAGATGTAGAGTTTCCCCTCTCAGAAAAAAATAGCAGATCCACTGGGCTTTGAACATACCACCATCTGTATGTGTAATACATTTACCCTTTATATGGCACTTGAAGATGAATTCAGACTGGTAATTCATAAAAATCAAAATAATAATAAAAGTATCCCACTGAATCTTTTCTTTTTTAGAGCAACTGATTGCAATTTTGATATTACCGGAATATGATGATTATTCATGAATAACTCCAAGGTGGAAAATATCAGATGCCTGGATTTGTTCTAACTTGTTCACCCTTCCTTTAACCAACCTCCCTCACCCTAAAGGTGCTCAAACAGCCAGGAGTAAACATTCAGTTACACGCAACAGAAGACACAAAGGAGTTGTGTCAGCTCCATTGCTCCTCTGGCCCAAGCGTAGCCCAAAGCACAGGCTGGCTGTGAGCATGTGAGCTCCTGCTGTAAAACCAAAGCAACCCTGAGGAAAACTCTAGCTGCCAGTCTGTAAAGATGGGGATCCCAGAGTTGCTAAGAGCCAGCCAAGGGAGGTACTGGGTCTGGCACATCTTCAGCCAAAGGAGGGCTTTTGGGAGGTTGCACAATGCAAGGGCTCCTGGGTGTTGGAATTCACTCGTCCTTCCTGTGGCCAGAAATAGCTCCACATTCTTGATGTTCAGGCACAGTATAATCAGCCCATTTATTAGCCTGGGATTTTGAGGAGGCCTCAGAATTACAAGGGGGGACTGGGCACAGAGATTAATGACTTTTTTGGGGTGGTTGCTTTTCACTGGGGTTAGTGATTTACTTCTGCATTTCTTGCATTTTATGGAGCGTAACTGGAATAACTTGAGGCTTCCAGAGTGTGACATGGGCTTTCCTCATGTAGTCAAGTCAGAATCCATACAGAGATGAATGAAATCTGGCCTCGAATGCCATGAATGTTATAGATTTCTGATTCTCTCTGGACTGTTCATCTGACTTGTTCCAGTGCAAAGTTTGCCCAAAATGTTACAAATTCTCAAACAATAGTAGCCTTTTACTCAGGTCAGGCTGATTGCACAACTGTAAGCCAGTGACCCTAGCCTACATGCCCAGTGATGCTACCATGCAGTTGGACCATGCTCACTCCGGACGGGTCTTTACACCACGAACAAGGTGGTCTTGGTGTTCTGTCTTCAGGGAAGCTGGCACCCAGTGATGCTGAAGAGCAGTGGTCTAGAAACACTTCTTTAATCTGTAAAGCTCACTGCCCCTAGATAAAAGGAGGTCAAGAGGACTCCAAACGGATTAGCTTGCAAACTTCTAATTGTACTTGACATTCGCAGACAACAGCAGAGAAACCTTCATGTTATAAGGCATTATCCAACTTTTCCTGGTGTTACGGACAAATGTACAAAACCCAGTTGTCCAACCAATTTCTCAGGAGTACCTGACAAGGTCTTGTAAAAGAGAAACAGCCCACCAGAGAGACACAGCTGCCATATGACCACTCCCAAATGCTTCACATGTGCCTCCTAACTTGCTGATGAGTAAGCACAGGGGCAGCAAACACCACTTCAGCTAAACAGCAAGTCCTCATCAGTGCTTGGTTGGTCCAGGAGGTGGTGACTGTGCGAATTATCAGCAAACAGTGGACGTAGAGGTTTAGTGGAATGAGGTTTAGTGCAGTGTGGATGCAGCAGACTGGCATGACCAGCCACAGAAACCTTGACGGCTTGCACCTTGTGGGAGTGGTGGCAGTGTTCTGGGCCCTTTGCAAGGGAAGGGAAGGGAAGGAAGCTGCCTCCAGACTCAGTGCACATCTACCATCACAACACGGCCCATGGCCCCAGGCTCAGGCACAGACCTCAGAGGGGCCTTTGAATTCCTTCCAAAACACTGGTAAAAATTATTTGAAATGCTTTGGTGTGGACTGTCTTATTACCAGCTTTTTCTTCCCCTCTAAAATCAAATGGGCTTGTGAATATTACAGGCACAGTAGACAAAGAAGACAATATTTATCAAGTTTCTCAGATATTACTTAAAGCACTGAAATAATATTATTTTAAACATATGACCCAGACCTTAACACACAGTTTTGAAATATGCTTCTTTTCTTTATTATGCAGAAGAGACTTAAAAATGAATTCAGAGACTCAAAATATACTTTAGACCTTTGATGCTCTAAATTGACCCATGTCTAATTTTATTCCAGTTAATCTGAAAAAATCTTTAAATCGAACACTTCGTCTCCACTTTTAATGTTACTCACTTTTGTGGTTACATTTTCAAACCAAGATATTGTAAGAATATGAGTTCACTGACAAACCAGTCTTTCACACCACAAATCTGGTTTTAGGACTTCAAAAATCATTTCTAAGCTCTCAGAGAGGTCTAAAAATGCATTACTTTTTCTGAGTATGGATTAGTAGTCAAGAGAGATTATGCAGATCTAAATTTGCCTTCTGCTACCAAATATAGGAAAATGGGAACCTTTGAAGCCCAAGAACAGCTAAGAATAATTGCCAGTAAGGAGATGAAGTCCCGTGGATAGGAAGCAATGCTCACATTGCAGCTTAAGGTGACTATCAAACTGAAATAGGAAGCCAGAAAATTTTCAATTCATCAGTAACGGTTAGGTTTACTACCCTACTTACAGTACTCCTATGCCTGTGGATCATTTCAGATGAATTGTTTCCTTTTCTTTTGTTTTAGCACAGTGATTAAAATTCCTTTCTCAACAAAATCCTGAAATTCTAAATATAGACATACAAGCGTATTAAATCCTACTGATCAGTGAATTTGTTCAGAAACCAGTACATTGAGGTGTACTGGTACCAATAAAAAAGTTTACAAGAGCTTAGAAACCACAAATAAACCTATTTTCAAATTAGGTTAGCTCTCAACTGTACATTAGTATTTGCTCCCACTTCTTCAGGACAGCTCGAAAAGTTGTGTGTCAGGAGTTATTTGGAATGTGGCCATCAGCTCCACTGTGAGAATGATAAGCTGTTGAGTAAGTACTTCTGGAAGTGCTTTCCAGTCATGTCTGAAGGCTGGGTATGGAAGAGCATGACCTACTTTATAAAATTAGGACCCATGCATAGGGAGAACATGAAATTTGATGACTGTCAAAAAGTGCATGTAAGGATCATGCAATAGATCTTTATGGAAAGTACTCTGAACATTCACTGCTCTGAAAGTTATTATATTGGAAAGAGTTCTTAATGGAAACATGTTGAAGAAACCATTATATCTACCTGGATGTTGGTGAATTTTGTCCAACAGGCATCCAGTGACAGAGAACAAATAACTGTTTTAGATTTGAGGACATGCACAGTTTTGAGCGTAAGCTCTTCCGTTGTATTTGTAGGTATTTGAGAGGACACAGTTTTACTTGTCACATTGTACTGACATGACAGATACCTGTACTCATGCCACACAGCTTGTGCAGGCATGTAGTCCTTGAAAGAACTGCAGCTTTTGGCTACAGTCAACAGTACGTGCATCTTGACACATTACTTTTGTTTAGGGTCTTGGCTGAGAGCCCAACCTTTGGGTCATGGAGCTGATACTGCACAGAAGATATTTTCCTGTATTTGGTAATGCTAGTTATTCACGAACATGTCAGTCATGTTAAGTTCATATTTCATTTTCAGGTTCTGTATTTTCACGTGTACATCTCAGTGGATGGCATCATATATCACCTATGTATCCTGACTTGCAAGGGCTCCAATGACCTGTAATATTTCTTCGGCACCTTCTAGCATTTGGAAGAAATTTGCTGTTGAATATCTGGCCACTGATATGCACCTTCACTCAGCAGAGAAGCTTCTGTGCAATGGATCATGCTTTGTCGTGAGCATGTTTCAGACCATGCTTTAAAATAGGTAGCTCTGCCGCTCAAATCTCCCCTGGATTTTGCCTGGCACATTTTTATCTGCAAGAGTTAATATTCTCATTGCTGTGTTTTGGCATCCTTTTCTCTTACTACAACCCAGTTCCATGCTGTGTGTGTAATATTTCCTCCTCCAGTCTATATGGGAACACTTCTAATGAAATAAAACTTTCTTAACTTCAACTTTCCTTGAAAGCAATGGGGAAAGACTCAAGACCGGGCTGCCCATACAGAACAGAGAAAGCCAAACTGTGAGCAGTGTACTGCGAGCGATGCACAACATACCTCAAAGTGCTGCAGAAATGGTTCCTGTGCAATTCCTCTTTTTAAGAACTGGGAGAATTAACATTGCAGTGTACGTACAAGACAGACATCTTCCACAACTTCCCTTCAGCACAGCGCTCTGCTTGAAGACAGGAAGAAACATCACAAGAACATCACCAGAACCAGCTCTGGTCTCACTGTCTGAGATCAGGGCATAGCTTTTGAGATCAAGCCTTTTGTGACAGATTAAATCCTGCCATGTTAATTCACATTTTACACAGCCTAGTAGTGGGATGCAGCTCAAGAAACCTCAGTTTTCTTCACATCTAACTTGGCCAGGGTCACCTCACACTAAGCCCTTTATCTCCTCAGACTTCTGTTTCACTGTCTCTGAAATAGGGCTAGCAATGTTTCCTTGTGGTGCTTGAAGATTAGCTGCTGAGAAGAGGTATTTTATTATTATTTAAGTAAAGATATGTACAACTTTGCGGCAGTTCTGAACAAATAAAGAGAAGATGAGTACTTTCACTGAAGTGCCCATTGCAGGACACGAATATCTCCAACGTATGAAACTACTATTTTCTGCCTACAACAGGCAGGGAACAGATCACAGGCTACCAGTGCTGCTTTGCAACCACATCTAGCTCTTGCCACCTCCACCGCAGAGACACAAACCCAAATCTCTCTGGGCATCCTACCTGCCACCAGTGCCATGCTACAAAGCCACATTGCTTCACAGCTGTGACCTTGATCAAGGTCTGAGTGGTTATAACCATGGGCTGAGATGACAAGCACTGGCATTAGAGTCCCACCCAAAAGAGAACATGTTTTCTATGCAAAATGGCGCAGTTCAGAGGCATCCACCATCCATGGTCAGTGATGCCAAACTAGGACATGGAAAATGGGAGGTCAGGCTATCCGTCTGAATGAGCCAGCAAGATGATTTGAACTGAAGTCTCTCGTGTAAGCAGCCTACAACTGGCTGTCATGCCTTGGCCATGGGGCAAAATTTGAAAAACAGAGGAAGAAAGACAAGGCAAAAGAAAGTGTTTGGTTTAGATGCCTTCAGATAAGGAGTTTCAGATGGAAGACACTACTTCCCAGTAGATAATTTATGCTAGAAACAATGCTCCTCCCCCTTTAGACTCACAAATACAGCTTGCTGACCTTCAGGGGCTTCATTTTGGGTGACTGCTTGTCCCTTGGGAAGAGCCTGGGCTGACTCAGGAGCAGTGAGTGCACTAACATTATTCATACACTGAAACTACTTACTACAACACCCTACTACAGCACCTAAACTCCAGCTAGCTTAGATGCATTTTGCCACGGCTTTGCGTAGCACTTACCCGAATTTCTTGGTGCATCTAAGCAACATACACAGCAGAAATCTATGAAAAAGGAAGAGATTTTTTTTTCCCAAATGATTCAGCTTCCTAGCTATTCACAAGCAGTGAGAAGGCCCTCTTATAGCAGTGTGTTACTGTGGTTACGTCCTCCACACAGCTCTAAAAATGCTATAGCTATAAAATGGCTCTTAGTGAGTCCTAGTTACTTGTGGGAAAACACTGTTATGTCCCACAGCATGGCAAGCAAAACATATTTCATTGTAAAGTAGACTACTACGAAAGCAAATACTAAATATTGCTATATGAAAACCTCAAGGTATCCATCAAAACATTTTCTGATCTTTTTTTAATAAAAATGGTTGTGTTTTTCTTCCGTTTATATATATATAGAGGACACTTGTTTCCCAGGATGCCTTCCTGGGGGTAAATTTTTGGGATGGGATGAGAATTTAAAATTAGGCTTATTTATTTATTGATTCTGGCTAGATACATTGCTGGCCCTTGGCTGCATTGTTTCCTCTCATAGTAAGTAATCAACATTTTTCTTTCTCATACAGCGTTTCAATCTTCATTTGGCAGTGGCTTAAACATATCAGTACTGGCAATTGTAACATACCCTGAAATAAACACACTGAAGTGCAAGATACCTCCTTGCCCGCTTTTAATTCCAATTAAAGGTTTAGTAGAAACTCTCCTAGAGGGAAACATAACCTCAAGCAAACTATTTTAATGCTGTAAGGACAAACAAACTCTCAGGCAAAGCTAAACAGAGCTCACTGTAAATTACAGGGCAGGCTTTCCCAGAGCATGAAAGGATATAAGCAGACTAAACTGACTAAACTCCATTCTCACAAATGAGGAAAAACACGTGGCAGAGAGAGAAGTCATTTGTCTAATCCTGAGATAAAGACCCAAGGTAATATTATGAATACAGTTGTGGATAGTCTCAATAGTACTGTTCTGTTTTATGCCCATTCTTGCAGACAGATCTCAGATGTGCAAGCAAAGGGGATTGCAACTCCCTTACAAAATGATCGGCCATAAAAGACTACAAAATATGAAAAAAATGGGGGAATGAGGAAAAGCGCACTTGTAACTTGCCTAACAGTAGTCAGGGATGTGATTCACCTGTAGCCTGGCCAAGGTTAAACCTAGGAGAGAAAGCAGAGCCTGTAGGGCCATTACTCCGTGGTTTATATAAACTGCTACTCCTGTGTCCTGACCTCCAGGCCCAAGAAGATATTCTTATTTAAGGTCACAAGGAAAACAGAAGAAGTGAACAGAGCCTGACAGTTTTTGAAGGAGAAATGCCTTAATTACATGAAGACAGACAGATTGCCTGCCTCTGGTAAGCTAACTCTTTCCAGGCTTGATGCAAACTGACCACCTCCTGGAGACGTTTCCCATTTAGTACCAGGTAGCTAAAAAAAGTGAAATCCTTGGTATTACATTAATAGACGTTGTTACTAAAATGAAACTTTTTTTTCTGGATTTTTTTTTAAATACAGCTACTAAAAATAGTCTCATACCACTGCCAAAAATGTTAATGCAGTCCCAATTCCCATGGAAAGCATCAGCATGTGGTATTTTCTTCAAGTGGCGTATAATTACTGCCCAAATGAAATGCCATGTACCTCACCTGGTGTCCAGGAGCCACTGCCTTCATCCATAAAAAGGAGGCTTTGTAGCACGCTATTCCTTTCTTCATATGGTGTTGAAAGGAGAATGCTTATAATAATGAGGCATTTCAGGCAACAGTGTACTATTGGGGTCATTAAATAGATCAAATAGAAAATACACTCTGTTCTAAAAAAATAAAATATTTGGCCATGGCTCTTTATCAAGATTGATAAGGTTGTCAGGAGTACATATAGAAATCTGGAGTCTGAGGGCCAAATCTTATGAGATCATAGAATCATAGAATCACAGAATGGTTTCGGTTGGAAGGGACCTTAAATATCATCTAGTTCCAACCCCCCTGCCATGGGCAGGGACACCTCCCACTGGTTCTGATATTCAATGGTTGCATAGCTATGACCTTGCTGAATGGTGTTATAAAATTTGACCATACTTACCGAACAATTTATATCTCAGAATATTTATTTGTTCCTTTTTAGAATTTAAGGAGAAATAATGTCAACTTCTATCTCTTTTTTTCCGTTCAACTTTCTGAAGTAAAGGTGCCATCTATATTTCACCCCTCTACATATCTGAAAACAAAGATGGAAGTTCTCTCAGAGATACGTGACATAGATGACTATCAAGCTATCACCTATGTATAGTCATTCCCTGCTCAAGGAAGAGACTTGATCAGATTGCATCTCTGCTCCTCTGTGTTTACAGGACTAGACTTCTAGGATCATTATTTCATATTTTGGAGGGATTTTAGGCTCCAATATTATTACTTATTCAAGCACAGGAAGCATCTACATTGTAGGCATTCTTTCTTTCATAAATACTCTGTAAAGATTTATTTCTTGCATACAAATGCCGTACTCCTCTAAGCTTTGAGAAACTGTGATTCCTTCCCAGGGTGAATCATTAAAAAAAAGATTCTTGCTAGGGTGAATTTCCACAGAAGAGCCTCTAGCCTTCAGCATTAGTAATCAAGCTTGGTTACTGAAATATTTGGTTATTTTTGGTTAAAGAGAACTCTTGAAGTTACACTTGAATGTAATTTTTTCCATTTCCCTGTATCGCCATGTTCCTAGCATTTTTTATTAGCAGTTGTGTCAACAATGCTTAGAGAAATTGAAAGGAAACAAGTTGGAAAGCTTTAAGCATGTAGTCACTTTGATGTGTAAAGATACTTGCATTGAGCATTTAAAAAAATGTCAACACCTGGTATGGATAAGAGACACATGAAGAATTTCTGATGGTCCAAAATCTGCATCTATTAAGCAGCCATTGGGCTGTTTAGAAATAGAATTTGGTATTTACCATCATATTCATTAGAAAAGAGTACTTCCTATTTAGATTCTTTAGACAGCCTTAAAATTGTGATTTGATTCTCTTTGTTTGCGGAAACTCTCATCCTTAAAAGTATTTCCTTGCAACACAAAACTGTTCACAGAAATTGGGAATTTGTGTGAAGAAAGAGAAGAGAGGAAACAAATTGGCATCACACATTAGCAATTTTAAAAGAAATGTTTCAACATAAAAACATTTTTATGCTCAACAACATAGCCCCAGGTTTAAATGTGACTACACGGAACATCCAGCTTTGTGCTTGAACCAGACTGTCCCAGAAACTCTCCCAAAATTTTCCCCTACATCTTGAGCCCTCAACAAGGATGTAGGAATGGATTACCAAGCATTTTTCTGCTTTAGAGCACACACATAAGGATGTTGTTTGATAGCTTTAAATTTATTACAGAAAGGTACATTGTCACTTATAGTTACTGTGGAATTTAGGTTTCTAGCATAATTTTAGTAGGATGATAATGTGCAGCAGAGAGTAAAAGGCCAATGGGCTGGATTATTTATTGTAAAATAAGGTTTCCTTGTGTGAGCCCAGCTTCTGAGCAGATCAGCTTTGTTCTGACAAAGAACTGCTAGAAGGTTTCTCGTGATTCCTGCTTGTTTCCTGTTGTAGAGGCTTCAGCGTGGCATGGAAATATCTAGGACATGTATTGAGTGGACATGTGCAAAGTGAGTAGTGAGATCTTTTCTTCACATGGAAACAACCTCACTTAAAGAGGTGCCTTGAGACAAATGAAGTTTAAATCTGAACTTCTCTGAAGAAGCAACTAACCAACAAAACTGCTGATGACCTTAATGAGTCATCTGAAGATTTAAGATAATGAAAGGTAGGTAATTTCCTAGAGGAAGAAAAGATCAGAGAGATTGTTCATTTTAGGAGATAAATTGTGTTCAGAAAGTCAGTGAGAGAGAAAGGATCCCAAACACTTTGGTCAGTAGAGAGCCTGATCTCAGAGTCCTGAACCCAAATTTGTAAAAATGTGAAAGAAGTTGTTGTTTGATTTACATATGTCTTGGGCCACTTAACGTGCTATGTGAGTCAGCTGCCTGGAGAGAGAAAGCAGTGAACTGAAGCACTCACTTGGCCAGGCTCCTAGAAAGCCCGGACTTGCAGACATGAGGCGTTGATGTAGGCACCCAGACCACAGAGTCCTGTTCCTCAGCTCCACAGTGAAGGACAGCTGGGGAGACAGCTCAACCACCCCGTGATGCAAGGAGCTAAGGATTTAGCAGGGGGAGCACAATGTCCCTGTCCTTGTACCTTTGCAAATTGAGATTGAAAATGCTTTGGGGTAGGGATTGCCTCACTGTTTCTGGTAGCACAGTGGGACTCACATCTCAGATGGACCCTTCGAGCACCACAAAAAAGCGCAAATAATTACAGTCATCTCCCACAGGCCTACTGAACCTCTGACTCAATTTCAAGGAAGTCACCAGGATTATTAATTCCTTGCTGGGTAGCTGGTATAAACTCTCAGCACTTATTTTGCTCTCTAATTTTTTATGCTTATTTTTTCAGTCAACAAAAATAATAGGATTTTAATAGGTGGCTTTTATGCAGGCAAATACACTGAGTGGAGTTTTTATTAAAAGTGAATTAGCTGGTTCTCTCCTTACCTCTGTTTTAAATGTACTTAGTTAGAAGGGGAAGTGATAAATAATGTAACCTTGTTCTTTCCGTCTGTAGGACAGAGAAATGTAGGACAGTCTGGTTGTACATGCCTGAGTGAGGACTGGAACTGAGCAAACTAGCCCATATTAGCATTTTAAGATATTTGAATCGAAGTGGTATTATAGGCTTAAACCTAACCAAACATTGCCACGAATTTTAGTGTTATGCATAATCCCATCTAGCTCTTTAATGACAAGCAAAACACTTGAAAAATAATATAGAGACTTTTCATAGGATCATAGAATCATGGATTGGTTAGAGTTGGAAGGGACCTTAAAGATTACCTAATTCCAACCCCCCTACCATGGGCAGGGACACCTCCCACCAGACCAGGCTGCTCAAAGCCCCATCCAGCCTGGTCTTGAACCCTTCCAGGGATGGGGCATCCACAGCTTCTCTGGGCAACGTTTCAGTGTCTCACCACCCTCACAGTAAAGATTTTCTTCCTAATATCTAATCTAAATCTATCTTCTCTCATTTTAAAACTGTTACCTTTCATCATATCTCTACGCTCCCTGATAAGGAGGGATACACTCCCTCCCCATCTCTCCTGTAGGTCCCCTTCAGGTACTGGAAGGCTGCTGTAAGGTCTCCCTGGAGCCTTCTCTTCTCTGGGCACAGGGAGAGTGCTTTGTCACAGAGTTTTGTAACAGAGTTGTTTTAAAATACAGCCTCTTCTCCTATAAGATATGCATCTTAAGGGCTACTGACTGTGAACAATGCAAAGATCAAATGAATTCCTTTCTAAAAATCAGGCTACTTACATATGGATTTAGGTGCATGAATGTAACACATATTTGAAAATCCTAAGTCATATGGCCTTTTCAGGTATGGATCAAATTGTGGTCAGGCAGCCATATACCTCAATTACCTTCAGGAAAGGCTGCAGCAGCAGCACATTTGGCATGAGAGAAGGGCTCAAAAGGTCCAGCACTTGCATGGGGATGCTGCACTGGCCTTCATGCCTTGCCTCCTAATCTCATGTCCTGGGTCTGATCTGGTCACAAAGGTGCCAGCAGTTCAGTATCTGGATGTGTTGGAAACCATCAGTGGAGTCACCAGCTTGCCAGTAGAAAATGTTACTATGGCTGATAATGGCTGAAAAATACGGCTGAAAGTCTCCCACCAGAGAGTCAACAGCAGGCTCTCACCTAGGATTTATGTATATATCCATAGGGTGCAAAGTCTTTCAATTAGATTTTGTGTTCATTGTAATTATTCGCTGTATGTACAAATCCAGGCTTCCTCCAATTGACTTTTAAGGGGGTTACAAGCTATTATTTTTACCTAATTACAAGAATGACTCATAAATATTTATCAGGACTTGTTCACTTCCTAGCAGTTCACCTGTTCAGCTGCTTAGATAATCTCCTCATTTTGTGTCTTTTTCGAGGTATGGCCTTGGATCATGTTTCCCAGTGACATAACTATTGCCTTGAGGCCAGGGGTCCCTGTCAGTCCCAGGGTGGTCCACAAAAAAGGTCCAGCTTAATCTCTAATATCATATAAAATAAGAGACAATTGGGTGGGGTTTTTTTAGAAAATTAAAGATTTGTGGGTTTGATCTGATTCATTTCCATACCATCCCTCATTCTTCAGAATGTAGCAGGGAATGAACACTCCAGGAGCCGGTGGTCTGAAACCAGAGAGTTGCAAAGGCATTTTTTTTCTCAAATCATAAATCCAAGAGATAGAAATAGATGTCAGGCTGTTGGGTTCCTCTCATTGACAATTTCCAGTCGTCAGAACAATTTCTAACTGTTGTCTGACAAAGAGCTGTTAACTGAAAGGCAAACATGATGCCTTTCTGAACTAATTAAAAACTTTCATTTTTTTTAATGGGTGGGGAATTGAAAATGATGTTTTGAAAGCCAAATAAACGTCTCTATTTTTCATCCTGTAAAGGCTGGAGTGTTGCTTTTTGACGTGTACAAAATAATAACATATGGTGACATTCTAGCAACATGTCATTTCTATTACTGGTCACACAGCATTATTTTATCCTGGCTGCTTTTGAGGCACTTGATTTAGGTACTGACAACCCAGGATGAGTGTGAACTCTGTTTAATATTTTATAATCCACAAATAATCTCAAAGAAGAGAAAAGCAAGGCTGTCTCCATTTTGTGGGGCTGATTAACTTGCAGATCTTCAAAGAAGCCTGCAAGTTAAAATTTCTATTTATCTAGAATTACTACCGTGGCTCTCATAATAATCAGTGGTCTCTAAATTAATGTAAAGATGTAGAGGACTGGCATGAAGAAACCGACGTGTGTGTCTAACATTCCCACAGTCAGTCACTGAGATTTGAGGAAATTCCTGCCTGAAATACTTAGCCTAAAAATTTCCCGCTGTAAGAGCTAAGTAGATCATTCTTGTCAAAGAAGACAGTATTAAACAAAAAGCGCAAAAATAAGCATTTCATGTTTTCATATCCTTAGTAGACTATGTTGTTTTCTCAAATACTAAAATATTTTTAATTAATCACAGGGATTGTTTGTGGCACATTTTGCAATGCTTATAGCTTTTACATGTGCACTCATGTAAGTTTCTAACAGCACTAATATTTTTAAAAGGCTTTCTGTGAGTTCTTCGAGCAATTTAAAAGTAATACATGATGATCAATCCTTCTAATAAATTCTGGAAGAGAAAATATTTAACACTTTAACTGCATCCTCTGATCAATCAAAGGAAATTAGCAAATAACAAGAGGTGTGAATAAGATACTCTTAAAAATCTACTTCATCAATTTTCTCTTTTACGAGTGTTCAGACTTGTTCCTCAAAGTGTAGGCAAACAACATCCCTAATTTCTTAAACATATGCTAGTGATCATAGCACACAGGTTCAAACCACGCAGAAATAATATGTGTTCACTTATAAAAGACAAGGCTCAGACCTTTGGTCTCCCCGCTTTCTGTCTCCAGTCATGTATTTTTTGCTTTTCTGTCTTGGCATTTTATCACCTTAAAGTTGCCTTTATCTATGCTGTGTTTTCTCCTCCTTTTCTTTCTCCCCTAAGTATTGATTTGCTCCTGGGTGACTTAGGGCATTGAAAGCCCAGAGGTAGCCTCTTGTCTAAAGACGGAATAATATGAACTGCAGAACACAGCATGGGCAGGCGATCCTACAGCTCAGCCCAAGCCTGTGGTTTGTAGGGCTATGCCATCTTTGTGATCAGTGCTCCACATCCTAGTAAGTGTGCACGACGCCCTTGCTACAGCCTTGTGTCTACAGCAGCACACAAGTGTGTAATCATGCATGTTGAACCAAATTTTCGGTGTTCAGGCCCACCAGCCTGCAAGAATGTAATCTGAAGTGTAACTTTGTAATAGATGTACTCAAATATGCTTCCAGATTTTTTTTTTCCACTGTATCTATTGAAGTGCAAATCTATCAGGTTTTACTTCAACTGAAGGATTAATGACGCCTGATGACGCAAGGACATCAATGAAGTTAAAGTCCAGAGAGCAACTCTGTTCCCCTCGGCTCACAGCTACTAGGAGCGTGGTGTCCGTGGGTACATCTGGAGTCCTCAGCAGTGCTTTCCGCAGAGCGGGTTCAACCTGATGAGAGTGAGGAGTTTCTTGAAAGAGAAAATGGTCTGTTGCACTGAAATTCCAGCTAACCGGAGAGCCTCCAAATCACGTTAAGGAAACCCAGGCAAAACGTGCTCTCTTATCCTTCAGGACCCGATGATCTAAGTACCATTACTGATTCACAGACAATTGTAAAGTTTTTTCAGGATTGTGTTAAAACTCTGCACGTACTTACATAGTAAGGAAGTCCTAAGAAACTACAATAAGACAACTTTTATGGCCAACAATCTACCCAATGTTCCCCAAACAATGGGACATCAGGAGGCTTTCCAGCACAGATATTACCATGAGCGCCAGCTAATTTAGTTCATTCCAACAACGTAAGGCAGTGATAAAACTTTTTGTAAGCTGTCTTTAATATTATGCAAAATACATCTTGGCCAAATGGAAGATCCTGAACTTTATATTCTCTTTTCGAGTCCAGGAAAGTATGTTTCACCTTGAACAATCACATTAATATAAAAAAGTCTTCTATTTAGATTAAACACTGCAGCCTCCGCCCATATATATATATTCATGTGTTACTTTATGTTTTTAAAGGAAAATTAACTTGATTAACCTTTCTCTGCCTTTAATATAAGTGCCATAGGGATATGTTTTCACATTCATTCCAATGCAAATTTTATTCCAAACTGCAATGAAGACAGATATTCCCTAATCTGTCCCTCTGCCCCTTAACAGTATCTGGAATATTGTAGAGGAGCAGAGCTGAAGCCAGTATGGTCTAACAATAGAGTTCAGGCAAGGCACCACATGCTGTGTAGCAGCAACATGCTGTAAGAACTGTCTGGTCTTATATAACTGGTAAATTCCTTTCCCTGAACATAAGGCTTTCTTGTGCATCAAACTGTGTCAAAAAGATTTTTCAAGTGTTTTCCTGGGATCAAAAAAAATTCATTTTTCTTTGATTATTTTGTTTTTCTAGACACAAAGATCATTTTCCCCCCAATTTTCTGTTGAGATAATTGGTACAACGAGAAAAAAACATGAGAAGAGATACATTAAGCCTGAAATTTTCCCTGCTATGCCAAAAAGGCATACATGGTTTGGCAGAAAATAAACTACTTAAATTAGGCTCCAAATCTCATTTTGGTAAAGCCATCACAAGGTTCAATAAAAGTTCTATGTTGTTGTGACTGGAGCAACTATGAAGCTCCGATCTTTAAGCAGTACAGCACAGGTTACATGACTAGTACCAATTTCTGAATACAGTGCTGCTGCTGCCCTGAAGTCCCTTGACCTCTCATTTAGAAAGATGATCTCTTCTTATCATCATTCCTTAGCCTTAGGCTGTCAGCTTTACAGCAGTAGAGATGAGCATATGTAGCCCTTAAGAAATAGAAGATTGGCATTTAGAAATTAGACAGTAGTCTTTTTTAATTACTACTATGAACTACAGCAGAGCTGAACTAGAAATTATTCTAACCAATATAGTAATTCTAACCCAACATAATTGTCTGCAAAACGGCCAATACCTTTTACTTTTTATTTTCAGATGTGGTCAGCCATCACTTACTTTTGTCTAACGCTTTACTTAATTCACTACCCTTGTATGGAGCTGTAAAAGAAGAAAACAAATAGTGACTGAAATGTTTTTAAGTATTTTTTCCTCTTTCTCATTATTACAAGTGCTAGAAGGCATATTTCCATGACTTTTCTGAACAGGTCATAAAAATTACAGAGCTTTAAATGATAAAAATAAGTGAAATCAAAAGAAGACTTGCCACTCTAATGTCAATAATCTTCTAAGTTTTTTAGTGAAATATGATGTTAGAGACATGTTTTGAACTTGATTTTTCTAAGTAGGTAGCCTTGAATGACTCATTTGAGCAAAGGATACATTATCAACCCTCTTGATCATTTCTTATATACAGTGAAGAAAGTATAATATGTAGACACAGCTTCATTTTAATGTGTTTTAAAAAGCATGTTTTACCTCATCTTACACTTCTGGGAGAGAGACAGCACCCATCTGATACGTGGCTGTACAGATCATATAGATCTTAGTAGGCTTTAAAACTAGCTTAATTTTAAGAAGTGTAGACCCAAAGCATGCATACCTTTAAACCAGTTTAATCCTTGTTGAAATCAATTCAGCTTGTCTAAATACAGGGTAATTCCTTCACACATTACTTGCAAGGTAAAAATTGTTTTAAGGGACTCTATAATGCATGTGCTTTTGCAGATATTTGAATTTTGATCTCCAAAGTGGCTTTGGTAGATATGTGCTATGTTACAGGTTGTCAAAATACAGTAATGCATTGTATTTGAAAGAATACTGAAAATTTGCATGGCTATTCTGCATTTGCAAAACATACAGCTTTCAGTGCTAAGTATGTGCAAAGCTGTATCCGTATGATCATGATTCATCTCCTCTGTCTTTCTCAGCTGCAAATTCCCAGCCAAGTTTCACTGCTGGCAGTTTTGTATAGTATAAAGATTTGAAATCGGTATGCAGTGGGCAATAATGAAAAAAATAAATTAAAAGATCCCAGTGTGTTATTTATTTTTAAAGTGTCTGGCAAGTCGGTAGCACAAATCTCCCCTTTTGTGTCTTGGGCTAGGCTTCTTTCAGTTGCTGTTTCACAACATCGGTTTCACAATGCTGAGGCAACAGACAAACTAGTCTGCCTTGGCGACAGGCATCGCTATCCGTTTACATTTCCTCTTAAATATTGCTGGAAAATTAGGGAGGAGGGGCATTGCTGCAAAAATACATTTTAATATCATTGCCATTGAGTTAGATATGAGACTAATGCTTATCGCTGACTATAATTGGCAGAACTTGGTATGAGGTGTAATAGATGAATCTTGAAGTGATTTCAAATGTCTCAAGCAATTTCTCAGCAAGCTGATGAGATTGCTCGGGCTTTGTCACCTCGAAGGAGGCAGAGGGTGTAGCTCAAGCTGAGTGGGCTTAGGTGAGCAGACCACACCGCTAAGTCATGACCCAAAAGAAGGGGAGGTGCCGCAGGAAGACACTTATTCTCTGGCTGTTGTAACTGGGCTGTCAAGTGGCTGCCTTTGTCTCATGGCTTCACAGAGCAAAAGCAGGCATGATGTGCTCTGTGGCCAGTGCCACAGCATCAGAGGCCTGCAGCGGGGCACGTTTGGAGCTGTCGGTACTGTTCAGAACAAGGACCTGTCCATCCTTTGCAGTGAGCTGTGGTGGCCCTGAGCACCCTGACACTGCCACGAGCAGAGCATTTCCTGTCACTCCAAAGCACACAGGTGTGGTGATTTCTTTGTCTGCAGACATTAAACTGGATCGTTTCCTCATTCTTTTTCTTTACAGGGGGAAAAAATAGAAGTCAAAAGTATGAACAGTGCTGTGGTGACAGGCTTCTGCATTGCCTTCCTCAAGGTCTTTGATGCTCCTGTCCCAGATAAATTAGGTTTTTTGTACATCATGTCTTCAAATTACTAAGACTTTGATCTACCTTTAAATGCATGTAGTCATGGCCTTTATTTATACAGTTCAGATGTTAAGAAAGAAATGACACTTCCGATCTTGAAGGCTCTGCCACTGGACTACTAAAGCTCTGCACATACAGTTCTTATGTGACTGGTTCATAATATACAAGCAGACTCTCTGTTTTTCACCTCTGTTTACTTGCTGTTGTGGCTGAGTAAAAAGAGGTTTAGAAGAGGTCTAGAGAGAAATGAGGGTGATGTCTCAGTGTCCCACTGCTCCATTGTAGGGCAGACTGGGCTGTGTCCAGCCTGTGTGGATCTCTCAGTTGCTTTCAAACCCTGCCCATCAAAACCTCCCAGCCAGCCATGGCACACAGAGCTGGGTATCAACATATGGGGAAACAGTCCCTCCCTGGACAGCATGTCAAGCTGGGGTAGGTAAGACTACGCAGAGCTCCAGAAAAATCCCAGGTCCACCAAGCCTTGCTCCACCAAGGTCTCTACTGAACTCTGGTGGGACTTGGTCATGCCAGGGTCACCTACAGTTGCCATCCTTTGCACCAGTGTGCCATGGGCACCGATAAGTTTAGCATTGGGAAGAACTAGCATGGAGGGTAAGAATGTTTGTAAGGCCCATCTGACAGAAGGTGACTTTATAAGGGTGGAGACAGCAGGGCATATCTCCCTGTAGATAGCAAGGACTGCATACGTACATTTGCAGTAAGTGGACTGAATTGTCATGTTAGAACAGGGGTGTGGCTCCCACGTGTCAGGACTCCGTCCAGACAGAATGTTGGTGTCAAGGCTATCAGCCATGGCCCCTTGTTTCTGCCTCCCAGGTGAGAAGCTGCCATCTCCTCTGTTGTGCCAGCAGCTGTTGATGTGGTTGCTCTTTAAACTGGGTATACGTATGATCTGACTCAAAAAACAGCAAACAAACAACAAGAGTGGCTTTCAAAACAGGTTCTAATTCACCAGGGGGGAAAGCCTACCTCAGGATAGCTGATGAGGTGACCATTGACAATTTCTCTTCCCACTGCCCAGCTGCAGGGATGGCTGAGATAGATATACACCAACCAGCTGCTGAGCATGAACAGCGAAACGTGAAGGCGAATGCCAGGTTGTCACCTGCAGTATTTGGGCAGCTGAAGTTCTCTGTGCAGGGGGGAGCAGTGTCCTGGGTCACCAGCCCCGGCCATCCCGCCTCCGCTCAGGAGTCAGCGCTCTTGGCAGGGTTTGTTGGGGTTTTAAGCTGGGCCATTGCACAACTTCAGTTTAGACGAGCCATATAAGAAACAGAATAGACACAACTGTGATGACAGAAACTTTTGGGATGCTGAGGCCAAGCCGCTGGGGTCAGAAGTTTGGTAACGTCCTGAACAGATCTGCTCCCAACTGATTAGTCATATGTAATGGGAATCCACTTTGGATATCTGGGAGATAACCCAGATCAGAATGCAGAATTTGAGCGTGACACAGCTTGTGACTCAGAAAGGAGAATATATGTGTTCTTCAGTGCCAGTGTTTGGAGGTTTGTGCTCCCAAGACTTTCTGGGTTTTATGTCATGAAAAAATCACTGTGTATAAAAAAAACCCAAACCTAAAGTAAAAGAGACTAATAAGAAACATAAGTTTATTTGATTTAAAGTGAGAAACAAATGAGCTTTCTTCATACACCAACACTTTAGGAAATGTTAAATGTGAACAGTTAGAATCCATGGACTATTCCTGAAAAATTTTATTTGCAGCAACTCCTTCCACATGTATATTTTATTTTTATGTACTGCATTCTTCTTAAATTATACATTGTCACAAAGCCTGCACATCCTCTTCCCTTCTGAAAGAGTTTTAAAATGTCTTTCAGAATTTCCAATGAAAATAAGATTCTTGAACTTGAAACTTCACTTAATTTATTGCATATCCATTTTTGTTGATGTATCAAGTCATGTCAGATGCATGAGCTGACAGTTCATCAGCTGTTCTTCATTTGGTGGTACTGTGAGCAGTTACGTAAAAGGATGACATATGACTTTTGTAACAACAAAAGTCAGCAGGACCCTTGACTTAACACCTTAAAATATGCCTAATATGGACCTGGTGCTATGTACATAATTTTATTTTTTAAGCACCAAAAAAAAACCCAGGACTTCGAATATGTCTTTTTAGCATCTTGCTACTCTTCCATATCTGAAGTGATGATTTCTACAGCTGTAAAATAACCACAATGAGTTTACGCTTAACAAAAACCCAAATGTACTCGTGTTGATACTGCCTGCTTCTGATTTTGTCTTGATTTATGCATATTTCTTCTAGTAAAATACTATTCTGTGAATGAGCTTAGCAGGAGACACTGAATAAAAACCATTAACTTTCACTCTAAGCAAAATAAGTTTGGTTAATGTCCATCCTAATGTCCATCTGCTTTACTGTTGCTCTAACAACTGTTCATCATCAACTGCTCTGGGAAAACTCAGCAGTATACAAAGATTGTTCACAGTAGTACAATAGTATTTAGAAATGTTTGGAACCCAATATATTTTAAGTCTCCCCAAAGAAAGACCTTGAAGAGAAGCACCTTGGTTTTTTTGAAAAATAATTCTTCTACCCAAAGGTCACTAGTGCTGTCAGAGTAAAAACTCCAAATGACTTAACAGAAGCCAAGATTTCACTTGCTTGTAAGAACTCTCCAGAACGTTGCAAATGTGTCTAGTAACACACCTGAGCACAGAAATCCACCAGCAGAAGGATTTCTTCATTTCAAAATCTGGTGTTGTTTTGAATTCAAATTTAACGCTCTAAGTGAAAAGCCTGAGGAAAAAAAATAATTCAGCTGAAATCAATGCAAATATTTTGTTCTGATAAGACATTCCTTTTTGGGTCTGTTATAGGACTAATTTTAATACTATAATAAGAAACAAATAACTAAAAGTGCACAGAAAATAATAAGAAAACAGCAGAACAGGGAATTTAGACCTTATCAGAATCCTTAAAGGGCTTCTTTACCCAAACAAAATTTAGTGCAATAACTATATGCCAAATGCTGTTTGAGATGTGATTCTGCTCCTGGATAGAAAATGGTTCCCTTAACTCTTCTTGCCTGGCTCTAATAAGTAGTAGTGCATAGCATATCTGTGAAAATAGTAGCTTTAGATTAGCATGCCCTACATAGCATATAACATGGATGTTTGTACTTCTCTGGCTTTGGCTTTTTTCCCCGTGACAAAAGGGATAAATGTCTTCCCAGTTCTAAAAAGGCATGGGTGATGAAGTGAGACTGTGGCACCTTTCCCATAATCAGATCTTTCTTGCAAGTTAGCAGCCTTTAGAAGTACTGGGCAAAAACACAAGACAAAGAAAAACGTTACAGATCGCAATACTTATGTCAATCTGCAATTTTCTTTTTTTTATTGCAAAGGGAAAGATGAAAACCAGAATCCAGAAAAGGGCTAAGTATCATTTGTAACAGGAATTCACCTTCTTATTCATCTGTAAAAACAGGTAAATGACTGTGAGATATTAATAAAATGCTTCAGCATCTCCTTATACATACTACGATTTAGCTAATACAAAAACCTGAATAATTCCTCTCTTACCATAACAAACAGTATACCGTAGAAAACCAAGTGTTTCCATTTTTCTGAGATTAAGAATTTTACTAATTTGGCCATTCTGCAAGAGCTCATCCATTCTCATGCTTTTCAGATACTACAGGCTAAACCAAATGTAGGATCCATTGCATTCACACCAAGTTTAAAACTGCAGGACTGTTGGAATGTTGTTTGGAAGGGGTCTCTTGAGACCATCTAGTCCAACTTCCTGCTCAAAGTAAGACCATTGCCAACATTAAATCACGTCAATTGTGGTGTTGTCCAGCTGAGCCTTGGAAACCTCCAAGGATGGAGATGTCACAACTTCCCTCAGGTTCCAGTAACAAAGGAAGAACATTTAATAGAGAAACTATCCACCAGCAGCCCACTACCTGATAGCTCAGTGTTAGGACAGCCCTACTGAAAATGTAAGCTAAGCTTACCTCTGCAACCTGAAGGGTGGATGGAAAATGAAGTGGTGTTTCATTGCAATCATTTTTATTGCTTCTTGCTCCATATTAAATTAGTCATATGTTCACACTTTGGCTGATTTATATTCTGCTACAACACTGTATTTTGGCTGCTAGATGGTTTATTTATCATCTGAACATAACTTTGGAGTGAATTTTCTGTGGCCTGACTTTGATGAAGACAGGCTCTAGACATTTTACAGATGCTGCCAATATTTTTTGCATTGCAAAAAGTAAGTTCTAAGAGATGGAGACTCTGTTAGGAACTAATAGTGTATAAAAAAACACTTTAAAGTACACTGAATAAGACCCATTATTTTGTATTTTTTCAAGTTGATTATGATTACCATGAAATCACTGGTACATCATTACAAGGGTAGCAGAAATGTGATCCTCAAAGGAAATCTGATCATGGCAGGAAAACTTGGAAACCCCATGTGGCTTTGTGGCTGAAACACTGAATTGGGCAGACACAGGTTTTTATTCCCAGCTTTCTACTTGCCCACAGTAGGCAAATAATTTCATCTGTTACCCATCTGCAAAACAGAGTAAATGGCAGTGACCTACTTTATAAAGTGCTTTGAGATCTGTTGATGAATAAAATTAAATGAGAGACTTTGCTGACACTAAATAAAAGGTCTTATCTCTGGGAATTTCTCAGAGGGGGGGCTCTGAGTATTCATACAAAGGATTGCTCTGATTTAAATATGTTCCTTTAGAAACTGATTCAGTTAAATCATTGCAACTTCTGTGGTACAGACAAGACCAAAGAAAAAGCCTGAAGCAATAAGTAGAGGGGAAAGGGAATGTATTTGTAGGTCAAGCAGTGCAGAGCAAAATTCTCTGAAGCAAGCACTTCAATGACAACCAGTTCTCACTAGCTTTCACCTCCTCCTGTTTTAACTTCTGATAACACTGTACAAATGAACGTAATAGCAAAAAAGATCCATCCAATGTATTTGTAGGTCAAGCAGTGCAGAGCAAAATTCTCTGAAGCAAGCACTTCAATGACAACCAGTTCTCACTAGCTTTCACCTCCTCCTGTTTTAACTTCTGATAACACTGTACAAATGAACGTAATAGCAAACAAGAAGCAAACTTTTACCTGAAGTTCAACCATACATTATTCTGTGCTGCAATACAAACCATACTTGCAAATTTCAGTAGATTGTGCAGCCATGGAGGACAATTAGAATGAACTAAGGAACAACCTGTGCTAGACACGGACTTCCTAGCATATTTTGAAGTAGAGATGATTCATTTTGGCAGCAGTCCAGAGCCAGGGTCGGGGTCGGGGAGGGAGGGGAGTGACTTAGCCTGAAGGATAGATGGTGTTGTCGCTGTCATCCTTCCTCATAGTTTTGTCTGGAACAGCTTAAGAGCCTTTTCAGCACAGCATGCTGAATCAACTCATTCTTGGCCAGCTCAGTTTGCTTTTTGCTGAGCCCAGTGCAGGCAAAGAGGAGGGAGGGCGTGACCACCACAGCCTCTTTATTCTGCAGACTTCCTAGCCCCTTTGTCACGGTTTCTGCTACCTGGACCTACTGAAAATTGAAACGTGTCCATTGTCCAACGTGTCTTGTGATAGGAGCTGTAATTTTTGTGCATGTTCTTGAAGTGAAAAAAGCTGTGTGATTCACTATCATGCTGCCACAAACTCCCTTATCTGACTTATCAAAAAATTATTAGAGCTTACAAATATTAATGTGGGGTTTTTCTTTACTGTAAGAAGAAGAGGGAATAAAAGATACAGAGTGTAATGGCCTAGATTGATTAGTTCAGTCCTAGATGACTTTCTATTAATTTGTGGGAAAAATATGTGTGTTTGCAGCAAAGACAGTTAAACATATTCTGCTTTAAATTATTCTGTAAGGATTCTGGTAAGAAGCTTGAATTTGAAGCTTGAGTTTGAGAGAATATCTAGCCAACCTACTATCTTAACTGCAACCCACAGCATCTAGACTAAGAAGCACTGAACAGAGCACTAGATCTATCTCTTCAAAACATTTGTTGCTGAGGCAAAGAGGAAGCCCACACCATGACATGGAAGCCCTGTAAGTCTTTTACCTTTCCCCAAGGAGATGGGCCTGTGCCTAGTGACCACAGCAGATGGTCTCATCCGATTTCACTTCCAGCTTAGGCCATGAGTTTTCTTTGTGATGATAAGCTGTTTCACTTGTCTGTGCCTTACAAATTGGCGTTATACAAATACAGTCTGCATATTCAGAAAACTACAGTGTTAAAGGTGTGGGGCAACCTTAACACTTTACATTGCAAGGAATGCTTTGCTAAAGGAGATCTTCATATCAGTATTAATACAATATGCCACACAGCTTTCTTTACACACATGGGAGAATGACACATAGTCTTTTGATTTATCTTCATTTAGATAAAAATACCTTTGATTTTTAAGAGGTTCTTCTAAACTTGAAATTCTCACAGGAACAAGATCCGGAACCCTTAAAGTTGTGTTCTGGGCATGAAAGGACTTTAGGCAGATATTGCCTTCACTGGTCCCAGGGACCTTAGTAGGAGCTGAACCATCTGGACAAAAGCTTAGCTGAGATTGCAAAGGAGAGGTGGAGAGATTTTGTCTCTTCTCTGTAATTTTGGGGGCTCTGCATATCCTTTTCTAGACCAATGAATGCCAAAAATACTCAGAAAATCATACAGTAAGCTAGAACTTACTAGCAAAATTTTCATTCATACTTTCCCATCTTCAGCAGCAAGACTAGAATGCAAGACATCAGTGGAATTCAGACCTACGACCTTCTGAATATTCACAATGAACACTCTTTGAATGCATCATACACTTCAATCTCAGGACAGCTTTTGTTGTCTTTGGTACAATTGCTAAAATAAGCTGCTTGGAATGCCTTTCCATGTACCAAGACAGCCTACAAGCATCCTCATGCAGTTCTGTAACATGCTTCTGACATCAAATCTACTTTTGGTTATAGTTTTCAACAAAGTAATTGATAGGGTTATAAAGCTAGGCTAAGTCTCACATATGAATCTTTATTATTCCAAATAGTAGCTATTTATCTCATGCTTTGCTGGGGGCAGGGGAAATAGAAACATTTTATTTTTATAGCTACAATTTCGGCTTTCGTGACATCATCAAAATGCATTGGAATGTAGGTTCTCTTCTTTCAGTACTTTAAAAAAAGGGGGAAGGAGGAAGGAGGTAGAACTTTATGTTACATACCTCTGTAATATGCTGTCATCAGTAACAGTTTTAGAATAGGAGATAAGAATCAATTATAATCTTAAGGGAAAGAAAATTATGTACAAAGAATTTTACATTTGTTAACATATAAACACACATGTTCACAAGAGTTAGAGAAACAGTCCTGTTTTGTTTTAGACATAAATAAATTGCTTTATACCACTTACACTAGGGAAAATTCTGAGTTTAAAAAATAGTTGTCTTTCTGCAGGCACTCCCAATTGGTCCCATTTTTCTTTCACAATTTTCTGGAGTCATGTTTTTCTGATGGTCTTCAGCTTCCTTCAAACATTGGATAATTTAGAACGGCAGAAAAATGACCTGCAATGTTCTTTGGTATCTAGACTCTCATAAAGTAATGTACATACTACTACAAATCCTTCAAAGTCTAAAAGAGAAGCTTTTGGTGGACATGTGTAGTGCTCTATAGAAATATATATCTGGCCATTGTGTTTAGATTGAAGATTCCCAAAAACAAAGTTGAGTTTCAAAAATCTGGAGGGATTTTTGGAAATGTGGAAAAGAACAAGGCCCCTACTAGTCAGGGAGAGAAGAGATCTATGTATTGATTAATGATGCAGTGAATGACAATCTATTTATCTACTCTATTAAAATCTTATTGGCAGGATAAAAGAATAAAGGATTAACCTGAACTATGAGGCTGTTTTAACAACTGAAGAGAAAAGTACCTTTTTTTAGGGTTTAATGAGTTTAATGTCTGCCCATAGCTTAACTAACATGGAGAGCTGGGCTTTCCCCATACTTGAAATAAAATGTTGCTGCAATCATGTGTAAGCACTTCCACTGAACCAAATGCAATTAAATCTGAGTTCTCTGCAAAAAAGAAGAAATGTATATTGACACAAGTCATAGTAAACATGGGAGTTAGAACATACAAAGGAATTTGGGAATAACTCAAAAGTTTTGGGGTGAGGAACTCAAAAATAAGAGGAGGTGCTATTTTCTTTATTTAGCTTCTTCACCCTGCATTTTATTTTTAAATTTGGTATCTCTCAATACTTAAAATATACAGGGAAATGATCCAGAGGGTTAAATAAGCTAATAGAAAGGAGCCTGCAGTAGCTCTTACTGTAGACTGAAAGGTACGTTACCTCCCTGAAAAGGATCCTTTGTTCTGGTTAAACAGAGCAAACAAATAGTTATAATCTCAAGACTTCTGTAACTAATACGTAAATGTGTTAATACACATTCTTATCTTGGATAGAAATTAAAAGGAAGATTGTTCTTTTCAACATAAAGCAGACAGTTCATGCAGCTTTACGATTAAGATGTTAGAGACTACCTAACGAAGTTAATACAATGAAATTGGTGTTAACATTTGTAAATAAAATCTCCTCCAAATCTTGTGTCTAGAGGACAGGAAACTAAAAGCAGCAGCTCCGTTCATTTGTTAAGGAAGTCCAAGATAAAATAGTGACACGTATTTTTGGAGTGATCTGACCTGCATTCTTAGTATCGTGCATGATAAACTTGATTAAGGCACTGTCCTTGAAAAGCAGTTACGCAACTCACTGGAAGTGGTTTGTGTGGTTAATACTTTCAACAGTAAGTGGTCAGTTGTGCTCTTGCGACTTGCAAGCCTTTGTTCAAAATCTGAAAAGTTTTGGCTTAAGCCACAAAGAACAAGGAAGACAGGCAATCTGTCAAAATAAATTGTGTATCCTACCTTGGGAAGGATTAAATTAATGCCCTTCCCCAAATCCACATAAACATCATCTCTGTCAAGGTCATTCTTTGCTTCTCAAGGCCTTTCATGGTGAGAACATGTAGAGCATGTTGAGTCAGCTTAGTTTTGTACTCTGACAATGTCTTTAGGTTACATCAGTGGGATGAAATAAAACCATCAAAATTAAAATTGCTAAACATAACCCCAAACTATTAAAGAAGCAGCATATATGTTATACATTTATTTATAGTATATACATTTATTTATAGTATATACATGTATTTATATTACATGCAAATTAACTTTGCAAATGTCAAAGATGATCAACTAATACAAAATTTATTTTCTGTAGTTTCAGTATCTTAGAGAGGGAAAGTAAGTATGCAGAAAGCAGAGGATTTATCTACGAATGATTTATTGACAGGTGAGATTCATTAGTCTCTACAAACATCATAAAAATTGTAAATGAACAGGACACAGCAAAAGAGGCTACAATATAAAGCATCAATAAACACCAGGAACAGCAACCAAATTCAGTGAGTAGGTCCATACTATGGAATAGATAGAATATTTTTGAAATATCTTTTTATCAGTAAGTCAGATCTTGAGAAAGGTAAAAAATTTGTTTTGCAAAGATATATTTTATTTCATCATATTTATTTTGGAGCCAGCTGCTCATGCAACGTAAAGGTAAGACTTTTGGTTTAATAGCAATGAAATACTAAGACTGAAAAGTTACTTCCCTCAGAATTCTCCAGCTCAATCTTTCTTTTTCCAGAATCTTCCTGGGAAACGTTTTCATGAGTCCTGGGCTCTTACTTACTTGTGTATACACAGAAGACTGTTGAAGGAATACAATGCTTAAAATATTTTTTCTCAGGATAGGCAAATGCTTACTGCTCCAGTCCAGACCATCTGGCTTTAGAGGATGCTTAGTTTAGATGACAGCTTGGGACACTGTGATCAAGCGGCTTTGGAACCACCATTCTCAGGGACTGTCACTGGCACACAAGCAATGAAATAGTGTTGCACCTACTATTACTACTGAAGAAAACAAATTTAAGATCCTAGGAAAAAAATCATGTGGCCTTTTTTAAAAAGGTGGCTATGACAAAGATTTGACTGTTTGGCATAAAAGATCCCGTCACTATTTCAAGACCCGTGGACTCTCTGCCATCATTACAGCAGAAAGCTGCCACAGTGCCAGAAAGATGACAGGGTTGGCATAAAGGGACCACGTGATGAACTAGGCACTAATGTCGCTGCTGAGTTTTCTTATTCCCTCTGACAGCTGTGAGGGCCTTGGCAGGTCTGCCTGCTGGATTTAGGAAGAGGAACAGCACTGCCACCACTGCTAGCCATCGAAGCATAGAGACAGTATTACTAGAGGGGCAGGGCGGGATGAACAGAAATAAAAAGGAGGGAGAGAATGTGTCAGGCTGGATGCCATTACCGCACCCAGAAATTATTATTCAGACATGCACTGGCTCTGGAGAAAGCAAGTAGGGTACTCTGTGGAGGGTGTCCTTGCCAGTTCCTTGCCCGTCTGGCGATTGTCTAGGGAGGCAGTTATCCAGAGGTAGCTGTCAAATTCTGTCACTCTTTTCTGCCCCTCTTCTATGGGATCCTCAGAAGGCTTGCGTGGTATGTGCTGGATATACCAATCACACAAGACTGTTGGTTCACAGCCCACAGCCATGCTGAGACACACCAACAAGACTTGGCCTTGGTTTTATGTTTGCTGGTGGTTGAATGTTTATGCTGTTGTCATGTTACTGTCCTTTGGTAACTGCAGTTTATTGTTGGTAATGTGTGATTCTGCTACTGGCAGAGGAAGGATGACAGAGCTGCAGGCAGAGGAAAAGAATAACTGCAGGGTCCTCTTTGGTGGGAGTAAGGGAGCGGTCCTTCTTCCGTCCTGACCCTTCATGCTCCTTTTCAGTCGGTTGCTATATTGTCCTTGCAGACAAAAAATGAGTGAAACTCTTGCATCTGTTCCCTTGTAATTTTGAAATCTATAGCTTCCAGTGGAGAAAATCTTCCACAGTTTATTAACAGCTGTGCTTATGCCCTGTGCCTTTGTCCCACAGAAGGGAAGGAATAATAAACGCCTAGGCTGAAAGAGATGTAACAGCCAGTGGCAGCAGTAGGATAAAGGAAAAATAAGCTATTGCTTGTCTCCTGAGTCTGAAATGGTACAGTTCCTTTGCCCTGGAGAGGGACCAGATAGTGGCCCTTACAATAGACGTAGCTGCTAATCTGGGTGAGAGCTATGCTGTCAATTTAGTAGTCTGGAAGAACATAAGAAAAAGAGCTGATGGCTGAAATAATTGTGGTAGCTCTTCACAAGTGACGTTTGAGAAGCAGTTTGAAAGGTCTTGCTCACTTCATTACTATACTTCCTTTGAGGAAGGGTTCACCTGGAAACTCAATGATAAATCCCTCAGTATTGTGTCAGGCCTGAGATAGGTAAATACATTTGTTATCCAGCTGCACTTGGGAAAAATTGAGCCATGAAAGGATGGTGATTTATTTGAGCTCAGAAAAATGCGTTGTAGCACAACTAGGAACAATATCCAAATTAAACATCAAAGTGTTGATATTTTAAAGACTACCTGATGTCACAAATTGAACTGATTTTAGTAGTTATGCAAGATGTACAAACTAGTGACAAAAAAAAATAAAAATCAAGGTAGCAGACAGACTTCTGCTGTACGAGGACTACAATCTGGGTTGCTGATTGCTCTGTTCCTTGTCAGTCTCTCATACTTAAGTTGCAAACTCTTTGGATATGGATCACCTTTTTGCTTTGGATCATATGGTGATTAAATCAAAATGGTTCCCCAGCTCATGAGTAGATGCTGTGGGAAGAAAACTGATAACTGTAATGAATGTGCCTGGACAGTGCAGGGCTGTTAGAAGAAACATTATTGTTAGTTCTTAAAAAGAAACAGAGAACTGTCACTATGTGCTTTGGCAGAAAAGGGAGGTTTAAATACAGCACTTCTTCTCTAATATGTCTGACACCTAGGTCAAAATGTAATCTCATGCTTTGTGGATCCAAAATACATTTTTAACAAAAGTTGAGTTCTGTGTTAACTTAATTTGTGAGCGGAGAAATCTTTAAACACATTTTCCATGGAAATCAATGCTGAAATTAATAGCTAAACCAGCAAGAAAAATACTTAATAAGAGTAGACTAGACATTGCCAGTATCTGAACTAAACCCATAGAATTCCCATTAGCAGATTCTGGTTTTACTTGGCTTGCTCTCTTCTGAAAAGTGATATGGTATCCTGATTTTCTGAGTTGGAATCACTTCTAAAAGGCACACCTGTTATACTATGAGGTAAGAACTGAGTATCAGAAAGATGGCAAAGCGTTTCTACAGGCAACGCAGTCACCAGCAGATTTTCAGCAGGTCCTAGGAAGCAAGAATGAAAAGACCTCAGACTCTATTTCCTCATTTAGCTGCTTGGCTCCTCCATTGCACAGAGGTGTAAACAGAAAAGGACTATGGCTTCGGAGCAGGTTTGTTTTCCCTTTCTCACGATGGAAAGAATGAATGGAAGATCAAGGTGAGGATAAGTCTTTCTACACAGTAGAGCAAGATGGGGAGACTGTATACAGTCTTAAAGTGCTTTTTGCATGTTTAGTCAAGACCAGAAGCTATGGACTGTGTTATCTCTCATATTTATTCTGTTTGTGGATGATGATGCCTAGGTTATGTATTCAGGGGCACAGCAGATTCCTATCTCTAGCATGTTGAAAATTGTTGGTTATTCATGACACTGTTACAGGTTTTGTGCAACAAGGAAACTCCTTGGCTTGCAAAAACTTAGTGTGTTCCCAAACAGAAGTTTCTTTGTGTACAACAGTTGATGTTCCAAATGTTGCACGATGCTAATTTGAGGCCAAAGGCTTCTGTTTCATAACAAACCCTGGGTGCCACTACTCATGACTTAGGGGAAGCAGGCCCACTGAAAACTGCTACAAGCCTCGTGTTACCCTCCAGAGCTGTATTTTAGATAGACTGAGAAATAATCCGTGCAAAAGGTAACCGAGTATCTTTCTGAGCTCTTCTGTAAGTTTTATACTTTCTACACTCAGGTGAACTCGCACTGATTAAGTGCAAAAGGATTTTTAAGAGCAGATCAAAGAAAACACAAATGTCAGTCCGCATGTTCAATTTATTGATTTCAGAATTTAGTACTTCTAGTAGAGCCTCTATATTGTGCATAAATCTATGATGTCACCTGCAGGCATTGCATCACCTACCATTCTGGAGTGAAGCATGGCAGGTGTCTTCTTGTTTGCTGCTGTGCTGGCCTGGTCAAAGCAGAGTGGAGAAATACACAAATGAAACAATAAGGTGAATATAAGGATCATAGGCAAAATGTAATTTATTAGAGTTGGATTTCAGCCAATAATCAGGAGATAAACAGTCCTTATAAGGCATGCCATGTATTCATTAATGACTACATAGTGAGGTTTTTTCACTTTCCATCCTACCCAAAAGTAACTCAAACCCTTGATAGTGCTGGCCTTAATCAAAAGGCAAATTCGCGCCTTAAAGGGATGGGAACAGCACTTGTCTACGTTTAATTATTTCTTACACTGGTGCCTCCCACTGACCCTGGATTTCATATTTTGCCTAGTTCTTAGCTGCTTTCCAGAAAGCATTTCACCTCAGTGCACATGCACATTCCTCAGTACCCCATTGCCACTCTGACATTTTGCCTTGAATTTCCCAAGTTTCCTTCTCCTTTAAGCCTTGTTGGAGCCCTGTCACTCTGGGAGAGGTGTCCCCTAGCACTCTGTCAGACTGAAAGGGTGTGTATGCGCTCTTATCTGCTAGATTTACTCTTATTTGAGATTTGCCTTTTCTTTTCTGTGCCCTTTTCTAACCAGTTGTATTCAAAGCCATATTCCTTCTCCACGTGACAAGTGTTTAGTAAATTCACAAAGCTGTTTTACATTTCTGTTTAGAATACTTTAAAAGCATAGCATTTGGGTGGGGGTTTTTTCTGTTAATGTGATTTTATGGCAGAGAGGAATATTTGAAAAGATATAATAGGGTATTGTTTGTTGGGGTTTTTTCCTATTAAAGACTAGAGAATCCTGTGTACATGCAGGTTACACTGCCAACAACTGGTAATAATTTGAGTTCATTTCAACCATCTGCTTCAGAATTTGCATGCAACTAATCTCCTGCTGCTTCTACAAAGCATATACTTTGCTCTGTTCTTTGCTGCATTTAGTAACATCCTCACTTTGACAACAAGGCCTGGTTTAGGTATCTTCCAGAAAACTGTCCCCAGTTTATAGTAAAAGTTTTAAATAAGTGTTAAGTACTATCTTTAAGAAATTCAGAATTAATTAATCTTTAAATATATATCCCTGAGTTGTAGATTACAAGAGAACATTTAGATGACTTGCTTACCTATCTTAAAGGTACACTATTTACAAGATGACAATTAATGCAGCCCACTTTCTCACAGCATTCTTCACTGAAAAACCTTTACAAGGGTAGTTACAGCACGGGATCTTGACAGGGCACCTACGTGATTCACTTTGGGTGACCTTGAGGCCACTTGCATACTGATACTATTCTGCAATTATATGGAGTACAAACAGCCTCCTTAGCCTTGTGCTCTTGCAAGTGTCCAGGGAAAGGCCTCTTCTAATCTGGTCATCACAGCCTTCAGCAAAGACTCCACATTTAGGTCGGCATCTGATCACACATGTAAGGCAAGAAAGAATCTGCTTCTGTTAGGAGATCCTTCTCAGTCAACTAGTACTTCAGATCAAAGCAGTGATCCCAGCAATAATAATCATTGTCGAGATACCTAGTTAATATTACACTTGAGGGGATACATAGCAAATTCTGAGAAATAAGCCTAAGATATCCAGCTAAAGAAAAGTGCTTTGAACCCTGTCACCTCTACTGTATGCAAAATCACACCATCCTGCAAACAAACAGGTACACCTAGCAACATTTAGTTTTCCTTTCCTCATCTCAGATTAAATCAGCATTCAAATAGGCAGACTTGTGTAACTGCAGCAAAACAGCACCCTTCTGACAGCAACGCGCACCCCGACCGTTCTTGCAAAGTTTTAAGTCCCTTTTCAGCAGCTTGGAGGTTGAAAGCGAAAACACCCCATTGTGGTCGGGTGGAAATCTAGACCAAGAGTAAATTTTACTTGGACCTCCCCAAGGTTCTGGTCATGTGATGCCTCCTGCCTTTCTTCCCCCTCCCAGTCCCCGGGGAAACGGCCGCAGCGGTAGGTATATGTGGCAGGCTATAATCTAAACTAAATGTGCGCGCCTGCCTACGCGCTTGGGGAAACGGGTGCGCTCCGGCCAGACATTAACGATTCTAAGTAGTTTCCAGACATGGAAAAGTATCTGAGGAGGAGGGGAGCGGCGCCTGCCAAGTGAGGGCAGCCCGGGGGAGGAGGGACGCGCGGCGGCTGAAGGATGCGCGCTGAATTCCACCCTAACCCCAGCCGGCAATGAACAGGTAAGATGGGGCGCGTCCGTGGGGCGGGTTCCACGGCGGTTCGCTGCCGCGCAGGCACTTTTACACCCCTCCTCGCCCCTCGGCCGGCTCCCGGGGAGGAAAGTTTTGGGAGCGCCGAGGAGAAGGGGGGGCACAGGGACGGGGCGCTGCGCCCCGCCGCCCCCCCCGCCGCTCTGCCACACCTCGGGGGAGTCGGGGGGGACGTGGGGGTCATTCCTCCGCCCAGCGCCAGCGCCGCCGCCGCCGCC
>NW_015094508.1:10461250-10562726 GCF_001431845.1 Calidris pugnax | reverse complement strand
GGGGGGGCGGCGGGGGCGGGGGGCGGCGGTGCGGGGCGAGAGGAGCTCCCCCCCCCACACACACACACGCACCCCGGCCCGGCCCGCATCCCGGTGGGGTCGGGCTGTGGCTCTGCCCCAGCTGCGGGGGCTCAGCCAGCACCTGGCCGCTCCCGGCACTTTTCCTGGCAGTTTTCTGCACAGAACTGAGTAATATTTATTTATTTATTTATTTATTTTTCTTTTAAAGGACTTCTCCAAAGTCTAAATTCCAATTTGCAGCATGGTGTTATTGCAGAACAGATTTCTTTAATTCTTGGTAAGGGAAGGAAGGGGGAAAAGCTTTCAAACATAAGCGTCCTCTCTCTTTTTCCAAGGGAAAGTAATTTTGTGGCAGGTTAGTCTAGGTGATAGATTTCAGTGGTTTCATGTAGTGCCCTGGTGTTCGAAGCTCGTATTTGCTTTCTGTGTGTATTATTTGATAAGTCTGCTTTCTTGAGGTTTTAGGGAACTGCCCCGGTTCTTTTCTATTTGACATCTGTAGAAGTGTTCAGGATGAAAGCGAAGTCAAGTCCGTGGTGAAGAAGTTTAGGTACTTCAGAGCACATTTCAGCTTTAATGTGCACTTGCTAGGTCTAACTTGTACGTGTGTGGGAAGGCACTATGGTGGTGATGGTGTAATTTTGATGTGAAGTTGGCAATTTCATATCGATTTCTTTTGTATGTGATGTGGACTGTAAAGTTTAGGGACTTTGTATTAACATCCAAGGACCTATTTTAACGCTGCCTTACAGTTAGTTTGGCCAATTATTTAAACCTCATAAAAAATCCAGTTCCAGTTTGGGCACATGACATGCATATTCTTTTTAGTTATGTCCTATGTCAATTAAACCTCAAGGATATTTTTTTGAAGGTTGACTTGTCTTGGGACTACAGTAATAAGAACTGTTTTCTAGACCAATGTCCTGTTTATGTGAATTCCCAGCAATTCAGATGGATTTCGGTCTATTTCTAGGGCAGTGTAAAAATACTCCGCACGGTGTGGTCGTAACAGATAAGAAATACCTTTGTACTTACAGAAGGATTAGTGGGAAATCTTAAGTGGGGTTTTTTTTGGGGGTGGGGGGTGGAAATAATGTATGAATTTATCAAGTACCTTGTCTTCTTATGACTCTTAGCACTATCTTTGTCTCTATGAAGTGCTGAGATTATAATGTACTGTATCTCATAATGTGATTGTAACCAGCTTCACGACTTTCAAGGAAAATAAAGAATCAGTGTCATGATACCTTTAAAAGAGCTCTGAGACTCATGGTGATAGCTGTGAGTTAGGCTTGCTGTTAGAGGTTCAGGAAGGTTAATATATGCCACATCAAGACCGGAACACTGAGTCCACCCCAGCAATGACAGAGCTCTGGAATTTTTTTCCTTTCACATGGACAAGTTTTGCTTACTTTTAAGTATCTGCATTTGGACAAGTCAGTGTTTTGAGCGCGTGTACAAGTTAAGACCCTTCTCCTAAATGCTCTCTGATAGTCGACTAGAAATGTTAACAAATCATAGAAAATACTAAATGCCAAGTGCTTTTCTCTTTAGTATTTTTAGTGAGATAGTTTACTTTGAATTTACCATAAGTATGGTTGAAAATACACAGCAATGTTAATAGTGATGGTTCTTCAGAAATATCCTATAAATGATCATGTAGAGTATCGCAGTAATTCTGTATGTTGTGTTACCCGTAAGAGATGTTAGACAAAGTACTACTTTGTCAGGCAGTATCAGGAATTTAAAACATCTCTCTGCCTTTACTGTGATATTAATTGACTTGTTCTAGCTAAAGGAGAGAGGTTAATTTTTATGTGAGTAACAGTTAGCGTATTACATATTAAACTTGTGTGTGCAGCTGTTGCCCAGACATTTATTAAGAGGCAAACTGAAGGACATATTCAAAATAATGTATTATGTGGATGTTTTCTATTCTATTTCTAAATACAGTAGTTGTATTTTCCTGTAAGGATCTGCTGGTAAAAGATACTGTGCTTGCTCCAAAGTCCCCCTATCAGTCTCTTTGGTATTACAGTTACTTTCTTTTTAAATAGATTTTCTGTTTCTGTTTATGCTGTGAGACCTGCATGAGCCTCAGAATGAAGCTGAGAAGGGAAATTGACTCTGCTATTAAGTCTAAGTGTAAATATTACCTTTTTTCTTTAATCTCTGGAGCATTCTGCTTGTCACGGCAGTAAAGCAAATATTTTCACTAAAAGCTCTGAACGTTGTAAGCGATCTTTTTATGTCACTGTAAGAGTAGGAGGGAGTTGTTTTTCTAGGAAATGCAGCTTCAACATAAAGTGCTTCAGACCTCTTATCCCATATCTGTACTAGCAGAATATTGATTTGATTTATATAAAAAGATCCGAACAGTCAGTTCAGTGATAACTGTAGTATGATTTCTTGTAACTTGAGGGAAATCCATGAAGGCAAAATGCACCTCCTTCTCTGCAACCTTAACAATATTCTTTTAAAACATTAAGACCCTTTAAGTGATGTTTATTTATGTCTGAAATTGGTGTAGGTGACTTCTTACATACCCAAGTGCAGGATTAGTTATACTGCCACAGCCATGTTTTTATAAACATGAAAAGCAGGAAATGGTGCAATTCAGCTGCTCTGCATACAGTAACCACGTACTGTGTGACTTCCGTGAAAATTGTGTTTTAATTTGAAAATTTATATGCTAGATATGGCAAACTTGTCAGGTAGTTTAGCTGCAAGACAACCTTTGACTTCCTTTTCTTCTTTTTGCCTTTTTCTTTTTTTTAACTAAAATGATGATGATAACTATCTCTGTTCATGTTGTTAAAATGTAGCTAAGATAAAAAAATATAGCCCTGGCTGTTCTTAGCTTAGGTAAAATACAATTTTTATGTTATAACCATATCCATATTGCTTGATATTTTTAACTGGCTGCTTAAATAAGACACCGAATTTTCTGCTTCCAGTTTGAGCTGGATGCTACTGTGAAAGAAAATTCACTGCGTACCTTTTCTGTGCTCTGTGGCTTGAGAGTACTTTTGGAAGAGGGTCACCCTCTACCATGTCTGATTTTTATCACTCTTAGTTATTGCAAGTGGTAAGGTTCTGCTTAAATGGTCTGATCCGGTATGGCAGTTTCTTTGTTCCTATGCAAAGTAAATAGATTGTAACTAACTAATCTGGAGCTTTCTGTCTCATTGGATTTAGTGATACTAAAGGTTCAGTCTCCACTGTCACTCAGTGGAGTCTCAGTGCCATACCTGTGTGTAGACATGTGCAATTGTGCCTTAGCCAAAGGTCAAACATGCAGAGTACAGGACTTGAAGATGAGTTTTTCCTTCCGAATGATGGGTTTGAACTCCACGAGACACTTTAGTGCGCTAATGCATTTGTTGTTATTTGAAGTTGGAGTAAAGGTAATAGTGCAGCTGTGCAAAAGTTTGTCCTGGTGCAGGAGAGGATGGGTGGGAGTGGAAACAAGCGGCTGAGGTGACTTTAGGCGTAGATATAAAGTCTCTTTTAGGCCATTTAAAAATTAATTCAGTATTTAAGAAAATATTATTCTTTTTCCTCATTAACACTTCAAGAGCTGGAGGAAGCAACACCCCTTCTCACACAAGGAATGGGGCTAAAATCAGAGAAATAATCCTCTGGACATTGGTTCCGTAGGAATGCTTCTGTTGGCTTTCGCTGACTTCCAGTATTGGTGAAACTTGGCTTAAGCTTGTTTAAAATAGAAATTACATGTTGCCGTGTAGCAGTTCTTTAAACAAACTTGTAAAGCTAGTTTTCCAGCAGCAGTGGTGATAAGAGAACAGGATCTGGTTTGAGTTCTGAGTTTCTAATGCTAATCTCAGTGTTCTCAGAGATGTCTCTGCAAAGACCCAAGGGTGGTCTTATTTTACTTTTTATCTGCTCTGCTCTCACCTAAAACTCTAGAATTACAGTTCATTATTTGGCTTGAGGCAGAGTGAACAGAAAGCCTTTAAGAGGGCTTCATTACTTGTCTCTAAGGTGACTAGGAGAACTTGGGTAAGTGGAAAGTTGCTTTCTGTTGCTTCCCTCCCTTCTTATCTTTACCCGGAGGCTGAGTGCGTTGCCTGCAGGATGCTTCCCATTTCCTGTCTCACCATGCTGCAGAACTGGAGAATCCTGCTCTGCTCGGTGGTGAAAAGTCTTGATTATTTTTTTCCTATAAGATGTGCTTGGGGGGGGTGGGAGGGCGTGGCGGGGAAAGGGGAGAGATAATGTTTTAAGGTTTCTTTGTTTATTTCTTGGTTTGTGGTTTTGGGGTTTGGTGGGTTTTTTTTCGGTTTTTCTTGGTGGGGATTTTTGTTTTGTTTTTAAGAAGGTCAGTTTTGTTGTATCTTGGCTGAAAAATGTCCTGCAAAAACAGCAGCTCTATTTACTTAATACTTAAGAATAATTTGAAAAGGGGAATTGTTTACTTTCTGTGTGGCAACTGATTAATTACTTTTCAACTTGCCTTAATAAAAGCTCTCAATTTTGCTCAGAAATGTCCAACTTTTTGGTAGCGCTCAGCAGCTGATAATTAAGGATTTGAAGGTGTACGTAGGGTTTTATTTCTTTAAAAATAGAATGTCAATGGGTATTCCTGTTTCTCTGCTATGAGATTAAAATGGAATTTAAGTCAGTCTACCATTATTTCACATTGGCTCCATATATTTCTTCTGTGCTCCTGAAGTGTAAATTATTCACATCATTCATGGAAATATAATCTAATACTACTTGTTCTCATCTCTCTTGTCTTAGTATTCTGTTTTGTATTGGAATGGCTGCTAATATACTTATTACACTGAGTAACTTCAATTCTTCCCTGCTATTTCTTACCAATAGATTTCATGTTGCTGATATGCAGCTCCTTGTAACTTACCCAGAGTCACTGTGGAAGGTGGGAGTAGAGTGCTGGAAAAATGAGTTGTCTCTGCTAGATCACACTGACATCTGATCACATCTGACATTTTATTTTCTGAGCTCTTTCCCATCCCTTTTTTGACTATCCAGTCATCTTGCTTTTGAGAAAACTGAAGTGAGTCTTTGCTCAGCTGTCAGCAATGATGATCTGGTCCTTTTGTGAGCTGCTAGTTAACCCTCAAAGGTATGCAACTAATACTCCTTGTTTTGGCCCACGGATATGCATTTCATTTCTCTAGTTACTTCTCTCAAATACCTTGAGGATTTTTTTGTATGTCTTGTATGACCATCGTGCTTGTATCTTCAGAGTTGTTACTTTCAGATACTGAAAGGGCTTGACGTAAATATTTTTCAAATGTTGCAGGAAGAAAATCAGATTTGTGATAATACCAAAGTGAGAAACAGTTTTGTTTTTATAAACAAATTGTCAGTGTTGCCTTCCATTCTATGGCCAATAAATGCCTGCAGAATTTTATCTTAGTAATTCCATTACCTTTGTGTAGTTTTTAACTGTTCTACATCTGTAGAGGCATACAAAATACACATATCTGAAATGCGCGGTGAAACTTGCAGTGACCTCTAGTTTGCAGTTCAAGCAAAATTTATTGAGCTTGTCAGGTTAATACACTCTAGCAGGCAAGTGTTTCTTTATTGTCGTGGTTAAGATAATATTCTAATGGCTTTGAATTATGACAGTACCTTAATTTTGGTTGCTGAATATATAGTTTGAAAATTCATGTGTACTCAGTGACATTTTTCTTAGTTTATCAACATTTTATACTTTTTTTTTCACTTTCTCCCATGTTTTTAGACTGAAGAGTTGCCAGGTATGATACTAATATTTCTTTCCATTTTTTTCCTCTTCTTGCAAGTTTTAACTTTACCACCAGATATGTAATCAGTATCTTAAAAGTTTCTATAAAATACATTTGAAATGTTTTCACTAGAGTAAATGCCTCGCCTATGATTAAAGACTTGTTTGCTTAAAGTAAGAAAATATTGTAGTTGTGACTAGCATGGAAGCTCACTGAAACAGTGCTAATGTGTTATTAAAATTTTCAAATCTACCGTATTAAGGATCCATATTGCTTATTAATTTTGTTGGATTATTCATATGAATAAAACATAGGTGATGGCTCCTATAGTTTTATGAAGTTCTTAGGCAGTTCAGACTTGAAATGGAAATGTGAATATTTTCACACTGTCTCCCATAACATCTTTGTAAGTGAGCTTAGGAAGCGTGGGTTAGACAAGAGGACAGTGAGGTGGATTGAGAACTGCTCGAGTGGCAGAGCTCAGAGGGTTGTGATCAGTGGTGCAGAGTCCAGCTGAGGCCTGTAGCTACTGGTGTTCCCCAGAGGTCTATACTGGGTCCAGTCTAGTTCAACATATTCATCAATACCTGGAATGAGGGGACAGAGTGTATTCTCAGCAAGTTTGCTGATGACACAAAACTGGGAGGGATGGCTGACACCCCAGAAGGCTGTGCTGCCATACAGCAAGACCTGGACAGGCTGGAGAGCTGGGCAGAGAGGAACTTAAGTTCAACAAGGGCAGGTGTAGGGTGCTGCACCAGGGCAGGAAATAACTCCATACGCTGGCACAGATTAGGGTCTGACCCACTGGAAAGCAGCTCTGCAGAGAGGGACCTTGGAGTCCCGGTTGACAACAAGTTGACCATGAGGCAATAATGTGCCCTTATGGCCAAGAGGACCAATGGTCTCCTGAGGTACATTAAAAAGAGCATGGCTGGCAGGTCAAGGGAAGTTGTAGCAGCTCTGCAGAGAGGGACCTTGGAGTCCCGGTTGACAACAAGTTGACCATGAGGCAATAATGTGCCCTTATGGCCAAGAGGACCAATGGTCTCCTGAGGTACATTAAAAAGAGCATGGCTGGCAGGTCAAGGGAAGTTGTCCTCGCCCTCTACTCTGCCCTGGTGAGGCCTCATCTGGAGTACTGTGTTCAGTTCTGGGCTCCTCAGTTCAAGAAGTACAGGAACTATTGGAGAGATTCCAGTGGAGGGCTACAAAGATGATCAAGGGAATGGAGTGCCTCTCTTATGAGGAAAAGGTCAGAGACCTGGGTCTGTTTAGCCTGGAGATGAGAAGACTGAGAGGGGATCTCATCAATGCTTATAAATATCTAAAGGGTGGCTCTCAAGAAGATGAGGCCAGGCTCTTCTCAGTGGTGCCCAGTGACAGGACAAGGGGCAACGGGCACAAGCTGGAACATAGGAAGTTCTATCTCAACATGCGGAAAAACTTCTTTACTGTGAGAGTGACCAGAGCACTGGAATAGGCTGCCCAGAGAGGGTGTGGAGTCTCCTTCTCTGCAGATACTCAAAACCCACCTGGATGCATTCCTGTCCGGCCTGCTCGGGGTGGACCTGCTTTGGCAGGGGGATTGGACTAGGTGATCTCCAGAGAGGTTCCTTTCAACTCCTACCATTTTGTGATTCTGTGAACAGCTGTTTTTTAAATGGAGTGGAGCTGGATGGAGTTTCTCCTAAAACTATATTAATATGCATAAGCTTAATTTTTTGAAGTTATTTCAATAATGTTTGCACATGGTTGTGAAAAATGAGTTTTTCTGCGAGTCTAGAACAGAAATACCTCGGGCTTTTAACTTCAAGTTCTGTATTTGTTTTTAGTGAATAGCTCAGTACAGAAGGTTTCCCGATCTCTGCAGGCACATAAAATACCCCAACCTATAGCAAACACCAGGGCTCTGGGATTTTTATTAGGTTTTGCATGGTAAGAGTGGAAACTAGTTCTTCTATACTGCCCAGCAGACACATCCAGGCTCTTTGTTGCCTGCCCTGCAGTGGTGGCTGCTGGTTCCTGGCAAGGTCACTGTAAGCAGATCTAGGTTTCTCTTTGAACCTCCAAGTTTAGGGCTACGGTGTCCTTCACTGGTGCATTCAGGCTTGTTCATACCTTCTTCAAATATCTTCCTAAAATTAACTGAGAGTTCCAGTTTTTTTTTTCCCTGTCAAGAATTTACTCTGAGTTGCAATTGCATGTTTCTTATCCCTCCCAGAGGCTCTTGGGAGGAAGAGCAGGGATACGTGGGGAAAAGGTCTTAAAGACATGCGGATTGTTTTAAGCCAGTATTACAGGAAGAGGGAGGAGAAGGAGCTCCCTCCCCCCTGCCCTGGCCTTGCGTACAAGAAGCCATGAAATGAAACTCCTTAAGCCATGCAGACCTCTGGCAGAGAGCAGTGCAGATAGCCTTCAGGGTTGTCATTTCATAAGTGCATAGTGCCAAACTGATACAGAAAGGGTTGGATGACTGATCTGTTTGGTTTCTCGCACTGCGAAGATTGACATGCAGACTGACGCTCAGACTGCCTTTTTTTTTGTGAGAAGGCTGCAGATAATCCACATCAGAGAACTGAGTAATAAAGTATTTTTGATTAAACTAATACTTCTTCTGTCTGTGCAAAGTTGTAAGGTGCTTTCATGTGTAAGGATGTGTTCGGTATTGTAAACCAACATACAATGATAGCATCAGCAAGCTGAGTGAGGAGAAATACTAATGATTGGCCAAGTGTTTGGTTTAAGTGATACAGGGCAATTTAGAATTGCTGCAGTGGGTTGCAGAGGTGTAATGCTGGACTCTTGCTTTTGGCCTCTGCTACAGGTCAGCCTGCCTCCATTCAGATGGTTACTGCTGCCACTCATTTCAGCTATATTGTTGGTAGCAGCAGATTCAATTCTTGAAAAGAAAGCTTTTTTTGTTGTGTAGGTACTTCAAAGCCAAATGGATCCAAGTGACTCTCTTGGGGATGGAAAACATGGAGGAAAGGGTTAGAAAGCAGGAGATCAGTAAAATAGCAAATGTGAAGTGTTTCCTTGTACCTGGAGTGCTCGTCTTTTCAGCCCAAAAGAATTCTCAGGCCAAGCTTTTGTCTGTCCATGAAAGAAGTCAGAGTTTGCAGACTGCACTCCTAAACTCTCCTACAAATTCTATTTCTACAGTGGAAGCTGGACTTCCCTTTCTGATAGAAAAATAAATAAAAATAAAAATTGTCACAAGACCTTGAAGGTTGCCCTACGAGATGCCTGTGAGAAAGGTCTTGATCGCGTTTCATTCAAATGTTTATTGTCTGTAAACCAGACAGTAAACTTAACCAGTGTTAGTGACTGTCCTTGTCTATTGCTCTTGTGATACTCTGCTAACAAGCTCACAAACCATTGTGAAAACTCTGGCATTTCTCGGAAATGTACTGTCCTTAACCAAATCTTTCCCCTGATTTCTGTAATGATATTGAACTATGGAAGCTGTTTAAAGTTTATAATTACAGTCCAAACTGTTTTGGTCTGTAATTATACTCAGTCTTGAAAGTATATTATTTACTTTGAAAATGCTAAAGTATAGATTAGCTCTTTAGAAAGTTATGTATATCTGATAAGAGGAATGGTGCTATGTATCTTCAGTTTTGTCTTTAAGCATGTGGTTAAGTTCCAGCATGTTCAGGTACAGTAGTAAACCATCTTGTCCTGCTAAATATGCTGAAGTATATAATTCCTCCTCGTATCTCAGCAGAAAATTAGTATGCTCTACTCTTAGCTTGTTCTGACCTGCTTTGAGCCGCATGTTTGTGGCAGTATTTTTTACAGTTCTGCCGCTAGTGAGGATGCCCAGCAAAGCCAAGTCAGGAAGGACAATTGCTTTGGCATTTTGAAAGCAGCCATGTATGAATTACATTCCTGTATTTTAAAATTGACTGCAAATGGGAATATAAGTCCAGTGCCAGGGCAAGCCACTTGCAGACCCTGGGAATCCAGACTGAAGGGGAGAGCACAGCCAGAACTTACAGGCTTTTGGCTTCCTTTCAGCCCACAGGGTGGACTGCTGATGAGCTAGCAAGGGGGAACTAGTAGGAAATCTGCCAGCTTCTACCACGTAGACAAAGTTCCATAAGAGCTTCATCAAAATTGGGCTCTGACTTTTTCAAATTGTCAAATATTTTTTTAAAAAAGTATTTCATTCTAGGCAGTGGCTTAGCTGTACACGTTAAGTATTTCCACTGTCTTTAAAGTACTCGCATGTGCATAGAATTGTTGAGACCTAAATAACTGTAAATAGCTGTGACTTAAACAAATCTTATGAGTGAGCATCTAATAAAACCCTTAATCAAAGCTGGATTTATTGGCTTTATTGGTACTCTTTGTGAACAAGTGTTCATGTCCTGTGTATCTATCCCATTTGTGGTATTGGTGCTTTAGGATGAAATAAAGCAAGATTTATCACTGACTAGGTGAAACGTCTCTAACCTGGGTTTCATTCAAAATGTGAATCTCAATTCAGAGGAAAATCAGGACCCAAATTACCACCATGTCACCTTGGAGTTACATATGACTCTTGCAGGGGTCTGAGTGAAACTTCTCTGCTCGTCAACTCTGTCAAGCTACTGGCAGCAGGGTGATGCTAGCGTAAAACCTGCAGTACTCTAATGTCTAGGTAAATTCTGTGCATCTTGTGGCCCTCAGCTACATAAAACTTGGTATGGGACTAAGCAAGCGAGGTGGACCACCTCTGATGCTTCAGGCAGTGTGTGTTTATAGTGCTTGGGGAAAAATGAAGGATGCAAAATCTCATAGTGTAGTATGTGTTACAAACTGCAAGACCTCTTGATTCTAACAGAATTTCTACGTAGGAAAGTGTGTTTCAATTTACATATGTTTAGCACTGTTAAGTTGTTTCTCCTAGGCCATGCTGATAGTGTTTTGCTTCATGCTGATTATTCTTTTTCCTTTTTCCCTTTTAATTTTTTTCTTTAATACGCCTAGGACCTTTTAAACTACAAACAGCTATACTTGAGGAGCCATAAGATTTTTGAAAATAAAAAAAAATAAAATAAATTTGGTTTGCTGCTTCTGGCTTATTGGGAAGTAGTTAAACTCCAATTAATATTTGTAAGGGAAAGACTACCGAACAAATCTACCTTCTCAGGTTACCATTGGTACAAAAGGTACATTAAGTTTCTCTGATCGTAGAGCCAAAAGGCCAACGCATGTCCCCGGTTTCCACAACTAGTAAGTAGGTAAACTGGATTGGAGCAAAGCCAAAAGCAGATGGAGGACTGATTTACGCAGTTGCAGCATTTTCAGATCTGCGAAACCTTGTCATCTGTGCAAAAGAGCTCTACTGGTTATACGAGCTGGGACCAGCTGTGCTCTGTCTCCCCTCTGTGGGGAGAACACAGCATGTGCTATGGGAGCTTGTACCTTAAGAAGGACAGGCTCTTTTTTTCCATTGAGTGTTTTTGGTTAACCTCTGGCAGAGAAGGCAGCATTACCTATGGATTTCACACTTTCTTGTGCAGCAAGCATAATGACATATAAATCTATGATTTGGTGGAAGCACGAAGCAGGTCTATGGGGTTTGCCCTAAATAAGTTTTTAACACGTTCTTCTTTTTTCTTGAAACCACAAATACTAGCTGCATAAGCATAAATGCAGCCCAAGTCTTCATTGTATTTGTAACTGGACACGGTTTTGGCATTTGTCAGTAATGTTACTCTATGCAGTTTTTCCTCAGGTTTCTTTAAAGTCACTCTCAGAAAATACAAAAATATTGTGTAGAACTTGTTCCTTTTTCCCCCCCTAAGTTCACTTTAGATAACCAACATCTCGCTTTTTCTCTTGAAGGCCCAATGTCTGCTTCATTGCATTTCTGAGCATTATTGTGACAAGGTCTGCATTTTGATACCTAAAAGGAAATGGGAAATGAGACAATACGCGCCTAGCACTGTTACTCCCTTTCCATGTTCAAATAAATGGCATGTTTTTATAACTGGGAGGGGATAAAGCTGGCTCTTGCAAGGGAAGTGGTTAGTGTAACTGGTTTTTACCATGGCGACTTTTGATAAGGTTTTGTCGGGTTACTGTATACTTATTTGCAGTCACTAAAATAGTCTATAATTACAGGATTTGAAATGTTGAACTCTGTTTAACTACATTAGTTCTTCAGAAGCTGCAAATGGGCAGTCAGGGTTTAGGAATTGAGACCTGTGCTGTTCCATATTCATACCACAGCTTGATTCTAACTTTGTTAAGATGCGTGGCTGGCTGGCTAATACTTAACCCAGACATACTAAGCAAGTTGCTGGAGAGGCTGTCTTCTGAAAATGTTGACCTTCCCTGTCTGCAGTGTTCAAAGAGAGACAGTTTGGGTCCTGTATCTGAATGTTCACGTAGTAGGTGTTACTAGAAAAATGACTGAAGCTGGCTGTGCAAACGTCATTGGTTTTCCAGGATAGGACGGTGTGACAGTGTGTTCTTCACTGGTTTTGTGAAGGCTGAAGTCAGCCTTGTTCCAACAACATTTCAAAGGTGTGTCTTCCTTCTGACATACGCATGGACTTGGGGCTCCATCACCCTAATCACTTGTTGCCTGTCAGTTTAGTGCAGCAATTAATTCAGTGGGTGACATTAATGTTCAGCTTCTAGTTCACAGACAGGTCACTTCCAGTACCTAGTATAAGATTAACTTGTTGGAAAAAACATTTCCGTAGAAGTCCATTAGTAAGACACAAGGAGATGATTTGTTTCACAACAAGACTTTCTCCCAACTATAGTTCCACCATTGTTTCCTGGAAAAACTGTTTTTTATTTCTGGTCTTTTACATATGTGATGTAGTTTCATAGTGATGTGAAAAGCACTTACACTCCTGTTTAAAGGTAGTGAGACTGCTTTCTCAGTTACTGTCCCATTTTTGAGAGGCTGCTACAAGTCCTCATGTAAGAAGTAAAGTGAATCTAACATCTTTAGTGATCACAAATGTTTGCTTAATGTTTGAATATTTTGTTCAAATTTAATAAGGAACATATCTGTGTGTTAAAGCAAATGCTCTTTATGTCCTCTTTTCTTAGCCATTGGTCTTGTAAAGGTCTTTCAGAATATGCTTTTCATTGACCTTAAAATAAGCATATTGCAAATGTGTTTCAGTGATGGTAGTTAAACTTGTAAGACATCTGATCACACATAGATTTGGCCTAAGATTTCTTTTGTAGTCTCTTGATATGTGGCAATGCCATTAAACTACAGCACCTTCCAGAGTTATATGGGGTGTGGATTTTTTCCCCCACTTTTTTCATTCTTTCAAAGGAAAACGTGCAAAGTAGAAAAAATTATGAATTTGTAATAATCAGACAAATTCTAGGATAGATTTCGTATTATGTTGTGTTAACCCAGGTTGTTTCTAACTAGGGTCGAAAGTCTGTTTAGAGGAGTCGTAACGCAGCAGGGTGGTCACAAATGGGACTGTAAACTAGCACAAGCTGCCATGCTGGTCACAATGTTTGACAATCACCTCTTTAATTTGCTGCTGTTTTATCCTTTCGTATGCCGAAGCACAGCTCATGAGTAAAAACTTGCTTGGTAGTACTTCAGGAGAACTACTTCAGATTCAGTTGTTGTTATTTATTTCCTCTGGGTGAAAAATATTTCCTCTGTAACAAGGGGGATAATTTCCCCTTTCTTATGTTGGTTCAGTGAAACCTTGCACTCCTATTTCCCACAGTTTTATGACAATTTCATGACTAGGTATTTACTGATTCAAGTCACAGTCCTAGTTTGTGTTTTGTGTTTCTTATATTTAAATGTGTTGTTTAAAAAAAAAAATCCACTGTGCTTTAGGTTACTACTGATTTTTATATGGATTCTGATTTTAAATCCTCAAATAGGTTGTGGAGGTGTGGACAACATGCAACTTAGAGATTTCATTATGACTGTTTCTGCAAAAAAACACCTGTGAAACTTTGGAGGAAAGCTTTATAAAGTAGATTTGACAATTTGATCTAAATTTCAAGCTAGGAAGCTAGGTGTTTTTTTAGAAAACCAAATTGCTCCTATGGAGATACTTCCATATGAATTGAGAAGCTTTTGTAATGTGAATGCAGAGAGGGGAACAGTCCAGAATAGCAGTCACTGGTAGTCTTTCACCTTCTTCAGAATTGTAGTGCCCTCTTTTTCTGATGCTGGCAGTGGGAACAAATTAACAGAAGAGTATGATTATCAGCCAGTTTGCTCAAAGTTATGTAGTTTATTCTTACTTTTTTTCAGGATTGAGGGCATACATTAAAGGTAATTTGCATTATTGATTTGAAGTTGTAAGTGGTTAAGAATCTTTTGAGAGTAATGCCAAAGTTTTAATTTTCTCGAAATACATAACTTGCTTAAGGTGCTTTTTGTTAAATATTTCTGAAGAGAGACTAGCTGGCTTTTATCCACCAATTTGAAAAGCAGTAAGGTATTTTAAGGTCAAAATTTTAATGGACCAGAATTTGTTGTTGCATGAAGAAATTATAAGATGGTTTTGAACAGAAATACAAGATTCAGTCAACATTAGTTTAACCTTCCCTTAGACCACTGAAATAAAATGAACTGGAAAAGCTCAACCAGATTAGGACACACTTGAAAGCACAGATTCACTTAGTGCCTTTCTTATTTTAGGGCATCATGGTGTTCAAAACTACTGGAGGATCTTCATGAGAAACTGGTAATAAATTGAAGTAAAAACTTCCGGAAGGAATGCATGCTTTGGTTTCAGAAAATCCTGTTAAAACTGCAGTGCAGAAAGGGCATCTCAATTGGTGAACTGAGTGCTGTGAAGTGACTGAGGAACGCTCTTCTAGGTTAGTCACAGGGAAACGGCAGCACTTGATAAAGGATGAGGCTTTTGGACCTTTTGTAAGAGAAAATGGTTTCTCAGCCAGCCTCAAAACTTGTAGTCTGTCGGTAGGGATTTGTGTCTGACAGTGGGATGTGGAGAGGAAAAGAGACAGGTCTTGGCTTTGCTGACACTCTGGAGCTGTTTCAGCATTGTCATTTATGGCCTATTCTTCTGCGTTTGCCTTTGTTGTATGCATATGTTTCAAGTATTTTCCATTCGTTATTCTTCACTGCACTAAACAATAGGGTGAAAGTTACGGAAAAAATATTTCTGTAACTAGGCTCTGTTCTAGATTTTGGGACATGGGTTTCCGATTTTGGCTTTTTTACTGAAAGCACGAATACTCAAGGAATGTGAATGTAAATAAAACTGTTCTTTTAGGTGCAAAATTATATAGATGGCTTTCAAGCATAAGACTGAAGAATGAAGTGCATATTCTTCCTTAATTACACCCATGTCTAGGCCTAATACTGTTGTTATAAAACCCCTTAAATTTATGAAATATTTTTGAACAGTGTGTACAACCAAGGAGGCTCTGCAAAGTACTTAATTTATTATTTTCTAGGATATTTTCTTAAGGTTTTAAAATCAAAGGAATTTTAGAATTAAGCAGTTTGTTTTCATGCAAATGACTCAAGATTGCTTTTGCTCTAAAGAGGAACAACCTTACCCCCCAAAACCAGCAAATCTGAGTGTGATGCTCTTTTTAAACTTTTTTAAAACTTCTAAAAATACTTATGTAAAAGTCTTCCAAGAGAAATTGCAGGTAGCAGATGCTATATGCTATATATATTCATGCAGCTGAATCTTTAGTGGATGGTGAGTTTGCTGTGGACTTGAACCAAAGTAACTAAGTGCTCATTGCAAAGAAGGATCCCAGTGTTTTCTGCAATGCAAGGAAACAAAGTCCTGATCTCCACTGAAATGCTGCCTGTTGTGTTCTTAATGGCTCTGTGGTAGTAAATTGTTTATTACTCAAATGAGTAGTCTAAGGAGAAGTTGAATTGCTACATATCCTATAGTACAGTAAAATTCAGTTCTGTGCTGATCATATCTCAAGTTTATTTAACTATGATGTACTTTAAATTGAGTCAACTGTTTACTGTGCTATTAGTAACTATTCAGTGCAAAAGTCGTGTAAGACTGTCACACACGTTTCCCCTTTTATAATTGTTGAAACAAACAGCTTTAGTTCTGCATTGTCCAACCATTTTTGTTTCCTGAATGCAACGATCCACAGAGAAGGAATTGCTTCATAAAATGTGCTCAGGTATTAGAACAGTACTTGAAAATAATTTCTGTTTTTCATATTTCTGCCTCCCGTGAACTGAGTTTCATGGAGACTCTTGTGTGCTACAACAGAAGAGAGATTTTTTTTTTTTTTTTTTTTTTTTGGAAAGGGACCGTCCTGCTAAGGGAATCATCTATTCCTAGGGAGAGCAGATCATGAAAGGCAGCTGGAAAAATGGGCTCTGTTTTTCCGTTCTGATCATTTCAGTTTTTTTTTTTTTTTTTTTTTTTTTTTCCTTAGCCAGATAAAAGAAACTGAAAGCGTGCAGCTAACTTCTGCAAAATGTTTTTTCATTCCCCACTCCTGCTAGGGAAGGAGTCCTTATGAAGCCGTCTTTAACTTCCACTACCTTTGTCTTCATGCCATTTGTGTTATGGCAAACATAACTTTAACATATGTATTGAAATTTCTGTCCTGATTTGTATTTATATTACAGAGAGATCACGAGAATGCATCTTTCTTGACTAATGCCTGGTCTTCTTCTGTCTAGGCCTTGTGAAGAGGTTGCCTTCAGGATTCTGGGATTGTTTTTTGCATTTGTTTATCTCTAATTCTGCTCCTAGCTTTCCTTCATAGCTGAGGTACCACTTTCAGTGTGCTAATGAAATGCTAGCAACATCTAGGTACCGTAATTGGTTCCTGTTTGCCTGTTAAATGTTGAAAAAGTGACAGTCATTTTGATAGTTTTGCAGAGCAGGAAATTACAGGCTTCTTACGCTTTGTCAGAAATTTCTATGCCCAGAGCAGGAAGAGCTGCTGAGTTCCCTAAGAACGTGTTCCAAGATAACAAATACACAGTGTTTCCTCATACATAGTGAAGCTAAAACAGAAACTGATTTAACTGAGCACTTTTTTTTTTTTGTAAATCGCAAATCATCATCTGTTTTGTTTAGGTGTGGTTTACATGTGATTTTTTTAACAATCCATGGTGCAGTCAGACCTTATTTCTAAGAATTCCTTGCTAGTAGAGTGATCCAGGGAAAGGGGTCCTTCACGAAATGGAGCTTGTCTTCCTTCTCTTCTGGGCTGTATGTTCGTGATAACACTGGCAGATCTGTTTGTTGAACATCTGCTTGCATGGACAGCTTCTTTTAGATTTTTTTTTTTAACCCACAGCATAGCTGTACAGTTTCTCCTCCTTCCATCCTCAAAAGGTCAAGTAGGTCTTTTGGGATTTTCTGTCTGCCAGTTTGATTTGAGTGAAACTTACTCATTGAATACATAAAGCATTTTATGGTAATATTTGATGTTGTAAACTTAGGTATTATTTCTCTGCCTCATCATACATCTCTTTTCCTAAAGGCGAAAGAAGTTTTAAGGGAAGCTAAGGTAGTAGGTTACGTATATTACTAGGAAATGCTAACTGTGTAACTCGAGGTAATATATATTGGAGTCTGTAGTTCTCCTCATTGGGAGAATTCTTGATTTCTGTAGTTTAAATGCAGTTGTATATAATGGCATTTCTGAACATTGAAATGGCAGGATTTCTTGTATCATTCTTGTGTATTAATGCTGATAGTGTGACATGTAATCAAGGATGTGCAATGTCTCCTACCTACAGAAATCAAAGCCCTTGTTAAGATAAACTTACTCAAAACAGAAAAAAGGAAAACAAAGACTGTACTTTGTGGACCTTCCTAATACTTATCTACAGGAACAGATTTGATGATTACAGTTTTTTTAAAACTTGTCTCGGGATTTCAGAAGAAAGGGGCAAACTCAAGGTGTGTGTGTGTTTATATGGGAATTCTTTTTTAAGTTACGGTACTCCCAGTCCTTAATTTCTTTTTTTTTTTTTTTTTTGTTTTCTAACAGTGGCTTTTGTTCCCTGACCTACATTTGTACACAAAAGTGGCATATAAATTGGAATAAACAATGTGCATTTACTTCTCATGTGTATCTTAACAACTTTCTGTACTGCAATTAATTTCAGCTGTCATCTTGCCTTTTTTAGTATTGTGGTGTGCTGAGTAAATATAATTTTTCTTTTTCTCTTTTTCCTTGAGGTCAGCTCAACTTCTTTTAAATATCTCGGGTCATTGCATGTGACATGCCTTTGATCTCTAGAGTTCGCTCTACGTACAAACCAGCAGACGAAAACTTTCAGCAGGTTGAAAATCAATTGGGCAAATTCGTGTGGAGGCATCCTCCTTCAATTCCTCCCTGAAGCCACACGCTGCTGGTGAACATGGGGAAGAATCTAGGGGGATGTGTTGGCCAGAGATTGTTCCTGTAGTTTTGCTACAGCATGCACAGGTGGTTGATGTTTGACAGAGAATACTGGGCTAGGTGGACTTCTGGTTTGGTCTTACAAAAGATGCTCTTATGGGGAGATCCTGTGGAGCGACAGACTATGCAGCAATTTATCTTTGAGTCATACTGCCATGCTTCCTTTCTATCCTGAAAGTAGTTGTTTTTTGGGAGTAACCTCTTGAACAGAAAAGCAAAGTAGCATTAATTGCTTCCAATTCTAAGCTCATCTAATCTCATTGCCACAGGTCATAACCCCTGCTATCTCACTGAGTAAATTCAGGCTGAAGGAGACCACAATTCAGATTTTGGGGGCTGCGGTTCCTACTTCTGCGGCCTCATTGTAATAATAAAACTTTCTTCATCCTATGAACTATAGGCTCCAGTGTGGGAAATTCCGTTGCTGCATGTGGGACACCTTGTCTACTGGAATAAATTTGTATCACATACAATGTGTCCTGTGAAAATGGAAGGCCTTGCTGTTATATCTTAAAGACTGACTGAAACTTGTTCATCAGAAGTGCCATTCTGTCTGTTTTCCTGGGAAATTGTTGGAGGACCATGTTATGAAATGGATAGGAAATGAATCCAGTTCAACAGTCTTCCATTCTCTCCTCTCCAATTTCAATTTTCAAAACGTGTGGTGGTGTTTTTTGTATTGCTTTTTTTGGTTTGTTTGGGTTTGGTTTTTTTTCTTGGGTTTTTTGTGGTTGTTTTTTTTTTTTCCTAAGGCAGACCACATCAGCAGGGAGGAACAGAAATGAACATTTGAGGTGGGGAGTAGGAACTCCTCAAACTGACATTGCTGCTGGGAAGATGGTATAGGGAACTGTTTCAACAGGTTACCTGTCCAAGTTAGGATAGCTTGTGGCCCCTTCTTCCTCTGTAGTGGCAAATATAGCTGTTTATTCAGAGCTTAGGTATTTAAATTACCTAATGTGTTTCTAGGCTTCTTATCACTCTACTTCTAATGTTAGTACTTGATGTAAGAGTATTTTAGCAGCAAATTCAAGATCCTACTTGCATATAAATATTTTACGGACTCTCTGCTGTTCGATTTTTTTTATTTTTTTTTTCAATACTCAGTGTATTTTTTCATACTTAAAAGCATCTTAATCAAAAAACTTAAGTGTTTATGGCTGAGATTTAGGTCCATAACCAAACTGAAAAACTGAAGTACCCATAGCAGGAGGAACGTGGCTCTTCTTTAATAGATGTGGAATGGCAGTTGAGGGAGTGATAAGAAATGAAATTTGGATTTCTTGCTTAAGTGGGCTTACTTGTAGATGAATACTTTGAAAAACTTTGAAAAAAAGTTTTAACTTTTTTGCTTTGTATTCCTCATAAAGTTTTGAAAGCTACTTAGTAAAGAAACAAAAAAAATTGCACTTTTTCCTTCTTCTGTGTTGTCCCATGGGATAAATTTTCAGTAATCTTGCTGAACCTCCAGTTTTACAAATGTTCTGTATGACCTTCACTTTGATAGCATTCCCTGGGATTCAATTCAGCTCATTTTAAAGACTACATTATAATGCTAAAATAATTTAGTATCTGTCACATACTGCTAGTAGATTTTGTTGCAGCCTGCTGTGAGCTGATTTATGTTGCAAAAAATGCAGTACTTTTGAACTAGATCATAAAACTGAAAAATCAGTTCTGTTCTGTAGAGTAGAATTTGTGTCCAATTTCCATTTTGTTGTATGAGTGCAACCTTTAGTTGGAATATTAAAAATAAAATTGTCAGCTTTACTTGTTTGGGATTTAATTGAATTTGTGTTTTCTAATGAGCTAACTAGGGAAAATGTTGCATCGTATGTTTATACATGACAGATTTTAAAAGATTAATTACACAGGTGGGTTTTTTTAACAGACCACCGTTAATATTTCTTAATATATTTGACTTCAGGAAGTTGAATTTAAATATTTCCATCAAGAAGTAGTTATTTTGGACAGAACCACACAGAAAACAAAGCTTTCAATTGAGGCTTCAGTTTGAAGTCTGCTGCTTTCATTTAGTAGCTAGCTCTATGCCGCCCATATGCCATCTCTGACTGTGCCCCTTCCCTGAGAAGGGGAGCACGGCAGTCTTCATGAGCCTAAATGCCTGTCACACACTGCTGTAACTGCGTTTTCCCATTTATGCTTGAATTAAACGTAAGGGTGGTGTTTTACAGCAGTGTGGACTGCTAGCCTAACTGCGTGTTCGCATCTTCCACCCAGCGCTGAATCCTGTGTTGCGTGGGTTGCACTGGCAGTGTTAGGTGGTAAGCTGGAAATTGGATTGAAACTATCTGAAATCCAGCATTGGAGGGGCAGCATTAAAGCCTAATACGTAGGCAGATAGAGGTGATGGGTAAAAAACTTTTTGTGTTAAAATTGCCTTGTAAGGAAGGATACATGTGATACTTGCAGCAGCATCCAAAGTTCTTCTGTCTTGCTTTTGAAACTTGACAGAGCTGCAGAAATACTCTCCTGTACATAGGGCTTTGTATAGCAGGCTCTCTGCTTAATATATAGATTTTAAAAATATTTATTGTGTTGGTGGCAACAAAAGTTAAGATGAACCATGCTCACTTTATGGTGCCTTCATAAATGAGACATTCATACCAGGTACTGACACGGGTTACGTGCTCTTCCCATATAGTTTTAACTTGCCCTGCAAGATCTTTCTTAAAACAAAAAACCAAAAACCAAAACAAATCAACAAAAAAAAACCCCAAAGCACCACCCCACCACCACCACCCCCAAAAAAACCCCCCACAACAAAACACGAAAATTCCAAGGACAGTGAAACTGAACATCAAAGGTCTGATACATCTTCACTTCACAAAAACAAAAGCATGCAGGGATGATTTGAATAAAATCTCTGCTATTCAGGGCTGAAGTTTCTCTGGAGCTACTTTAAATAAACTGCAGAAATGTTTTCAATTCTGCTGCTGGTTGAATCATACTCACTAATTCCTAATAATGACTGTTCTTGTTAATCAGGTGGTGGTGGTAGTGACAACTAGGAAGCAAAGAAATACAAGCAAAATATTTGTAATCTGGCTTTCTCTTATTTCAGATGGCTTCAGGATGGTAGCACTTGGACATGTTATTTTTTAAGGAGGCAGGCCGAGAAATGTAGATAAATAATAGTTGGGACAAGGAAGTGCTTTCAGTTGAGTATGTAGTTGGCAGTGGAACTCTGTGCTGAAGATTTCAAGGGTCAAATATAAGTGAATGAAATGCAGCCCCATAAGTTGTACTACTAGTCTCCAAATCTGCTTAGTGATGGAAGACACCTAAAAAAAAAAAAGTGAATGTTGATACTTGACTCTATTGTTTCTGTGTTCTAGAACAGGCAGTCCTGAACCAGGGGCCTACACATTTATCTAGGGTTTATAGCTTAGTTATATTTAATAAATTCCATAAAAATAAGAAAAGCAAAGCTTTTCTGTATAAAGGTAGAATTTTAAAATTAAAAATGAAGTCTGCAAAATGAGATGTCTGAAAACCGTGCTGTAAATTTGGGCTTGGTAAGAAAGCCTTCTAAAAAAACCATTAATGTCTTCTAATTATAATTTCAATATGGCGTTGCTTCTCATATGTAATAGTGAAATGTCCTCTTACAGATGGATGACAGGAGGTTTCTCTTTTGTTTATAAAACGTTCTCAAACATGTATCCTGAGAAGTTTGAGAAAACTGTGGAACTTCTTTGCATGTATGTGTAATTAAGTCATTGTTCAACTTATTTCAATTTTGGCACATTGGATATAGTTTACCTTAATTTAGGGTAAATAAAGTATACCTTAATTTTTATTAGTAAAGCTACTGTTAGAACAGCATTAGTACATTCTGTTTTTCTGGTCTCAGGGAAGCAGTACACTGCTTTCACTTCACTGTAAAGAATTAATGCTTTGTGATAGCCTGGCCACATGTTTTATATCAATTTTTATAATTCATTTGTTTGGGTAGGGAGGCAGCAAGGAAACCTTGTAATTTCTTTACATGAATATTAGACATTGTGAACTTCATGTGGGAGCATATTGGGAATATTCATGAAAGAGTCTTCCTATTTTTATTTTAGTTTTTTTTTTTTAATGTAAGATAATTGATAGTGTCAGAATTTCAGAGAATTGTTCCATTAAATTTCAGACTTGAATTGTAGAGGGTGAACACAATTGTGGACAGAAGATGGATGTTTGAGGATTGCATTGATGAGCTTATGCAAGTACTCCACAAAAGCCTAGTGTATAGTATTGCAGAACAAACACAATCTTTGTCTTTTGAGCTATGTGGGAGAGCAATTCAAAAATCTGGAAGTATACTTGTATGTTAATGTGTTTTTCTTCTTTCTTTTCTTTGAAGCCATGGACTTCACTGAGTGCTGCTATCTCAGCTGAAGCAATTCTTGAGGGTCCTGCACAAGTGGTTAATAACTGCTTTCTGTCTGTACCGTTCAAGGTCCTTTAGCATGGATGAACTGTGTGGCAATTCTTAACCAAATTTTCCTTGGTTGCTGGTTCACGACTTGGAGTCTTTCTTGCAGTTCTGCTTTGACTAGCTTAATTGAAAAGCATGAGTGGAACCCAGGCTAATTCTATAAGCTACCTGAAAAATGGTCTGAGTAATTGAAGGTCATAGATGACTGAAGAAAAATTGATTATTCCTGGTCTTAAATGGTAACTGATATCTTAACTGGTCAACAGTCTACAGGAATGTCTGTATTCTGATGAAGAAGTTTAAATGGGCAGATAGTTTAAAAGAAGGCTCTGACATCATGCACTAAATATTTATTCCATCTCTGATGATTGTCAATATTAAATATTTATAACAAGTCCCAAATAAAGCCAAACTTGAATTTCAAGTGCATCATTGCAGTTCTGTGTCCTAAGTTCCCTTTTTAAGGGGGAATCTAATATGTGTGAGAGAGCTCAATTCTTGTCATTGAAAACATATGTTCTCTGCCTGAAGTATACGTATATCTCTATATTTCCGTGCTTCAGATAATTTTCTGACAGATAGACTTAACATGTATCCCACCACAAATCCCTTTGGTTCCTATCTTATAACCAATGCTGCTGAATGCAATTCTTTCAATAAGCAAGAGTACTTCCTTTTCTAAAACAATGTTTGTTTCTTTTTTGTGCTTGTGAGTTAGGATAAATTAGAAAGCTTACTCACAAGTCACTTTAATGTCATACCTGTCCATGGCAATAAAGAAAATTATTACAGGGCTGCTGTTGATATTTTTGAAATAAGTGTTTTAAGGTTTTTTGACAGTTTCAGTTGTTTGACTTGTTATAGTTTTTTTGGACTACCTTGTATGTCTACAGAACTTGTGTACCATCATTGCCTGTGCTTACTTCTGTTTATATATTTCATAGTTTTCACAACATTTGTCTTCCTTCCCTTATTCTTTTGGATCGATAAAAAGATGACACTGGTAGATTTAGTTACTCTGATTTCATTTAACAATAGTATATGAAAGTTTGAGTTACTGTTGTAACTCATTCCAGCCAAAACCCATAGTTACCTTACGGAGAATATCTCAGAATGGAGTTATAAATGGGAATTACTGTTATTGAGTTGTGCTGATTATTAGAAAGCATCCTCCATTCCTCTTCAAAGGGGTTTTTAACAGCAGTAAGAAGTTGTTCATCATTCTGCCACATATAGAGTTGGCATGATCTAGAGTTTGCTACTTATTGTAAAATATTACTACTTATTTTCAACATATTTTGTGGCCTCAAAGTCCTACATGAGGTTAGAGACAGATTTGTTCCAGGTAAGTACATATACCAGAATTTGTCAATAGTGCAACAGTGGGAGATGGGTGAATATCGTAGACTTGAGGTTGTTCCACAGTTTAGTTTATTTTGTCCTGTTGATCATGTCTCTTAATCTTTCTGTACTTCCTTAGATCCTGAATTGGTGCAGTGGCGTAAATCAGCACAGCGATGATATTTTACAAATTTTTACAAAACACTCACTTTACACAGTCATGATGGAAGGAAAAGGTTTCTTGTAACTGGCAAGCATAGGAATCCTAAAAAGTGCTAACCTTGAATCAAAAATTGCTATTTAATTTAAAAAATAAATGTGAGAAATAAGAAGTAGCCAAAGCATTTTCTGACAGACTGCTGAAAGCAGAAGTGAAGGCACCACCCTTGTTCCCCCATAACATTGTGAACTGAAATCAAGTAAATGCTGTCTGATGACATTTTGCAGGAAGTGTAGGTTTGGATTATTTTTACTTTTATTTTATTTTTCTCTTACTGCTTTCCCTGTAATGATTACTGAAGCCATTGGTGTAGAGAACTCAGAAGTGTGGTCAGAGTGGGATGCAGGGTGCTGGTGTGTAGGAGCTGGCGTACTGAGCACAGAGAGATGACAGAGTGCTTGATGGCCTGCAAAGCCTGCTGGAGGTTGGCAGTAGTCCACTGGTAGTTGGTGTCCTAACAGAAGTCTGAAGGTAATGAATGCATCTTTATTCACTATCAGTGTCTCCACACTAAGACTGGCACTTCATGTAAAATGCTGCTGCTCTTCAGCAACCTGAACTTAATAGGACCACACAAGTCTCACTAGACAAACGAAACAGTCAAAATTAATTTATTCTTAAGGTTGCTTCACAGATAGGAAGAATTATATCCAGCTGATCTGCAAGCTTTTACTTCTTATATCCTTCCTCAAATACTGTATAAATGCTTAATACTGCTTCTAGTGACTGTTGCACAGTATGTCTTGATGAAATTAGACTATTCCTTTTCACATATTAGCACGTTCTGCAGAAATGTAACATCTATCTATATAATTTCATGCTCACATATCTTTCTAGGTATGCGTAATGTATTTTTTATCTTTTTATGGTGGGGTGCCCATGGTTTGTGAAACTGTTTTTTCTAGGTGCTTGCTTACAGGAGAATATGTTGTGCCTGGGAGGCAATGACTAAACTGAAACTTGGACGCAAAGCCTTTCTGATCAAATTCTGTTCATGTGGAACATTGTGTCCTTCCTCAAATCACTGCTGAAGCTCTGGAGCTCTTGTAAAGTGATGCTTCTCTTGTGTTATGCTTTCACACAACTATGTGCATGTGTCTGCAATTTTTATGTCAATTTTTAAGCAAATACTGAAGGTAGCCCTTTTCCTTTATCCAGACCCATATCAAAGGGATGTAAGCTCACTGCGTTTTTACTCTCACAGTATGTAATTTGTAATTAGTAATTAATTGACTTCCTTGCTATGTTATCACAGACCTGTAGAATTGTTATGGAAGGTTTTTTTATTGCTTGCTAACTACATTGAATTTTTTTTTTTACTATTTTCATTTTTTAATTTACTTCACTAAATACTCCCCCTTATCAGATAAGATTTCTGCACTTATTTTCTCTTTGTACAGTGGATTTTAAAGAAACTGAAATAGGAGTTACTGAAACTGTAACTGTTTTTAGCCATATGCTTGCAGAAGTTTTGAATGCCTTTTCCTGTCATTTTTTTGTCATGCTAGCTTGTTGTTATCTTACAAAAATAAACATTTGTAATAGTAGCTGCCATTGTTAAAGTGGGTGTAGTTACTGTATGCTTGGCCTGTGGCTAGATTAGTTGACAGATATCACCGAAAGGTCTCCGTGTTGCAGAGGGAGATGGTGCTCTCACCGTACAGCACACAGCACTTTCTATACATGCAAAAAGGTGTTACATGTGTGAGAGTTAAGGAACCGAAGAACCTCAGTCTGGGTCTCCATGGTGAGAGCCAGTTCACCTGTGGCTTTATGCTGCTGCTGGTAAATATGCTATCCACTGTGCACTTACCCTAACTGGGTGAAGGTTTCTGACATGTCACTGTAGGGCTGTATTTCTTCATCTAGCAGTTACTCAAAATAGGCATGCAAGGAATTTTTTACTTTATTTCTGCACCCCAGGAAAGCTTTTTATGCCAGAGCCAGAAATGTGTGTGGAAATGATTAGTCCTCTTTGGCTTTTGGAACAAAATTCAGTGTATGCATGAGTCTTCACAGGGCAAGAATATTTTGAATGGGTCTCTGAGTATCAGTGAGCAAGACAGATACCTTATTAACAAGGTTTAGTGCTTATTTAGTACAGCTTATTATTCCTATTAGTATGATTTTTTTATTATATGATATAAATTCCCAGTGTAACTCAGATTCATAAATATATGGGCAAGAAATACAAAAAGAGAAAAAAAACCAAAGTAGAGCATAAGCTTAAAAAGAGATTAGTCCCAAATAACAAAATCGGACATGGGCAAGATAGATAAAAAACAAATTGGGATGATTAGCATGCTAGGGTCCTGCTTTATGACTCCTAAGTGCTACTTCAGTACAACTAGTAGATGACGATAATAATTTGTTATAATTGTCAGCAGTGTAAGCTAAGAAACAATATATAAACCTGGTGATGAGAAATAGTGATTTTTATCACGGAAGCATCTTTCTAGGTCTCTGGTCTCTTTCTATAAAGCCAGAGATTGGTGGGTTTTATAACTTTCTGAATTTAGCTTCAAATCATTTAAAGACTTACCTATTTTTAAAAGAGTGTGTTTGGTTCTCCAGTTGCCTTACATACCATTTACTTCCTCCAGTCATTAAGACTTAAAAATTTTAAAGTGTGTTATATTTCTTTGCTAGAATGAACAAGTTTATAAGCCTTTAATTTTTTATTTGCTTTCTTATGTCATTTATTTTTATGATCATCTTTTGCTGAGAAAACTTTGAAATTTTTGTTCCAGCAGCAATCTTGGAACGTTTGGTATCTGCTGGTAATTCAGCTGGTTTTAACAGTGCCAAAATGGTCTAAATTCCCTTTCTCATTTATAACTCCTGCAGTTATGATTTAATAGGTTGTAGCTTTTGAAATTCTATGTAGTTCATACTGTCCAAGTTACTTGTCTGTGTGCTACCTTATTTCCACCATTCTAGCTGAAGGTGTAGAATGTAGTATGCAGTTTTAACTGCTTATCCCTATTATCTTAAGCTGATGCTGAGTATAATTTTTTTTTAAATAAAATATCTGATGTTCTTACCTGTTGGGCATAGGGGAGTTAAATTGTTTAAGAAATTCTTTATCCCGTGCGTTACGTGTGGAGATCTGACAGTCCTCCAATATGCAATAAGCAATTTCATCTTAAAAGTAGGACAGACACTTAACTCAAAACAGTATGAATGTTCTCATATACCAAATATATGGACGTATAAAAATAATATGCATTGACAACTTTGTTTTAGGACATCTGTTTTGGGTGTTACCATACTTTTAATCCTACCTTTCTGATAATGGCTTCAGACTTCAACATCAGCAAGGACCATATCTGTTCTGACCTGACACTTTCTACATCTTAGCCAGTTGCATTTCACCAAAAACTCCTGTTTTGGGAGTATGACAGGCTTAAAGAATCTGAATCCAAAGCTCAATTTAGTGCCGAAAAGATTAAACTGCATGTTACATATGAAGAATTTGATTCTGTGATCGGGGAGTTGACATAGTTGATAGATGACCAAATAAACACTTGGTCTTCTTCAGCAAGAGATAGAGGAGGGTTCTGGTGGGCTAACCTGGGGCGGGGGGGGGGTGGGGTGGAAATCCCTTTATAACACCTATGCTTGAGATCCTATAACCTGGTACAGATCACTAATCACATAGTTGACTGACAATGAGCATTCATACTCCAGTCTTTTTCTTTTTAATGACGTTACTGCTGCTCTTGGAGTGAGGCTCAGTAGTATGTGGCACTGGGGTGGGAGCAGGACTTGGGTATTCTCTTGAGTTGCCATAACGTGAGCAGGGGATATTGGATTCTGTTCTCTGTTGGGGTACTGAAGTTCGTGGTACAGGAATAAACTCATGAGTCTTTGTGTAAGCTGTATTATCACACTTCAGATACATTAGTCAGAAAACATAAAATTATTAAAAGAATTAAGCTGCACATTTATCAGAATCCGTGGGTCTCATGTATCTATCTAAATCACCTACTTCCTGTAATTTCTAGAAATTCTGCTTAGTAATGGCATAAACTCTTAGTCTTATAAAAATAAAATACCAGATTCCCTCAGCAAACCTTTTAGTATGAAAGTTAAGAGCCTGAGAGATCATGTAATGTAACTGCTATTTTACATGTTGAAAATACCACAGCACCTGTATACCTTGACGCATCTGAGTTTGTATTGGGAGACTAAATAACAGCAGGAAGGATTAGAGAGCCCTAGGAGCTTTTGTAATGCTTGTTTCAGATGTCTGATAGCCTTCTTAGGAAACAAGCAGAAGAGAGAAGCCCCTTTCATTAGCTTTGTAGCAAGCATCTGTTGCAAACAGAGGCTCTTATTTCTTGGCTTGTTTTGTAGGAGGGCTCATTTTCAATGGCTACTGAATAGCACCACAATCTCAAAGTATGACTAGGTGCCTTCAGAGCAAGCAATCCAACCAATGTTTTACATACTTAAAGTAGGTGAATTTGACTTCATAGGAGTTAGAAAATCCAGGCAGGTTAATCTATCTCTGTAACTTTAGACATTTATCTCTGGATATTTGAGCCATCATCACTGAGGGGATGATCCTTCTTGACCAGGGCCTGTGAGGTTCCACTCAAAGTGATGGCTCAGTCTGTGGAGTTAGAGCTTTGGTTGTGAACATTGTCCTGTTAGCAGTGAAATAAATATTCTCCTTGACAAATGCATCTTTTAACACAACAGTCTTCAAGACAGATGCTTGATAAAATGGCTTTACAGGGAGAGAAGACAAGCAATGCATCAAACTGGGAATAATATTATTACCAAATTACTAGAGGTGTAGACTGAGTAGTTTCTGTTTTAGAGCCAAAGAACAGGTTTTTCTTTCATGGTTTCACATTCTGTACAGGTTTGTTTCCCTTTTACAGAAAAATGCTGGAAGAAATAGGATATGGTTTAGCTTTTAAAGCTTGATGTAAAGATGCAGTGGCTGTCACCTGATGGTGTTTTCCAACAGGGGCTCTCACACCACAACCTGGGATCTCCAGGGGAGAGAGGTTCTAGAGGAACCTGCTGGGTATTATGTTTCTGTTTAGCTACATCTGGCCACTATTTATGCTTCTTCAGTATTTGTATAACATACGAATATATTTAGAGTTTAGAAGTATATTTCAAAATATACGTAGAAGGTAAAAGCTTATTTGAGGTAAATAGATCTTTTGCTTTGTTAGGATGGACACAAATGGTTAGATAATAGATGCTAGCAGCAGTGGATCAGGAGGAATAGGAAACTGGTAAGAGGACAGACCATGCCTTGCCCATCTTGATCTGACTTTTTTTATTCTCTGACTTACTTTTTTTTTTTCCTGATCTCAATATCATTAGAAATACTTAACGGTGAAAGAGAAACTGTGAGCACTACCGCACTGTTAGTGGCAAAATGTTGTCCAAAACATTAATAGTTGATCTTCTCAGTCCAGGGAACAGCTAACTCTTTTTGTCTCTGCTCCCCACACTGAGTGCTGCTCCTAGCGTGCCTCTAGGCCAGCTGATTAGCCAAGCATTCTTGGGATCTGTAGAGGCTTGGGTTGCGGGTTATGGGTTGCACCCATTAAGAACATGGGTGCCCATGTTCTTAATTTTTGGTTAAGGTCCCTAAAACGAGCTCTGTGCGTCCTACCTAAGCTTGCCTCCAGTATTGATTGTCACCATATATGGCATTTGCACTGAGCAGAATATATAATTTCTCCCATATTCATTCCTTCTCATTTGGTGCTTTTCCATCAAACCCTGGCTATTCTCCTCACAACCTGTTGTTAAATGCATTGATTGTTCTGGTAGACCTGATGTGTGATGATCATTTTTGTTAGTGACTGTCTTCTGTGGTCATCCATGGTTCGATCACTGGTGGTATGCAAGTCACTGTTGCTAACTTGCCTCAGACAAATGTAAAAAAAAAAAAAAAACCCAACAAAAAAACCTCAAAAAACCAGCAAAAACAACCCCGCACAAAACTGAAAACTTTTTTCTTCCTTATGATTGCATATTTGTGGATAAGGCAGACAGAGCTTCCCTCCTTTTGGTGCATTTACTCCTTCCTATTTCAGAACTTGCCTTTTTTCTCTTTTCCTGCTGCTAATACAATCTGGTCCAGTGTGGCTCTGATAAAGCTGTTTGCCCAAGTGAGATATCAGAGAAACCAAGACATCTAACTGTTTCTAAACATTGAGAAGCACAGAAAAATTAATTGGAGCTATGACTCAGCTTTCATATACCTTTATATGCACTTTGTAAGAAAAACACTTGAGAGAATTAGTATTAAATTCACTGAACTACTCAGAAGTAAATCTTGCTTGTGTATTTCACAATAGTTTGCTAAATAACACCTGTACTGCATACTTCATTTTAAAATATTGAATCATTGATCCATAGAGAACAAGTTGTTAATAATCTAACTATTCAATTACTGCTTGCCAGTCAAAACTAAATCACAGAAACAAAGGACAATGTTTTGCCTTCTCTATTGCACAAGATGCAGTAGGCTGTTTCCATGCGTTACATTAATGGTATTGTGTTTAGTTTTATAGTTCATGAAGCAAATAACCCGAAATGAATAATGCAATTCTTATGCAGACTCCTAGGCATTAAAAAATGGTACTCATCGCACTGTTGAACTTGCTCAGTACTTTAGAATTACAATTTAGATCCATTTCTTTGGGATTTATTGACTTAAAATACTTAAAAACTGATTTAAAACTAGTAATAAAAATAATTTAAAAATCCTTAATGCTGCCTTTTGGGAGGGGAGTAAAGTTTAAAAGTTGGAATTTATCTGGAAAAAGCCTTGCATCTTTTTTTACTCGATTAACGAAAAAGCAAAATCCTTGCTTCCCAATGATGCAGAGGGGTGGGCTTTTGAGAAATGTCAGACCCCTTGGTCCAAGCTAGCATATTCTCTGAGATTTGTTTTTCAGGCAGCCGAAAAACATTTTGTTTTTTGGCTTTGTCACTGCTGTTCAAATAAAGCACCACCTGGCAGTCACTTGAGCACATGGTTACCTTGACTCATGAATAGGTTTTGCTGCATGAAGATCAGAATGCTCTGTACCCTTCAGGATCAAGTCCTTGGTGCAGTATGCTCTGAATTTATTGCTTTTATTTTGTACTGAGGTGCAGTGATACGGAGACTGGCAACTTAGCCACTGTCACGTAGGAAAACTTCAGCTTGCCTGGAATAGCTTTAGAGGTTTGCTTTAGAATAAAATAATAGTAATAAAAAAGCCCTGCAGGTTTAGGACCACAAAATGAGCATATCCTGCTGTATGCAGGAGCTTTGTGCAGTCACAGGAGAAATACTTTTTCTACAGACCCAACAGTATAGGAATCTTTAATAAATATTTTAGCCAAGCTTGAGCTAAAATGCCAAGTTTTCTTGAGCACTACAGAAGCCGTGCTCTATAAAAGCATACATAATAATTAAATTCTGCAAAAAGATAACTGTGGTTTACAAAGCAAAAGCTTTCAGACTCAGTTGGTCTTTCCCACCTGCGTGGAGGAATAGCACAAGAGTTCTTTGTGCCGGCGAGAGTAGATCGCTTTAGCTGTCACATGAGAGGAAGATAGTTGCTTCTGCTTTTTAGAGAACAAGCACAGATTGTGAAGCCTCCACTGTTGTATTACATTGTTCATGAATTCAAGTCCAAGGCCCTCTAAAAGACTTTTTTTATATCAGTTGGGAAGTTAATCATGGTTATATGAACAAATGAAATACTCTGTCATTCTTTCACTGTTGGGATAGTGTTTTCTGTCTTCTATACAAAGTATTCATGCAACTGAGATGGTTCACGCCATGGAATAACTAATATAAAAACCAGAGTAACTCTATATTTTTAACTTGCACCTATATTATTTCGGAGCTGTACTGTTCTTATGCAAAGATTTTTGTCTGTGAACTGATTATTTTTTTTTTTTGACTGAGGAAAAAATGTAAGGTTTACCCTTTTCACACAATAGTTTTTCCCCTAATTTAAACTCTTAAGCAGATTCTCTATTTGGACTCTACCTGCTGCTATAATATCTTTGTTTTTCATGACTTATCACTTTTTTTTTTTCACTCTGTTTGTAGAAAGCAATAATACAGAATTCAATGCTGGGACAAAAATAATTTTTATGTCATTTGCATTAGTTTTGAAGTTAAGCATTAATGTTTAACCTCTGAAAAACATTGATTCTTAGGTAGGTTGTGTTTCTATTTATAAACGTTTTAAAATCTTTAATCACTAGACAGTTCTGAGTGTCTAAAATGGGTTATTAACAGTAGGTTTAGATGTTGCTTGAAAGAAAATGTATTTTGTTTACAGTATCCATCTGCTTATTACATTTCAGCACTGAACAGGAAGAGTTATTTCCTGCCTCAGAATACTTTGTTTCCTTTGTCTTTACAATGAGAGAAAAAAAACAACCCAGGAGTATTCCTGACCGGCAAAAAACTTCTCATTTTTCTAAGTAGGGATTTGTGGTAAATGAACCTTAGTAATAAATTGCTGATGAAGATAGGAATTTTAATTTTAAGGTCATCATATTGCAATGAATGATACAGGGAATGTGTTGTAAGCCATCACACACTACATAACTAGTTTTTACTGCATAGCTAAATGTTTTAGAAGCTGAAGTCTGCATGTGTGAAGGCAATGGTTGTAACTAAATTATTATATAGCCTTGTCTTCCACTTCAAGTTGTGATTTGATTTTTGAAATAAAATTTCATTCTGACAGTTGGCTCAATCAAGCTTGCTTATTTTTAAAGACAGCTAGAAGATCCAAGAAGATGGGTGGGGATCATGTGCTGCTGCTTAAGAATGTGGTTTTCTTGGTGATTTAGAAGATAGCTCAACAGAATCAGGAAATCTTCCAGACTGTTCCTATTTGTTTTTCAGTGCTTGACAGCATTTTTTGCTTTTTTGTTGTTGCCAGCAATCACAAGCAACTGCTTTGCTGTAGGTCAAAAAAGTACAAGCCCAGATGGATTGCACTTTCATTTTACAGATACAAACTTGCTGTGAATTTTGCTGTAATTACAGCTGACTTGAAGAGCTTTTGAGTCATCAGTCACTCAGAAAGCAACTCTCAAGGCCACGAGCCTTACTTTCATGACTTCTCTGTCCAGTATAAACATATTTACTATATATTAGCTTACAAGTCTTCTTTTTTGAGGAAGAGTTCACGTATAGGAAGAGGCATTACATACATAATTTCATGCATGTGCCTCCTATGAAGAGGGAAGACCTTAACCATTAATTTTGTAAATTATTGTAAAATAAGAATTGCAAGCTTTGAATTCTAGGGAATGCATGAACCACTCTGAAACCTTTGGTGAATGACATGACCCATAGGGTAATTTTTTTATTGGTCTAGTGTTTGCCAAGACCTCCGTTTTTAATGGGTGTCTGGTGTTACAAGCAGTACACACATCTTAAAAAAAACAGCCCTCAGAACAGGTATGGTGCCGATGGCAGGCTGGTGAATTAGTCGTAACTTTTAGAAGGCTTGCTGCAATAGCTTGGAAGTAGTATTTTAGCAGCTGTGTTCTAAGGGGAGGGAGAACAGGATGGCAAAAGGTTTAACAATGCTGCGGTATTATACTTGAACTAAAATTAATTGTGTTTGACTTTTCCTTTTTTTTTTTTCTTTTTTTTTTTTTTTTTTTCCCCCTGTAGTCGTGACATGGAGAATAAAGAAACCCTCAGGGGGTTGCAGAAGATGGATGACCGCCCAGAAGAGCGCATGATCAGGGAGAAGCTCAAGGCAACGTGTATGCCAGCCTGGAAGCATGAATGGCTGGAGAGAAGAAGCAGGAGAGGTCCTGTAGTAAGTGGCACTGGTGGAAGTGCAGTATCTGTAAAATATCTGTAACAGCTGTTACAAATAAAAATCCCTTAAACTTCTTTCTACTAAAAACCTCTTTTCTTTTTTGTTTTAACAATTTGCATACTCTTAATTATAGTTCTCCTGTTCATTTTTTATGAGCTGCTTAACAGGAAACTGCGGCTGACTTTCTGAAATGTGTGCATTTATTTTTAAGAAAAAGGCATGTAGCTGTGCTGCAGATCTGCGTTGTATAAAATAATACTGTGACAACACTGCCCTCTAATGTCAACAGCAAAAGTAGCGCCTGGTCATTAGGTAGAAATTTTGAGTGCAAATCTGCACTATAATGCTTTGTACTCCCTTGATTCTCAAAGGTTTCATGAATTCATTTTTCCTTAGTTTGAAAATGTTAAAGTTTTCTATGTATTGTAACGGAATTTTTGCTAGATAAAAAACAAACTGCGCTTTTACTAGAACGAGAAGAAAACAAAGTTGACTAACTCTTTCATGCAAGTTTCAACTCTGCTAAACTTTGGATTCCAGAGTATTCTGTTAGCCCTTCGGGTAATGCTTTTGTATAAATGGCTTAGAACCAGTTTTAAGAAATTGTGAGCAGATCAAACCTGAAACTTATTATGCGTAGTTACAGTTCTGTTCTGTATAGTGCTAGTTAATAGCCATTAGTTACCTATAAGTGTAGTTTCACTGATCGATGTGACTTCCATGTACAACTTGATGGAAGTGCTAATTTAAAGCTAAGATTATCTGGTGCAGTAAACAAGTCTATAGGGACAGCTTTTCTAAACAGAAACAAGAAGGTTCTGTTGGTAACTTTGTCATGAGAAAGAATATTGAAAATACTTAAAAGTACACCAAAAAAGCAGTACTTCAAAAGCTCAAAAAACACAAAACAGTCCTTACTTGAAATTTTTTTAAATGCATCTTGGTTACTGCATATCTTGAAATTGCTTCCCTGTTCAGCCCACTTCCCTTGCGGTTTTTGGGTTTTTTCCATGCTTCAGATTCTCAATTACTACCATTTTACATTTTAAATGTTTTCAAGCAGTAGCAACTGGTAACTGTAACTTGTCCATAGACACATGAATTTGCATTCTGACCTTCCAGGAATGAAAAAGTATTTCAGTAATTAGTAGGAGGAGAAAAACAGATTGCACTGCTTTTTACACTTCTCCTTTATCCTGTTCACTTTCGTAATCAGATGGCAGTATATTTGAAAACTATAGCAACAAAGGTTTCTGAAAAGTTCAGGTTAGCAATGCATTAAATATGCTGGCTTCTAAAAGGAAAATGAATAGAGCTTGGGTCAAGGCTTTAAATGCAGATTTTTCTTCTTAGGCAGTGCTTAATTGCTAGACCACAACCTCCACTTTGTCCTCTTCTCCCTGTAGCCTGCTGAAACTGAAATGTGTTTCTGGATAGTGGAATAGTTTCAGTTGGATGAGTTAAATGCTTCGGTTTAAAATAGCATTTGACCTTGTGGATGCAGTCCAAGTCATTAGGTAGAAAAGCACTGAGTCTGGATGTCTCTTCCTTCCCATACCCTGGGCAGGGAAAACCCTTCCATTCTTTTGCCTAAATCAGAGAGGTCTGCTCTGTTAATCTGAAGTGTTACTTGGAGCTTCCTTATAGCTTTGCGTCAAGCCTTTGAGACATAAACAAATGCAGAACTAAAACTGAATCTGCCTGCTGTGACTGCTGATTCACAGAGGGCCTTACGTTTCCCGTGCATTATGTGGGTCTGAGAGACAGGCAGCTGAAAGTTATCTTGAAATACTCCATACATCAGTGTCAAAATTCAGTGTTCGTGCAACAAAGCACTGGATTGGAAGTGTATGTACTCACTCTGCTCAAGCACCCGCGTCTGTGCGTGCAGTGCAGCACTGTGCACAGCGATTAGTTCAGGTATCAAATGTGGTTTACTTGTATGGCAGGCTGAAAACCCAGGTGTGGTTCTTAAAGGGTGTAGCACACCTTAATTTTTCTGCGTTGTTTCCAAGTTTAAAGTCATTTTCTTCTTTGGAACAAGTGGTGTGCTGTAGAAATAGCAACTGTAGTATTTCTCAACTTATACTTACTGTATATAATAGATGGATGCAAGATTATAGCTCTTAATAAGCAGACAGTGCCTGCAGAAAAAAATCCTTTTGGCTCCTACTGTCCAAATAGGAGAACTGCTGTCCTTTCAGATACAATGAATCACAACTACAAAAGTACTTTGAGCATCAAATTAGTTGTTGCCACAACTAACATAAGCGGCACAAATGGACAGGAAAAAAGGTTCTTACTCTTGTGTTGCCTATAGATTAACAGAATCACCCCTATTGGATGTTAATATTAGAACTTAGACAATATGGAAAATTCGGATGTCTGGATAATGACTTAACTATATAATGCTAGCAAAATAAGATTTGATGAATTTGTTCTGCTGTAGTGTAAAATGATCAATTTGTAATTCTAACACATGGTTTAATTCCTGCAAGGTGGTGAAGCCTATTCCCGGAAAAGTAGATGGATCAGAAATGAACAAACTCTCTCTAGAACCTCAAGCTGAAGGACAAAGCACTGCTTCTTCACCTACACAGAAAGGAAGACGTAGCCCTTCTCCTAGTAGCTCCTCTTCATCATCTTCTAGGACAGTTAAATCTGAATCACCAGGTGTTAGAAGAAAAAGAGTATCTCCAGTACCTGTAAGTTGCAAGCTGTGATGTAATTTTAATATGGCTATATTCTGCAATCTTTTGCTTATAGAGACAACTAATCCTTGTTGTATAGGGCAAGATGCTGATACAAAAGGGTTATTACAGGGTATCACTTGAACGAGATATGCAGAGAATAACTCATGTTACATTTCTCACGTGTGGAACTTTATTTTCCACTCTTAGGTATGTGTTTCCTTTTAATTCAGCCCTACTTTCAAACTAGGTGCTAGTAGTTTGGGTTTTTTCCTGTGGTTTTGCATGTCAGTTCTAGGATTGTTGACTGGATTAAGATTCCTGCAGAAAAGCATTATTGCTATGCTTTTTGTGGTCCTGCATTCTAGAACTGATCTTTGTGTACTGATTAGGGAAGATTTAGGTGTGTGCCTTGTTAGAAACCTAAAATGTCTATCATTACATTTGAGAAGATCTGGAATAGAACGTTTTCAGCAATAGTAACTGGCTTCATTAATGACAATCAATAGGTCCCTCTGGATGGCATCCTGTCCCTCAGGTGTGTCAACCACACCACTCAGTTTGGTGTCGTCTGCAACTTGCTGAGGGTGCAGTCAATCCCCCCCTGTCTGTCATTGATGAAGCTATTAAACAGTACTGGTCCCAGTAAGGACACCTGAGGAACACCACTCATCTCTGATCTCCATGTGGACATTGAGCTGTCGAACACTATTCTCTCAATGAACCATGCAACCAGTTCTCTATCCACCAAACAGTCCCCCCATCAAATCCATATCTCCCCAATTTAGAGAGAAGGAGGTTGTGGAGGATCATGTCACAGGCCTTACAGAAGGCTGGACAGATGACATCTGTAGGTCCTCCCTTGTCCGCTGATGTAGTCACCCCATCATAGAGGGCCACGAGGTTGGTCAGGCAGGACTTACCCTTGGTGAAGCTATGCTGGCTGTCTCAAATAGTCTCCTTGTCCTCCATGTGCCTTGGCGTAGCTTCTAGGAGGATCTATTCCATGATCTTCCCAGGCACAGAGGTGAGGCTGACAGGTCAGTAGTTCCCAGGGGCCTCCTTTCTACCCTTTTTAAAAAATGGGTGCAATGTTTCCCTTTTTCCAGTCACTGAGGACTTTACCTGACTGCTGTGACTTTTCAGCTGCCATGGAGAGTGGCTTGGCAGCACCATCAGCCATTAGAGTAAGAATAAGATCTAATGGCATTTGTTGTTCAATTAAAATATGTTTCTGTGAACTAAGGATGATTATCACAAGTTAGAGCAGTGCAGCACAGCACCTTTCCTCTTGAGAAGAGAAATTGAAAAATTGAAAAGAAAAAAATCAAAACCTCAACAACCCACCAAACTGTCTAATTTAGCCTTTGATCCACGTTTACTTGATTGTATTTCTTTGTTTCATATTAACCTTTCACATGAAAAACTTTAGGAGTTCACACCATGTTTTACTTAACTGGTGGACAGTGAGTCAATTGTAACCTGCATCAGAACTTAAAACTCAGAAGTGGATATAAATCAAAGCAGAATATTTTAAATTGGACAGGGCCATTAGTGCATCTCATAATGTTAGAAATATGAAAAATTTAAGACAATTTTAATAAAACGTTTTAGCCATTGACTTTTCGATCCTGGGGAAACAAAAAAAAAACATACCCCAACCCATCCTGAGCTGAAAGTTGCTTAAATTGTGCGAAGGGTGGGAAGGTGTATCCTTTTCTTTGGAATTTCTTAAACTTTTTTTCTTCATTGACCCTATATTCTCTTTTGTAAATGGTAGTCATAGGATTTTTTCATTTATGAATTATATTAGAATTATAACCTTACATAATTTCCTGTATTGAGTCACAAGTCTGATTATATTCTGATTGAATTATAGGTGATAATTCCATAGTAATATGGTAAGGCAACCAATGAAGACTTGAAAATAGAAGTAATTTTAAAGACTGCTTTCCTGTCATAAAGTCTGACAGAATTTCAGTTACAACATTTTAGTTTTTCTTCTGCCCTCCAGTTCTAGGCATGGAAGAAAAGTAATCCTTTAAAAGCTATGTATTCTAAGCAGGTTGTAGTAGTTTCAGTTTTTGGGGACTCTCCTTATGTCATTTGGAAGAACTGAAAAAAACCACCCACCTAATTAAACTTACTGTCGTCCTGGAAATGCTTATGATGGAACTGCTGATGTAGTTTCAGAGTGGACGAATAACACCACCTCGACGAGCCCCGTCTCCAGATGGCTTCTCTCCATACAGCCCTGAGGAAACCAACCGTCGTGTCAACAAAGTTATGCGAGCCAGGCTGTACCTGCTGCAGCAGATAGGACCCAACTCCTTCTTAATTGGTGGAGACAGCCCTGACAACAAATACAGAGTGTTTATTGGGCCTCAGGTAGAGAACGCTTTTGTGTTGTCTGTAGCTTTTATGAACTTATAGTTGATTTTAGAAAACTGTTCAAAACCAAGTTAGATCAATTTAGTCTCCAGTCCATGAAAATGGTTCTATAAAGCAAGGTTTAAAAGCTGTAATTTGTGTTCATATCACTTGTATTTTGTCAAATACGTGGCAAGTATATTAGTCTTGTCTAAAGTTTCTCTTTAAAGAAAACAAACCAGCCACTAGTTTGGAAGTTATTATTTTCCTGTCTGTTTCTCACTCCTAGAAGAGGCTCTAAATTACACATTATAAGTATTTTTGGCTAAAATTTGGCCACATAATTTTCCTAGTTTCTCACTCTGAAATAATATATTTCCTCTCTTCATGTGATACATGTAAATGACAAGCACATGACATAATGACTTTAATGGTGTGATAATTTCATTAATACCCATAGTGAGGTCCTCCTCATAGACTTTCACAGTACTAATATGATGCTGCGTTGGGGAACATCTAGGGTTTTCAGTAAACAGAAACATCTAATTTAAGTTTGATTGCTGTCATGTTATGGATATATGATGATTATATGCATAATTTACTTCTAGTATGAAGTGTAGCAATTGCTTAAGTTGATTTTTAAAAAAATTTAAAATGGGGGAAAAAGTCAATTGAAAACTGGTGTCATAATTGTCTGCTTTTCCACCTTTTATTCCTAAATAATATTTTACAAATTCACATTTTCTGTAAGGCTATGTAAGAAGATACATATGCCTGTATATTTCATCCATTTTGTGTAAGCTGCTTTGTGAGGGTGGGTAAGCATATGTTGTATAATGCACTTAAATGTGGAAAAATTATCCATGTAATTATCAATTTAGTAGAGCCTTTGGTTATACTTTTCTTTGCAGACTTGTAGCTGTGGCCGTGGGACGTTTTGTATTCATCTGCTCTTTGTTATGCTACGGGTGTTCCAGCTTGAACCCTCAGACCCAATGCTCTGGAGAAAGACACTGAAGAACTTTGAGGTAATCAATTTCTAATAGATCTAATGACAGATCTAAAATACACTCCAGTTAAAAGTCTTTAGGACATGATTTTCAAAATGCTGAAAACTGTTGCTTTTCAAAGCAACAAGAATATATGTTTTTAATTATATCTTTAATTCAGTCTAAAGAGCTCTGTAAGTAGAAAAAAAAATAGCTGCAAATAAAAGATGTATCTTAAAGGAAAGTAGAGAGCTGTAGTAGAGAGGGATTCAAATACTGGATTTTCTGCTCAAATTTGTATATCTGTCTCACTGATTAATTGAAGAGTAAACAGAACGAGGGTCTTCAGAAGTAATTGTATACTTCAATTGTTTACTTTTAATAAGTAAATAAGTTTTTGTTGTAAACTGTTTCTTGTGATCTATTTATTAGTAAGACTTCTGAAATTACTGCTGCTGGTACTGCTAATGCATTATTGTGAAGGTGAATAGATCTTTTTTCTTAGCAGTAGTTAAGCTTCGGTAATATTATTTTTAATTACAAGCTATTAATAGCATAAATACGACTGTTGCTATCTTTTTCTGATGTCAGGTTGAGAGTTTGTTCCAGAAATATCACAGTAGGCGTAGCTCGAGGATCAAAGCTCCATCTCGTAACACCATCCAGAAGTTTGTCTCACGCATGTCAAATTCACATACATTGTCATCATCTAGTACTTCTACATCTAGTTCAGAAAACAGGTTAGTATTTTTCTAAAGGAATTAAAAGCTTGATTTTTGTAGTTTTCTTCTAATTTTTGGAGGTTTAGTGCCACCTACATTCTTTTTGTTCAAAGCTGCTTTCATTTCAAGCCACGTTAAGTCTCTGTGTTTGCAAACAATTGAGTCAAGCATACGTTAGTCAATGTTGGTACCAGTGGGTGTATTTGCTTTAAAACTTCTGTTTGAAAAATTGTTGTGGAAAGAATATTTTGACTCTCTATTAATTTGGGAAACAAAGCTTTGAAATGTAAGTGCAACACTGAAGCATATTTTTTATTGACTTTGGAAACCTATTTGTTTGCATTTCTTCAAATATAGCACTTGTGCAAATGTTGACAAATAAAGAAACATTATTTTCGTGTATTTTTCAAGGACAGAAAATGGGGTCAGACATTTGCAAGGAAATAGAAATAATGTATATAAAAATGTATTTTGTTGGTGAACGAATACAGGGTTCCTGCAAACTTCTAGACACACACCAACTATAACTTAAATTTTTGCTATGAATAATAAGAGTTCTGCACATGTAAACGATACTATAGAATATTGAAATCTGTGTTTGTCACTATGTGTTTAATTTAAGTATAATTTTTGGGGTGAAATACCTGGTTATATCAATTTAAAAATTAAGGTGGGGGTAAATACAATAGATGTAAAGATGCAAGATGTAAAACAGGGAAAAAGTTTTTTTAAAAAAAATCTACATGTGACATGGAGATATGTTAGTGTTCATGTGAATCTACTGCATCTGTGTTAGTAACAGAAAATTCTTGAGTGGATATTACCTTCTGGTTGGGTTTTTTTGAGTTTTACATATGTTCATTAAATGGTACTTAGTTTCCTGTAATGAACTTAAAGAATACATTGTGACTCAGTACTCTGAAAGAAGTGTATGGAAAAAATATGGGTAGCTTTCAAAATATAAACATTTTTTATACTTTCAAAACCAAATGATAAGAGCAAAAGTTGGTTTATGTAAAGAAGCCTTAGGGAAAAAAAATTTTCAGTGTCCAGGGTTGGGCCTTTCAATCTCTAATTGGTATCTGGCCTACTTTGAAAAGATATCATGCATTTTGTGACTTTCCCTTTCATTTCAACAAAGTGTTGTCTGTACCCAATGCTTCTAAAAATTTGGTTGCTAACTTACTCACACCAAGGTTCAGACCATGATTCATTAGTAGCCTATAGGTATTCAGAAGTGACTGTTACAGACTGGAAGATAATCTTTTTTTCCCCATTATTTAAGCGTGTTCGGAATTCTGATATGCCATTTTTTTTACAATCACAAATATCTATTTTTATAGTATGAAGGATGAAGAAGAACAGATGTGCCCCATTTGTCTGTTAGGCATGCTGGATGAAGAGAGCCTAACTGTGTGTGAAGATGGCTGCAGGAACAAATTACACCACCACTGCATGTCAATATGTATGTTGTCACCTTTCTCTCTAAATATGGCTCTAAATAGGCAAAAGTATTGTAACTTAGTGTTTTCATCAGGTTTTTTGTTTATTTTAAAAGTAAAATACAAAACAAAAAAATCCACCCAGAAACATACTCTTAAGTGATGATTGGTAGCTCTTTGTGAGAATTTGGTATCATTTTGATATTATTGATATGCTTTATTTTATCAGAAATTCACAAATCAAGTGTGTAATTTGATGCTGTGAGAAGGAAGTGAACTGCAGGGCTAGAGGCTTGAGCCTCTTTTACCTGAGTGAAAAGATTATGTTCCATTAGGGCAAGTTTAGGAACAGACTTTTAGATCCCTGTGACTTGTCATTAGAAGGCATGAAACACATCTAATATTAGCTAGGACTTATATAGTGAATTACAGAATATGTTTGCATACTGCATTAAATAAAGTATATCAATAGTTAAAGTTTGCTTTAACAAATAAAATTCCATCTTCCATATTTTAATACTTTGGAAGAAGTATTGCCTGTGTTTGAGGTACGAAAGGAACTGCATTTCAGTTCATAACTTTTAATATTAATTATAGTTCTAAATTGAAGCATTTCTGTATGCAAAAAAAAATATGTTTAAATGCCCAAATTTATCAGGCTGCTGCAAATGGCTCAGTTTGGAAGCATTTATCCTGAAACTAACATTATTCAGTAAAACTTAGAAATAGTAATGCCGTCTTCTGATTTTATAGACTGTAAAACAGAAGTAGTGATTATCCTGTTGCTGTTTTCCAGGGGCGGAAGAATGCAGAAGAAACAGAGAGCCACTCATCTGTCCTCTTTGTAGATCTAAATGGAGATCTCATGATTTCTATAGGTAAGGATTCAGGCTGTGTGTAACTAACTATCCGTTTCTGGATCTTTAGTTTATGTTCCTAAATATGCCGAAGCATTTACTTCAGGAAATGTTCATTTATTAATCCACGATATTTGTTGTTCATCTGTAGTCATGAATTGCCAAGCCCTGTGGATTCCTCTGTTCTCCGTGTGGTTCAGCAACAAACTCAGCAGCAATCTACAGCTGGATCACAGAGAAGAACCCAAGATAGCAATTTTAACCTTACTCATTATGGGGTCCAGCAAATCCCTTCTGCCTATAAAGATTTAGCTGAGCCATGGATTCAGGTAATTTTATTTTTTAAAAGAAGCTTCAAATGTAAAACTGATTTTGAACTCGTTTGCTAGACTCGTCAGATCAATGATTCAAAAATGTATTCTGAATCCCATCAGCTTTATGGTTCATTACTATTAGAAAGAATTATATTTAACTTGAATTGAAGAAGAGAAAGTTTTCCAGTCTTGTTTTTGACTTCATCTCAGGCCTATTATTAAAGGTCCATGTAATAATATGCATTATTGACTCTAGTTTTGATTGTGCAAGTGTCACCTAAAAGTTGGGATGTCTTGTTACCCAAGTTGTGTTCCAGGAGACAAATAAACTAGATAACCTCTAGAGCCTAGAGATGGGTTCAACTCAGCAGGGATCACGCGCTTAAGACTGGGAGAACTTGTATAGCCTGTATTTCTGCTCTGATCTTCGGTATAGCCAGACCTTGGTTTCAGGTCTGTTTATAGCAATGTCTAGGAACAAACGCCATGATGAATAACTAAAATTCAAAGTGAATTACACCATCCGTACAGTTATTCTCCCTCTTAAGAGTTTTTGGAGAACCAATGACATAATTTATGATGTTTCATTTCTATTACAGAATCTTTCTTACACATTTTCGACTTCTTAAGATGATTTTTCACCAGAAACGTGTTGTTTTTTTTTTTCTGTCTTTGATTGCTCTTCTTAGGTAATTAAATTGCAGTATTGTTCAGTTTAACTCCTGTGGTGTTGCTTTTTCCTTGGCAGGTATTTGGAATGGAGTTGGTTGGCTGTTTGTTTTCTCGAAACTGGAATATACGAGAGATGGCACTTAGACGTCTTTCCCATGATGTTAGTGGTGCTCTATTACTGGCTAATGGTGAAAGCACTGGAAATTCTGGAAGCAGCAATGGAAACAACACAAGTGCTGGAGCTCTGGGAGCAGCTAGTGGGTCATCTCAGACCAGTATCTCAGGAGATGTGGTGGTGGAATCCTGCTGCAGCGTGCTGTCCATGGTCTGTGCTGACCCTGTCTACAAAGTGTATGTTGCTGCTTTAGTAAGTAGTTGTTTATTCATTGTATTCTAGTAATTTCCAAGTTACTTCATTTTTAGAGGGGAGGGAAAGGGAGGAGATGCATGAAGTCAGGCATCCTAATAATTGCTGTTGAGCACCGCTGATGACTTAGCTTTTAACCATCATCTGAGAGCGGGATGTACAAAATCCTCAACAAGAGTGAAATAGCATTACTCCACTGGCCAAATACAAGGAAGGGTTTGCTACATTACTATCAGTATGTATATGACTAGCTTCTTTCTAATCTCAAAGAATACATGAGTAATTGTAACAGTGAGCTTGCGGTGAGCTCTTTATCCCTTGAACAATTTGCTGATATTTTAAATGCAAATTTAAATAAAACTATTTACAACTCTTTAAAAAAAAAAAGTAAAATTATCTAACAAATACGATTTCATAAGTATTGCTTTTTTTCTTTCTCTTAGAAAACTTTAAGAGCCATGCTGGTGTATACTCCCTGCCATACTTTGGCAGAGAGGACTAAACTACAGCGACTTCTCAAGCCAGTTGTAGAGACAATATTAGTTAAGTGTGCGGATGCCAACAGGTATGGTACCTCAAGAACTTCAAATTCATTTGGACCATTACTGAAGTGTCTTGAAGCTTCATTTGTTGCTATTTAGGTGGAACGAGGAGACCATTTATAGTTGGTGATGAAATAAAATGTGTAGATCATAAATATAAATATGTCATGTTTTTGTTAAGATCTAATTGCTACCAACAAACTTCTGGCTTAAAAGACGAAGGTTTTGAAGGCACCTGATTGTATTTTTCCAACATTTACAGATCTTGACACTTTGTTTTCATAAGGCCTTTTTGTCCCCTTAAAATAAAGGAAGATGTTAGGTGCAGTCATTAACCATCCCCTCCATCTCATTTGATATTGCTTTGATCTAATTCTCACCTTTCAGCAGTTGGCAAGTACCAATCATGCATGTTTCCTACTTCAACAAAAGCTGCTGTACCTCTGTGCCCTGAACTGTTAACGTAACACTTCTGTCTTACTTCAGTGTAGTGCTAGGAGGGGGCTATTCTGAGTGAATGCCCTAAGCATTTCTGGCTTGAGTTGGCTTTGTCTCCCTGCCTCAAGCTACTCAGTTTGTTCTGCCAGACCAACCATTTCTTCACCTGTACTGTAAGCTAGATGCAGAAGCCCAACAGCCTGATTTTTGTCTCTTCAGGTTCAGTTCCCAAGCAGCCTTTCTTCTGAAATTGCAGCTAGAGGTGCCCCAGCAATCATCTAGCAATAGAATATCTAAATTTAAAGAAATAAGTGAAATAGAACTCTTCCTTGTGTTGCTGGATTGGGCTTGATTTTGCAAGAGGATGAGGTCCTATCTTGTTTTTTCTTTATTTATTAGTGATAGACATTTCATATCTGGAAGTATACCTGTAAAAAATACCACAACTATTAATAGCTTAGTGATACAGCATTATAGAAATGCTTCTAAAGTGATGTGAAATCGTTTTCCATGTGCAATTCTGTGCTAATGACTATTGAAATTTAACTACTAGAATGTTTTTCCTTGACAGCATCTGCTAAAAGAGTTATTTTCTGGTATTAATTTCTTACAGTCGAACAAGTCAACTTTCAGTCTCAACTCTATTGGAGATGTGTAAAGGTCAAGCAGGAGAGCTGGCAGTTGGGAGAGAGATACTTAAATCTGGTAATAGTAACTCTTCACGTATAATTGAATTATGATTACAAGCAAATCATACTGAAGTGTTTTAGATTTAATACAGGATTTATCCAGTATCAGCATGGCAAAGAGAACTATTTCTCGCAGCAGCTTGGGAGGGGGGTAATTTGGGCACAGAATGCGCGTTTCCGTATGATGCAGTTATGATCTTTATTTAGATTGTAATTTAGATTGTGAACATATCTAATCCTGATTTTATCAACTTTTCTTGTAGGGTCCATTGGTATTGGTGGTGTTGATTATGTCTTAAATTGTATTCTTGGAACCCAAACTGAATCTAGCAACTGGCAAGCGCTACTGGGGCGACTTTGTCTAATAGACAGACTTCTCTTGGAATTTCCTGGTGAATTTTACCCTCATATTGTCTCTGGAGATGTTTTACAGGCTGATACCATAGTAGACAGGTACTTCTTATACTATGTGACTCTTTGTAGTTGAATGTGGTGTTGGTGATTTCTTCAAAAAAATAGTTGTTCTGATTCCTGTAAATAAATAGTATGTACTTAAATGCAAAAGTGTGCTTACATGACGGAGTGAATGGTTGCCTTTTTTTTTTTTTTAACAACTTCTGACCTGTGAATGAACTTTGAAGCACCAGTGCAGCAATAAGTCTCCTTTCCACTGCAGAACTGGCAGCTATATACATAATCTTGATATGGTTTTCTCGGCAGTAGTTAACTAGAAACTCCTCTTTTCATTTTTTAGGTATAAGAAACTTCTCTCCCTATTAACTTTCGCCTTGCAGTCCATTGACAATTCCCACTCAATGGTTGGTAAACTATCACGGAGAGTATTTTTGAGTGCAGCAAGAATGGTGGCAAGAGTGCCCCATGTCTTTGTGAAGCTGTTAGAAATGTTGAGTGCGACGAGCTCAACTCACTATGTAAGGATGCGTCGACGTCTGATGGCAATAGCGGATGAAATGGAAATTGCAGAAGCCATCCAGCTAGGCATGGAAGAAATGCACTCTGGGGATTATCGACATGAAGACTTCTTGCAGCTGCCTGTACCAGATAACTCTCCAGAAGCTACAGAAAATAATACTCCTAACAATACTGTCCAGTTATCAGGGAAAAGTGGAAAAGGGGATAAAAGTGATAAAAATCTGAGTGCCAGTCCAGAGGACATTTCTGAGACGCTGGCTGGCCTTGCTGTGGGACTTCCTGTTTCATCAGTAACCACTGAGCAACCAAAGCCAGCCATTCAAACAAAAGGAAAACCCCACAGTCAGTGTTTGAACTCTTCTCCCTCATCTAGTCATTCCCAGTCACTATTCCCAACGCTTCCATCTCCTTCAAACCCATCTGTACCAGCTGGCACTGTAACAGATGTCTCTAAACTCAGACCTCAGGGATTCGTTCCCTGCAAAATCCCCACACCTTCTCCTCAAACGCAGCGGAAACTTTCTCTCCAGTTTCAGCGAAACTGCTCTGAAAATAAAGAACCAGATAAACTTTCTCCAGTTTTTACCCAAGCCAGGCCGTTGCCATCCAGTCACATACACAGGCCAAAGCCATCACGACCCACCCCAAGTGATGTGAGCAAGCAGGGAGAATCCTTAAAAAAAAGTATGACCCTTGACCTGAATGATATTTCACAGTGCGATGGCAATAGTAGCAGCAGTAGCAGTGCAGTAATACCAAGTGAGGAGACGGTGTTCACACCGGTGGATGAAAAGTGTCGATTGGATGCTAATGCAGAGCTCAATTCCAGTATCGAGGACCTGCTCGAGGCCTCCATGCCCACAAGTGATGGCACAGTTACATTCAAGTCTGAAGTTGCAGTTCTTTCTCCTGAGCGGGCAGAGAATGATGATACTTACAAAGATGATGTAAATCACAATCAAAAATGCAAGGAGAAGATGGAAGCTGAAGAGGAGGAAGCTTTAGCTATTGCTATGGCAATGTCAGCGTCTCAAGATGCCCTGCCAATAATTCCACAACTACAGGTTGAAAATGGAGAAGATATCATAATCATTCAGCAGGATGTAAGTATACATGTGGGAATTTAGCCTAAGTCTCAATTGAGGTTCACTGAATTTATAAAGCAGTGCTGTTATATTTCCAAGGTTATATAAAACACAAAGGTACCAATACCCTCTCCTGGGAGTTGGAGCGTAAATAATCTAGCAGTTGAGGGTGTTAACAGAATCCTTCCATGGTTATTCACAAGTTTAGAGAAGGTATTTGGAAGACAAACATGTCATGCACCAACCTTTAAAATGGCAAAGAAGGAAGTGCAAAAGTGAGGAAACCAAGGAATGAGAACAAAGTTTTTAAGCAGGAGTACAAGCACTGGGTGTTAATGCTGCTTTACTTTAAAGGCAATTGTACAAAACCAAACTGGTTTCTGAAAAAAAAACAAAAGGCACAGTTGGAAGAGATCTTGTTGGCACATCTTGAGAGAGAAGATGTGAGATACTTAAGAAGTCAGAAAAAAAGATAATTGTTTGCAAATAGACAAAAGTACAAGAAATAAAAACAGAGAAATAAATATTTTATTTGTGATCCTTTGCATGAGGTAACAACATGCAAAGCATGGGAGAAATAAATTAAGTAGAAACCAACATGATTTTGGTTGTGTTTACTATGCGTGCTAACTAAAATCTAAACTAGAGGTGATAACAGGAATAGAAAAAAAGTCTTGCTCCTATTTGTGTCCTTAAATCTTGCGTCTTACCTTTGGGTAGTAACATAGGAGGAGGCTGTCTGCACTGATGTACAATAGGAGTATTTGGATTATAGAATACACTTGTGTTGTGGCCTCAGCCGAAATATGTGTAACTTGCAGTACAAAGAACTGAAAGGGAGAGGAGAGGCATGTAAGCTTGGATGTTTTATAACTTTCCAGAACGTCTATATTTTAGATGCATGCTAGTAAACATGGAATTGATTTGGAATTTGATTTGCAGACACCAGAAACCTTGCCTGGACATACCAAAGCAAAACACCATTACAGAGAAGATGCAGAATGGCTTAAAGGTCAGCAAATTGGTCTTGGAGCTTTCTCTTCCTGTTACCAAGCTCAAGATGTAGGAACGGGGACATTAATGGCGGTAAAACAGGTAAATACTTTAAATACTTCAGTTTCTTGAATATATTGTGCTTGTTCTTCAATATTTCTTTGAAATATTGAGGCGCTCTGCTCTCACTGACTTCTTGTGTTCCTTGCTTCCTCTGCTCCCTGCCATGTGTTCTCCCACAATACATAATAAGTCTTTATGTGCATGGTATTAACGTAGTCTTAGCAGTTTTTTTCACTTCTCCTTTAAATGAAAAAAATACTGTACTTTTTTTTATATGCCCATTCTCTTTTCATAGTACTTCAAGTACATTTTTACTTTTATCAAGTTCATAGATCAGTGACAGAGTTAGGAATGGAGCCCAGATCTCTTGATTCTGCATTAATGCCCTGCTTGCAAGGTAGCTATTAAAAGTAGTTTCCCCTTAATTGTCAGGGCTTTTTTTCCCCGAAAACGTTTACGTGGAGGAAATGTTGTTTAATGCTTGTTTCCTCTAATCCAACAGCCAACTTTGAGGCAAGTATTTGTAATATTTAAATTAATAGATACAGAAATGTGGCTGGCTGAGAAGAGGCCCAAATGCATGTGCTTCACTCAGGATTTTTTTGGAGGTTCTGGATGTGAGGGAATCTCTCACACTCAAGGTGCCCTAGGTCTGAATCCGTGATACCAACATAAGAGGGAATCTTGGTCCTAACATTTCCTTATTAATTCTAGAATGAACTTACACCTATGGAATCGAGTAATTTCAAAATACTTACTCAGGGAAAGAATATCTGTTACCATCTTTTCCTCCTTGGAAACTCTCTTGTTTGTGAAAGAGTAGGACTGTCCATGTAGGCCCCTCCCTGAGAGACGGTGATGATTCTGATGCCCCAGGGAAATTCTCTGCAGCATACCATTATTTCAGATCTAGCATGGATCACAGCTGGGGTTGGCTTTGGTTCCATTACAGGACTTCTGATCTGCTTTTACCCCATCCCTCCATCGTATTTCTGGGGTAAGAGGTGTAGTTATCAAGCAGATAGTGTGGTTAAACTGGTAAAAATCTTACAAACACCACCACTGTCAGAATTCCATTTCAGGCTTTATCTTTCTTCTTTGTCTTCAATGTCTGAGATAAAATTGATCCTACTTTAAGCAGGGGAGAGGGAAGAGGGAAGTTTCCCCATTCCATAGTTGAAAAGATTTTTTTTATTGGTATTTGCCCAGAAGCTCACTCTTCCTTTTCTATGACTGTCTCGCATGGAAATACGTTCTCAGCTGAGATAAAAGAATACTTGCTGTTTCCAGGTGGTGAAAAGAGATGGAAAACCACCCATTCTTGTTACTGTACTGAAGGTGGGGGTTACGGGACTGGTAATTACGTAAGGTAAATCTCAATGTTATATTTCAAAACAGGTGACATACGTCAGGAACACATCGACTGAACAGGAAGAGGTAGTTGAAGCACTGAGAGAAGAAATAAGGATGATGAGTCATCTGAACCATCCTAACATTATTCGAATGTTGGGTGCTACGTGTGAGAAGAGCAACTATAACCTCTTTATTGAATGGATGGCAGGTAAACAACTCCTATGCCAAGGAAAATGAAAACAAGCAGTTGAGACTTGGACTTTGTAGTGCCATACTGTGTTTTGCATCACTTCAGTCTGCAAATTTGTGTTTTCATTGCTGTTGGTAACCAGCATAAAGGTCTACTTAGAGAGCAGTTTAAGTGGTCGTAGCAATATTCTTACTGGTGCATTCTTGGTGTTACATGTTGTTTTATTTCAAGTTTCCTATACCTGGTTTGTTGTACAGTTAAAGCAGTTGGAAGCCCTGAACAAAAATTCTACTATTTTTCTCCAATTTCTGAATCTAAATGAGGACTTGGAAACTTTGGGAGACAGGGAGTTCAGTGTGTAATAAATCAAACTGTTGTGTTTTCAGTGCACCTGAAAGTGCAGTAAATAATAACCTGTAAGTTATTATTGAAAATAACTTTGCTAGAAAGTTTGGAATACTGTCACTTGGTTTTGTTCCAACCATTTTCATAAAAATTGTGTGAAGTGACATGCAAAGTCATTTAAGAACTTACATTAAATTTCTAATATTAGGTATTAAGCAGGATGCTATGGGGAAAACATCTAATCTTAAATAAATAAAGTGGTAATTTAGTAAAAAACAGTGAAATCTTTTCATTAGTCTATAGAACAGGTAAAAAAAAACAACAGTCTGTATCCTTTTCAAAGAAGGAGCTTTATTAACTTCATGAATGGGATTATACGTAGTTGTCGTCCAGTTACTAAGACTAGATGTGGTGCTTTATAAATCCTTTTTCCTTATAAAAGAAGGCATTGCACCTTAACTTTCATTCTTTGGCTGAAACCACTTAGCAATACCAAAGTGCTAACTAGCAAAGCCCAAGTATGCATTATGACTAGTAGTAGTGCAGAAAATATTTTTTCAAAACTAATGGTGCTTAACTTTTTTTAAGTGTAATTTTTCTGAAATAATATTATTTCGATAATGAAATGTCAGGAATTGTCTTTAGCTCATTCAAGCCCAAGTATGTTAGAATACTTTGAGAGGCGCAATGGAAGTCTAAAATCTTGAGGATCTATATACCAGTTTTGGAAAATAAAGAGATAGTGCTTTTCCTTGATTGTCTACTTGCTTCTATATATAGGTACTTGAATGGTAACAAAAAAAATGAAGATCCTCAGGGGCAATGCTTACTGGAGGCTGGGCATATCTATTGCCCCAAAGAAAGCCAGTGTTTCGCTGCTCAAACCTTAATGCAAAATGTGGATAAATATGTGTGCTTTCTTATCAGCAACAGTACACTAGGGGTTTTATACTTTCTTTTAAGGAAGTATGACATCATTTGGAAGCATGAAGACTTGTATCTTTCATGTGTACAGTTCCAGGTAGAAAGTAATTAAGCAAACAAGTATAGTACTTTTTCCTATGAAACTTTATAATGTTTTTTTTCTGATGGGGGGGGGGGGGCAGCAATCTAGTTACAAATTAGGAACACCATTACCAAGTTCCAATTCTAGGAGGCAGTGCTGCATTCTACTAATACAAAATGGAAGTGTTGATAAAATGTATTTTTTTTTATCTTCTAGGGGGTTCAGTTGCTCATTTGTTAAGTAAATATGGAGCCTTCAAAGAATCAGTTATTATTAATTACACAGAACAACTGTTACGTGGCCTTTCTTACCTCCATGAGAATCAGATAATCCACAGAGATGTTAAAGGTGAGAATTACTTAGAATACCTTTTAATAAGGAATATTCAGAAAGTAGAATCTATTTTGGCTTGAGACCTATTGCTTTGCTTGGATACCATCTCAGGAGTGGTATTTCTCTTGGGTTTGTCTTAAAAACCTTTAATAACTGAAATTAATCAGAATGTTCAAAGCATGCCTGGGGATATTTGCTACCTGTGCCGATAGTTTAAAAAAAACTGGTTTCTTCCATTTGTCCAAATAAAATATGAAATTTCCACATAGCTTCAAAGATTGCTATTTAAATTAATGTAAATGTTTACACATAAATGATAGTAACATCTGTGAAAATCCCAAGATAAAGAGGTTGGTTTGTAACGTCAAGGAGTATTTTGATGAGTTTTCTTCCTTCATCTGAACTGAACATACAGTTGTACTGTGAGCAAAATGTGGACTTTATTGGGAAATAGCAGTCTTACTGAACTTTTCCCTTTAATGCAGTTCATGGACAGATACAGTGGCAGAGACATCCAGATAAGCAGCAACACAGCAATGGCAAATACTGATCTCTAATACTTCTTAAAATAGGAAAATTTCCTCTTGCTCTTTCTGTAGTTCTCTTCAAGCCAACTCAAAGTTGCTTAAGGATGTAATAAGTTTAAATTTCACGGGGAGCTGCAGGCAATGAAAACCTCCAGGGTTTTAGGTCACCATTTTCTTTCACTATTCCCTCTCCAGGCATTGTTCCAGAATCCTGTGTTTGCCCTGCTTTGAAAGTTCGGTTGCTTCCCTAAATCTCTCAGACAGCCTCAAGCTGTGTGCATTATCATTCAGGCATGACACAAAAGTGACATTATTAGACTTTCTCCTTGATTTTTAGATTTTCTGATACTGGGGTGGGGTATGTCAAACTATTTATAGTTTTGAAATGAAGGGAGGGTGTCTGTTCATCCTTTTGCCTTTTAATAGAAAGCCAACTATCAGTATTTTTATTATGCTGTTGACAGGTGCCAATTTGCTAATTGACAGCACAGGTCATAGATTAAGAATTGCTGATTTTGGAGCGGCAGCCAGGTTGGCATCAAAAGGAACTGGTGCTGGGGAGTTTCAGGGACAGTTGTTGGGGACTATTGCCTTTATGGCACCGGAGGTAAGACATCAGTTTTGGAAGGTACTTGAAAAAGTCTATTTGAACTCTTTAAACTAATTCATACAACCAAATGACAGAAAATTGTTGTAAATACTTCAAATATGTTTTAAAGGTACTTGTTCTAAAGAACAGGAATGATTCCAACATGGCAATGACATTTCTTTCTCACTGTCAAAGTTGTTTTAAGTAGTGTTTTGTGAGATGATTCCATCATAAGTATTGTTACTAAAGCCCAAATGACTATGGGGTCAAAATCAAATTACTGCAATCTACTTTGCTTTTCCTCTATGATTGGGCATTTTATTTATTAGTTCTCTACAGCTATATAAATCTTCTGGCATTTACATCACTGGTCACAAAATGTTAATGAGAATGCACTTGGTTGACGGTATTTTCTTTGCATGTAAATTACTTGGAGCTAAGAGACTTTGAAGTGGATAATCTGAGCTTTGGTCTGTCTGTCCAGGTGCTGAGAGGTCAGCAGTATGGTAGGAGCTGTGATGTGTGGAGCGTTGGATGTGTGGTGATAGAAATGGCTTGTGCTAAACCTCCCTGGAATGCAGAGAAACACTCCAATCATCTTGCTCTCATATTTAAGGTGAGGTATTTTGTTGCTGCCAATGTGCTACGAAAGATGCTGAATGTTTTCATACACAGCAATGTGAATTTTAGAAAAGCGTACAGGTAGTAAGGGTTGTTGCAAAACCTCTTCCTTGTATTGCAGCTGTCAGTACAAAATAAATACTGATACCAGCATGATCATTCTTGCTTGTTCCAAAAAGACCCAAACCAAAACAAGAAAGGCTAGCAATACAATTTTATATATATATACACACAATTTTGTATATATATACACATATATATATATATATATATACACAATTTTATATATATATATAAAAGCTCCGTTCTAAGACATAAATACAAAGTGTAACAGAATAAAAATTTGGGATGGGGGAATAGAGCTGATCTGGACTGTGAAAGGCAATAGGCATAAGTGCAACTGAAGATCCATATTATAAAATGAAAGCAGTAATGTAATCTTCAAGCTGCAGCAGGAAAATCTCAGATCATGGAAGGTTTTGGGGGTAAGAGAGGGGGGCTTAAGATTCACTGGACTTACAAAAAGTTATTTTCCTCCTTTTGTTCAGATTGCTAGTGCAACTACTGCTCCATCAATCCCTACACATCTGTCTCCTGGCTTGAAAGATGTGACTCTTCGGTGTTTAGAACTTCAACCTCAGGACAGACCCCCGTCAAGGGAGCTGCTGAAACACCCGGTCTTCCGTACCACTTGGTAGCTACTTGCGTATAAGGCTGATATACTGAAGAAGATGCTACTGAATATACAGTAACTGTCTTGCGGTGCCGTTAAGCACAGCAAATTGTATTATTCTGCTGGCCTTAATGATAGATACATCCAGGACTTAAGGCCAGTGGGGAACCCTACCTAAGTATGTGATTGACAAATCAAGATCTTTACCTAAGCTCAGTATGCAACATTTCACAACTTGTGCAGAGATTTGTAAACTGTGCCTTTTCAAACATCTGGCTCTAGGTGAACACAAAAGCATTTTTCCTTAAATCTGCATGATTATTTAGCAGGTAAGTGATTTTTTATTTTATTTGGAGCACTTTTTCAGCAATATTAGCAGCTGGGGGGCTCAGGACCTATTTTAATATACCGACCACTGTTACATTTCGCATCATGCAGGTTCTGCAATTAGTCAGTGTTCAGCACTGGTTAAAAGGAAGTGCTGTATCTGTCCCTTTTAATTACACAAAATTCTCTGAGTAACAAATCCAAACATTGATGGATGCTTTTTTAAAAAAAAAAAAAAAATAAAAAATTTGCCTTCCTTAAAGTAAGAGCAGGCAGTTGTGGTTCACTGTGCATTTACTGCTGGCTGTGTAATTTCTTTTGAAATTAAAGTTTGTTTTTTATTGTATTTTTAACTTTCAGGGAAAAGGGGATCTTTTAAAAATAGTCTTTAGACAAAGATGCAAACTGTGTCACGGGACATCTTGCTGACACAAGAGTTTTAAAAACAGATTTTGCTGGAAATCTGGAATAAAAGAAAATGCCGCCTTCAAGGAGGCAGTGTTGAAGGCTCTGCTAGTGTAGGTTATTTAAAAAACAGAAAGGAAACAACCAAGATTGTTCTGCATAAAACAGCTTAGTCTGAATCATGCTGAAAGTTGTTGAGCCTTCTGTTGATATAGCGGCTTCTTATGGCCAATGGCGTAGAGGAGTTTGGTGTCAGAGGCCGCAAGCCCAGCCCCCGTTGAAGCCTGAGGTGCTTCAACGGGAGCAGGTGCCAGCTATGAGCAAATCTCATTTTTTGTGTAACAAAACTGAGGTCTTATGCTCTACTGATAATAAGTTTTACCTGCTGTTTTCCTTCTGCCGTACATCATCTATTTACTGTAGCCATTAGTGATACTTTCATTTGAAAATGTTAAAAATATTACCATAAGAAAGGTATTTATGTTAACAAGAAAAAAAAACTTGGACTTGAAAAGCAAGATAACGTAAAATGTGAAGTAAAGCTTCACTTGTAGTGTAAAACTCGTGTTTTTTAGCAGGTGTGTTTTTTTTTTTTAAACAGGTTTTTAAAATTATTTTAAAGGCAGGTTTTTAGATTCTGATGCATGTAATTCTGAAGGAAAATGGCAGCTTTTCTTTTTGCTTTTTTAAGAAAGGGGATCTTTTTAAATCAAATAATGATTGTGTTTAATCCATTTTGGAAAAAATACTGTTTATGTTTTAACTCTTCAGAAGCCAGTTAGATTGTTGGACTGAAATAGAATTGGTTATTTTCAAAGACTCAGGACAAAATAAATAAGCTATAGTACATTAAAAATGTACAATACAAATTGGAAGTAAAACATCTTAAAGATAAGTTTACAGGAATGATAGTGCTGATATAATAAAAAAAAAAGCAGTGTCATTAGTTGTGAATGTGTTTCTTTTGGAAATTTTACATTCCTTTGTTTTGAAAGACTGGCAGACTTTGAAGAGTTAAAAAGATAATACTGAAATGTGAAGTTTGGTAGCTCTAACTGTTTTGTACTTGACTTTTTTTTTTTTTTTTGACCACTTCAGAATTTCTCATTCTAATAAGATTGTTTCTAAGTCTTTCTTATGTGCAAGCTTTAAAGGATGCACTCTTGCCAATTCATGTACTGGAAGATCAGTTGTCAGATTAATACTGTTTCTGGCATAAATGTAAACTGTATAAACTGATGAACCTCAGCTAATCAGTATTACTTTGTAGATCACCATGCCTACCACATTTCAAACTCAAACTGCCTCTAGGTGTCCAAATGCATTTGTTTGAGTTTGTTTGCGTTTCCCTCGGCTTGCTGGTAATTGTGGTGTTTTTAAAATGGAGATGTGATGTAATATTCTTATTTTCTTTGGATCAAAGCTGGACTGAAAATTGTATTGTGTAATTATTTTTTGTGTTCTTAATGTTATTTGGTACTTAAGTTGTAAATAACGTCTACTGCTGTTTATTCCAGTTTCTACTACCTCAGGTGTCCTATAGAGTTTCTTCTACCAAAGTTCACTTTCACAATGAAATTATATTTGCTATGTGACTGATTCCTAAGACTTCCAGGGCTTAAGGGCTAACTTCTATTAGCACCTTACTGTGCAAGCAAATTTTACAGAATCTCTGGGTTAAGAAATTTGGCTTCATTGTATCCTTTGTTATTTTAAATATATCAAGATATTTTAATTAAAAGTTTTTACCCCATTGAACCAATTTTATATAGTATAATTTGTACCTATTTTGGTGTTTTTTGTCTTTATAGTAAATAAAAGTTTTTGAACAAACTTTGTCCTTTGCTTATTGAAATGTAAACACCTTCAGTTCACAGATGCGAATAAAATATTTCTGGTACACTTCACCATTTACACACAATTTCATATGCAACAGTCAATATATCAAGACTTTTAGTTTCTAGTATTAAATAGTGCATATGAATAAGCATTTGTTGATATATGTGTATCTTAGGTGTATCAATAAAGAATGCTTACATGAAGGGCAGCAGCACAGACTAGATTTTTTTTTAATCAATAATAAAGGTAGGAACTTTTCTTACAATGACACTATCTATGATAAGCACTTGCTTATGCTCTTAGATCAAACATTACTGCAAATGTAACTATTAATTACCACTTTAGGTGAGCTGATTTGGTCAGATAAAGTCTGGAGCCATTGAGGTGTAACCTGAGAAGTTAATCTGCTATTTTATGTTCTCTATGAAATGATTCTTTTGCCTGTGATTTAAGTAGCTAACGAGCCTTTCCTTATTCAGGTAATCTGAATATGTGTTGCAAAGCTAGGGCTTCTTTCAGTTGCTTGTCTTTCTCCTGGTGTTGTTGTTATTTTTTAAATTGATCAATTTTTTGATAGTTGAAAATTTAGTTTAAGTGTTCTGTAGCCTTTTTTGCAACTACTAAATTCTACATTTTGAGGGATTGCTCTCTTTAATCTCCATTACTTACATGACTTTCTGCAAATACAAATGAACATATCAATTCACCAGCAAAAAAACTGGCAGCAGAAACCTTCAGATAAGTTCTCATATCTGATTTTTAAAATCAGGAAAATGTACTAACTGAAATTCCAAGAAGGAAAATATATGACAAGGATTAAAGAAAAGATAAATTCAGTGTAATATATTTTCCTTTATTTGATTTCTTATAGAACTTCTGAAGGTTATAGTACCATGTGGTAATTATAATGCTGCAGTCTCCTTTTTAGGAAGAAGGGATGGCAGAGATCACCTGTCCCCAGCAGCTGGCAGTAGATGTCAAACACGCCTGCTCATGGAACCCAGTGTCTTCATTTGTGAAGAGCATGTTCAGTTCTTCTGCAGTGAGAACAGCGAGCTGTGGGCATTTCCATTTCTCTGGTGGGAATAACGCGAGGTTCCGAGTTCCCTGTAATGTCATAGGTTGAGGTCTGACAGTTCTGGGCTGAAAGGTGACGACTGCTTCCAGGACATGTGGGAGTGTCCTGAGGATCCCATATTTCCTCTTCATCCTCTGAGTGGGCAACTCGCGCTGACTCTGCCCACCTCCCCAGACACCGTATTGCCCTTAGTGACTTTTCTCTCATTGCTCAGGCTTCCTTGCTGAGCAGAACCACGACTGTGCTCTGCGCCTTGCTTTTATGAGCCACAATATGTATGTGCTGTGGCAAATGTAGGTGCTGCTTTGTCCTTAGGGCACACAGCTGCTGAAATCCAGAACGTAGGTTGTGAATGGAGACCTTTCTTCCCCATCGTTACCGAGACAGTCCAGAAGATGGCAGGAAAGCATGCTGAAGGCAGCCACTGTGACATTTCCTTTTATTTCCCTCAATTATTTCAGTTTGCAATGTATCATCACTCAGTTCCTGTTCTCAGAAAAGATGTGCAAGGCCAACAATAGAATTTAAGTGAAGAGGGAGTAAATCAAGAGGCAATTTATAAATATTTGCAAGGCTCGGAGATGGGAAGTTAATGCTGCTTGTTTCATTGCTTTGGTGGGCCTGCCTCACAAAATCCCAAATCTTGCCAAGAGTTCAGGTCCAGACATAGGAGTATAGGCCCTGACACTGGTTTGAGGTTTGATTTTTCTGTTCACCCCAAAACCAATTCTCAAACACTAACTCTATATGATTATTTCTTAAACTAGTTTCTTATGAAAGATAGATACATGCTGTCATGTTCTGCCTCAACTTCCCAGTAACTTTTGACTTCACCGTCAGATTTTAATTAAAACTGCAGATATGGAGCAGCATCCAAAGACATAAGTTTTATGCAAGGTAGGTACCTAAGCAGAGAAGGGAGAACAGTGGCCAAGGAGATTATAACATTACCCTTATCTTGATATCGCTTAACTTAATGATTTGTAAAGAATTCGGGAGGGGGAAGGGGGCTTTGTTAATTTTTGAAGATCATAGGATGGTTCAGGTTGGAAGGCATCTTAGAGATCATTGAGTTCCAGTCCCCCTGCCATGGGCAGAGACACCTCCACTAGAGCAGGTTGCTCAAAGCCCCATCCAGCCTGGCCTTGAACACCTCCAGGGATGGGGCATCCACAGCTTCCCTGGGCAACCTGTTCCAGGGCCTCACCACCCTCACTGTAAAGATTTTCTTCCTAATATCTAATCTAAATCTACCCTCCTCCAATTTAAAACCATTACCCCTTGTCCTATCACTATACTCCCTGATCAAGAGTCCCTCCCCATCTCTCCTATAGGCCTCCTTCAGGTCCTGGAAGGCCACTAGAAGGTCTCCCTGGAGCCTTCTCCAGGCTGAACAACTCTTTCAGCCTGTCTTCGTACGAGAGATGCTCCAGCCCTCTGAGTGTCTTCATGGCCTCCTCTAGACTCATTCCTACAAGTCCATAGCCCTCCTGTGCTGAGAACTCCAGAGATGGATGCAGTACTCTAGGCAGGGTCTCACCAGAGAGGAGTAGGGTGCAGAATCACCTCCCTTGACCTGCTGGCCACACTTCTTTTGATGCAGCCCAAGATCAACTGCTGAGCAACTGTCGTCTTCTCTAGTTTTTTTTTTTGTTGTTTATTTTGCAAACGATGGTAGACTGTGGCTCCAAAAGAGCTTATGCCCTCACCCCACATGCACTCAAGTCATAAATGCTCGTGGTTTGTAGTATACCCCTTCTGCTTGGCTTGTTAAACTTGCAGTAAATGCCGCTGGCTGATTCACACCAGTAAGCCAGCTGGATCTTCCAAGCTGCAGTCGCTTATGATGCTACAAAGCACAACTCGTCTCTCCTTGTCACCGAAGACAAATACCAATTAAAAGTGTGGGCAGAAATGTTGCAGGTCTGTGTTATTGACCCACTCCTTTTATGACATGGATCATCTGATGCCCAAACGGTCTTCAGCGTAGGTCTACAGATGTTGGCATAGGGCGAGTTGGGAAAGGTGATCTGATGGTGCTGGGATACAGATTTGTCAAGGAGGTGGGGTTCAACCACTGCTTCTACATCATTTTTAATCGCCATTTGGTGTCAGATCTTGCCTTTTGGGATTGTTAAATAAAAGACATTATTTTGATACAGAGAGAGGTGTGTGTATCTACTTGTAAATACGCACCCATGAGTTCTCTTTTCCAGGGCCTACAGGTCCCCCTTTTTGGTGCAAATATATCATGCCTTTACCCCACAGTTAACCAGCTCTTCACACGCAGTTGGCCATCAAAAAACAGGGACTCCCAGCTCCACTTCAGCCCAGTTTCATTGATGAACAACTGCACGTTTTAAAAAAAAAATTAAAAAAAGGTCTTTCACGCTGCCTGCAGGCTCCCCCCTCTCCTTATCTGTGTGCAAGCTGCTCCCAGCCCGGCTGTCGGTGGAGCAAAACAGGCCTCTCCACGGATGCTTCCTCAGGGACCGACAAGATGGCGCCCGGTGAGCCTGAGGGAGCCACTTCACACCTTCCTGTGCCTTACGCGCCCAGTGATGTTACATGACGGTGTTATGCCCTACTTTGAAATGTACACTATTTATGCTCCCGAGTGATGCTTGAGCTCACAGGTGGGGTATTGCTTGTTATTACACCCCGCTGGGCGCCCACGGCCCGCCGAGAACCCGCCGCATGCTCCGGCACGGCCGAACGGCGGGGCTCGACCGGCCCTCGGCGCCCCACCGGCCGCTCGTTTCGCACCGACCAATGGGCAGCGTCGTATGCAAATTTAGACGTCATTAGCAGCGGTGATTGGCTGTGCCGTTTGGGCGGGCGCGGCGCGCGAGAGAGGGCGGTGCCCGCGGGGCGGCCGGGAGGGCGCGCGGCCCGCCGCCATGTTGCGGTCCCTGAGGCGGCGGTGGGACGGCTACAAGTACCGCTTCGTGCCCTGGCTGGCCCTCAACCTCCGCCGCAAGCGCAGGTCAGGTGAAGGGGCAGGTCCTGGGCAGCTCGGGGGGGAGCCCCCCGCCCCCCAACCGCCGCTTTTTCTTCGGCGGGCTGAGGTGGCGGCAGCCGGTGCCGCCCGGTGGGTTTCCCGCAGAGTTTTCCGCCCTCCAGTGGCTGCTGGAGCTGAGACCACGCTCCCCCCTTCCCGGTGGTGACCGGGGGCGGTGCAGGAGCCGCCTCAGGTGTTTGTTTCACTAGGAAGTGGCTGCTGTGCCGAAGCGGTTCAGCCTTGTGTCGTCACTTCACTGAATACTACTTTAAAGTGGTATTTAACATTAAAACTAGATAGATAGGTTTTCTTTTTAGTTGGTAAGGTGTCTTTGCCCTTTTCTTAAAGGTAAAAGTACTGCTTGAATTTAAATGAGTACAGCGTTGTTAAAAGGAGCATAAATTAAAATCTCCCTAGTCAGCATAGTATTTGTCCTCGCCTCATTTCAAGTGTAATGAACTGTTACTATATGCACACTTTCATAATCACGTGTATTTGATTTTTGGTGTGTTTGGCACTAAGCTCTGTGGGTTTAACCTGCTTGCCTTGCTGTAAATACACAGGTTTTATAGTAGGTCAGGTGTGAAAGAATATTCTTTAGAGTTTGAGTTTGTTTGAAGCATCAGTACATAGGAGTTGTACTGTAAAATGGCTCTTCTGTGTTTTATTTAGGAAAAATGTAATCTAAAATACTTTCTTTTTCTGGAAAAATGTAATCTAAAATGCTTTCTTTTTCTTTACAGGACGCTCCGATATGTTCCCGAAAGCTCCCAAGACAAAATTATCTCTGATGAAGATGTCTTTGAAACACTACTGAAAGTATTTAAAGCTCTGTTCATAAATGACTTCAGTAAACAAGCACATATTTTGGCCTTACTTCCAGAAATCAGATGTAAATACATGGAATTACTGAACAGTAATTCTGTTGAACAGAAGGATTCAGAAGTAAATTTGTGCAACTATCAGAGCCAGCATGTGTTTAGTCCAGAGGAAGTTCTGTTTAATACACTGGGGTTCAGTATTACTCGAGACCGTAGTTCCCTGGTATCTGCTGGGACTGGAGTCTTTGTTACCAAAGGTTTTGTACCGAAAGGGACGCTGGTATCTATGTATCCTGGTAATGGCATGTTCTTTTTCCTGATTAAGCTAGATACGTTTCCTAACTATTTAATTGTAGAATGCCAAAGTTCTACACTAACTTTCATTTTACAGGTTTTATTTCCCTTGTTCCCTAACAAAATCACAAGTTATGGTGAATGAGAATATTTTTGTGTAAACTGACTATAGTTATTTTGGAAAGAAGCAAAGCAATATCCAAGGGAGGATAATTTTATTTACCAAAAAAAACATTTCAGTACTCAAAAGTCTGATTTTTCAGCTGCTAGAAAAGTTTTTCCAGATTCTTTAAATACAAATGCATGGGAGCAATTTCAAGTAGATGAACTAAACAGTTTGATTCTTTGGTGTTTCTTTTTTGGATAAGGATCTGAAAAGTGAGCTTTTGAGATCTCCACAGATCAGCTGACCACACTGAACTTTTTTTAAAGCACAAAAATACAGGATGGAGAATGAAAATAAAACCTTTATTTAGCAGAACTCTTTTCCTTAAAGCACATTTGGAAAATCGGCCCATCTCTGTTTTTCCTCCTCATTTCTTGGAGCTGTATTTGCTTACCTTTCTTAAAAAGACTTGTAATTTTCTCTGTAAGGCCAAGCTAGGACTGCTCTGCTGAAATGCTGTGGACTCCTTTCTGTTTCATCTGTCAATGGAATCGCCCCCTGCACACGCTGTGTGGCTTGTGCCAGCACGACAGGATCGGGAACAGTCCAAGCACTGGGCAGCAGAGCACGTTTTGACTCCCCAGAGCAGGAGTGTCTGGCCATTACCATTGACTGGTAAACTGGCTAATTGTCAAATGACAGTCGCAGGGAGTGAGCCTGCCATCTTGCAGCTCACTTCAAATTTCAGGCACATAGTGAGTGTAGGCTCATTGAGGGTCTCCTCTAGCTGCTCATCTAGCGAAACAAGGGGATGAGCTGTTGAACTTTTTCTGCTTTTCATAGAAGGAAGCTGCAGGGCTGCTGGCTGGACAGGGAAACCTGTGGGGAGAGCAGGTCAGTGATTTGCCCGCTGTTGGCAGTGAGTGCAGCCCATCGGTGGGGCCTTCACCTAGCTCCCTGTGAGACTGCAATAAAGGATTTCTACAGAGGGTTGCTGAAGATGTAGTGGGTGTCAGGGATGCGGGACTGCAATGTCATAAAAAATTGCCAGCCAGTCCGCTGCCATATTTCTGTGTGTGGAACCCAAAGCAGGTTAAATCCTGGTCGCAGATTTGGGAAACAGCCTGCTGAAATTATCTGCCTGTTCTTGGTTTGGCATTTTCCCTCTCCTGTACCAAGCAAAATCTGTGATCAGGGTAGTGGAGGGGGTATCTTCGGTTCCTTGCTGTCTCTGTGTGTGCTTTTCGAAGTGTTGTGACATGGTAGTAACAGAACAGCTTAATATCTTCAGCTGCGCTTTCTTGAACATGTGTCACTTGACTTTTTTCTCTCTGACCAAGCCAGTTGGCTGTGATGCTGTATCTACCTCTCTCTACTGCACATAGGTCTTCTCTTTAATGATGATCTTTAGTGGCTCCTCTCTTTGGAATCTCTCAGCTCGTGTAGATTTTTTAATTTTTTTTTTGCATCCCACAAAGATGTGTCTCGTAGGTATACGAGTGTTAGTGGTTTACGAGTGTTAATGTTGTTAACTGAGGGAGGGGTTCTCTCCTGCCCCCTTTGAGTTTCTGGCAGGGGGACGACTGGATGATATCATAAGCCCATTCAGACAGTTAACCTAATTTCTCTGAAATAATCATATCTGTCTTACAACAGGTACGGTATACAGAAAGCATGAGCCCATCTTTTTCCAGTCCCTTGGCAATCCTTTTATTTTTAGGTGCATAGATGGCATCCTTATTGATGGGAACGATAAAGGGCTATCAAGATCAGTGTACAGGTAAGCAGTCAAAAGACATATGGGATTGTCATTCAACTGATTTAAAACAGTAGTACTAGTAGTCTCAGTTACCTGTTTTACCGTAAATTGAGTTATATTTAAATGTCATCTACCGATGTGTATCTCGTAATGCAAACAACACAAGGGTAAGAGGTGCTGGATGTGATCTCTTAGCTTACTTGCTCTGACTTCGTCTGTAACACCAGTGGGGGGCGTTTTGATGTACAGAGACTCTTCCCTACAAGGCTACATTCTGCTCCTGTTTTAACAGCAGTAGGATGTAACATCAAATTTTTTACATGCTTCTGAGCTGCTAGTTACATCTACTCAGTGGATTAAAAAAAAAAAAAAAAAGCCTCTGCATGGACTTGCTAATACCAAAAGGGTGAATCTGGAACTCTGGTGCTGGTGCTCTAGATGCTGCAGATGAGCAGCACTTAACAATAGCAGTAACTATAACAATAATAATAATGATAATAATGTCTCATTTTGGAAGGAAACCGTAAGGATCATGGGGTCCAACTCCCTGCTTCTCACAGGACTACCTAAAACTAAACTATGTGACTATCAGCGTCATCCAGATGCTCCCTGAACTCTGACAGGCTTGCTGCCGTGACTGCTTTCCTGGGAAGCCTGTTCCAGGCACTGACCACCCTCTCAGTGAAGAACCTTTTTCCTAATGTCCACCCTGCTGCAGCTAGCCTGGACTGTTTTAGCTTACTTAAAATATAAACTGTAGCAATTTGTGTTTATATATGATATGAAAAGAAAATAATAACAAGAAAAATGATCTAAAATAATACCTAGTTTGAATACTAATACCTGCCAATACCAGATTTTAAATCTGGGAATGAGTTTGAAGTTGATAGTTTAATGAGCCTTCTCATCTTTAGTGATGAATGTGATGTGAGGATGCTTCTGTAATGGTAACATTTGATGTTGGTTTCTGGAATTGTTTGTGGTGGTTTTGTGTGGGTTCTTCCACCAGAGCCTGAAAGACACCGTAAAAACACTAATGGGAGATTTAAGTCTACTTCTTGAAGTATCATCAAGGTGTTGGTCTGTGCATGTGCCCCCTCCCCACCCCGGTGTTGTCCTGTCTCCCAGGTGGGTTGGACACCTGTAAAGTTACCAGGTGACTGGGCGTTTCTGTGGGAGGAAGTAGGGATAATCTGTTAAGGGAAGGAGCAGTGGTTAACACAGTTAACGCTCTCCTTCGTTCCAGGTCTTGCAGCAGGAGAGATCAACTTGGCCCATTTCAGATGAGCGATGAGAGCTGGCTCACATCTGCCCCGCAAAACCCACTGGCGGTGGGACAGTATGTCAACAACTGCTCCCATGGTAAGTTGCCAGGTAAATTTTCCAGGCTTGCATTTGTCTTTATGGATATAAATTATTTTGGAGATGACACAGAGAGACACATACTGATCTTGGAGGACAATAGTGCTGTTTAAAACAATATTAGCACTTATGGGATAAAGAGTTTTTATGACAGCTGGGTGCTAGGATCCTTCAGTGCAGCAACACTTCAAATATGTTGTGCTTTTCTCACTCACTCTCCCAGATCCCCCAGTCTCCCTTCTGGTATGTAGAATGAAAGGCACACATCCCAAAACGTGAGGTGTTGGGACAGGACCGCTGGGCTGCGGCAGTACACAGAGTTGCAGGTCGAGTTCTGCAGTACGGTTCCGGCAGGCTTCGTGAGAAAACCACACACACAGTGACAAGTGCAGTAAGGTTCTATCATTGCTCAGTTTGGACTGTAATACTCTTTTTAAGCATCCTTAATTTTATGCGCAAAACCTAGGAGACTGTTGGTATGGTCTAGCTGTTGGGCACAAGGAGGGGAACTTTATTTATTCTGTCTCACACAGTATGTGCTGGTCTTTTCCCCCTGGCTGTATTTAGGACATTTTGCCAGCAGGAAAACTTTTTTCAAGTTGTGTGTTTTGTTTTTTTTTATTTTAACTGTAAAAGCAAATGTATTTTAACATTTAGCAATGCTGTAAGCCACCCCTGGTGCTCTGCAAGTTATGCCCCTTCATATACATGTTGATAATCAGGTCATCCTGTTTAATGCAGTAAGGATGAATTATTAAAGATCCTATAGATGGTTGCATATCTCTTGTGTACATTTGATACTTCTACACATCTCTAAACTCTATATAAGATTTTCTCAGTATCATAGAGACTTCTTTTTCTTCCCCTTATTTCTAGAAAAAGCAGCCAACGTGTGTTACCAGGAATTTGATGTGCCGGGGTATTTTCCAGTAGAACTGAAACAGTACCTACCAAACATCGTCTACAGCCATGACATAGAGAGGTTAGCATCAAATCAAAGAGCTCGTGGATTTGTATGATACAAAACATACTGTATGTGTAAAACAGACAAATATGGTTGAAGATACTATTGTCTATCACCATGAGTTACACGAAAGTGTGCGCCTTATAAAAGAATTATCTTTTTGAATAGACTAATTTTAAGTGATTTACAAGACTATTTCTGTTTGATCCTTTTTCCCCATCTTCACAAATGAGACCAGCATAGCTCTGAAGACAGTTTTACAAGCAGTGGTTACACTATAGCATGATTCTTCTGAATCCCATAAAGCACTAGGTATGTTTTGCTTGGATTACAGTACTGAGATTTTTCACTATGTATTTCAAATGTAGTTAGCAACCCTGAACCAATCAAAGCCTTTCTAAGGTAGTTGAGATTTAGGCTTCTTACTCCCCTGTTGTCCATGTCTTCTGCTTACCTGAGGAATAAGCAGATCAATTTGCAAGGAGGAAACCTAAAATGAATTTGTATTGGGACAAGTGAAATACTATGTAGTATAAAGACATGTGACTTTGAGTTACACTACACAATTACAACATCCTCGTTATGACCTGAAAATCCACCTCTTTTACAAATTAAAACGCTCAAAAACCCTTCTCAGATTTTTGATTGGAAGTGTGGGAAAAGTGACAATTAGAGGAATATGCACAAAGAGCCATATAAACAACAAGGACAGACAATATGTCTGGCAGTGAGTGACCTGTACTGGGATGTAGTCAAGAATAACTTTGAAGCTGTGAGAAAGTAGGTTCTAATGTTGGTCCTGAATTTAACACACCAAAGGAACCTCTGGTCCAGTTGCTACCTTCAGGAACCAAATAATCATTTTCATTTTGAGGATGTGTAAGGATTTTAGGGCAGATCATCTTGACGTTTAATGTAATTCTGGCGGGTTTTTTTAACTCTGAAATTCGGCTGGAGAAAGTTATAGTGTATATTGGAAAAATAAACTTTCTGATTAAACTTAGGCTTTCTTGGGACAAAATTAAAGATGCGCTTGTAATCTGCAGATAAGTAAATAAACGCTGATAAAAGAAGCAGTAAGACTGAACTTTGAGGAAGCCTGAGTGCTGTACTTGAAGTGTGAAAGCGCAGTCAGCAGAGCTAAGCTCTGGGACCATTTCAGGAAGGGGGAATTCTGCTCTCTTCCTTGGAATCTGTCCAAGAAAATGCAATCGTTCAGTCATCAGTTCTCCCAGCATACAGCCACTAGACACGAGCCCATCTGCTCCTAGCTGTTTGTTTTGATACTGATATTTACAGTGCTGACAACATAGGTAATCTGTTTTCTGTCTTGTAAAGGAGTTCTTAGTACTTGTTTATGTTTTTGTTGTTTGATTTGTTTCAAAATAGCCTTACACTAAATAATTTCTTAGTAGTGGCATCTGTTTGGATTGATGATGTTCTTCGCTTCCATGTTCCTCAGCATCAGAAGAATGTGCTCTCTTTCCTACAGCATATACTTCAGCTTTAGGGCATGGTCATTTACTTAAAGGAAGTTTTGAGGGGTGGGTTCCTAAGTTATTCAGTAAGAAAACTATTTGCCAGCCACTGATGTCAGCTTGGGGTTTGTGGACAATTGGCCCATCATCGTAGATTGCAGCAGGTCTCTGGTTGTTTGGCTGAGAGTGGGTTTGGCCAACCAGCACCTGGGGGTAAGCATGGCTAGAGGAATGGCTTCTGCTCCATGAACTTTGCTGTAGTTTCTCCTTCTGTCTGTATAAGTGTCTTTTTCTCAGTCTTGACTAATTATTTTTATTTGTTAATAATGGTGTGAGTGGAAACATTATTTTCATACTCACATAGACTGTGCTGACTTTGATAATTATATTGATTTTGCTTATATCTGCTATCTGAATTTCAGTGTTGTTTTTCCAGGTTCCCTGAAAAAAAGTAATCTAGACAGAGCCATTGTTTTAGCTCTTTGCAGTGAAGAATTAAGAAAATTAAAAGGGAAATATAATTGTTCACTTCAACATGTTTTTCTTTTCCTTTTTTTACAGCCACCTGAGGTGTGTAGTGCTTGTCACTCTCAGAGACATCAAGCAAGGAGAAGAACTTTTTTCTAACTACTACACTGTTGTCAACTGAATTAAACTCTGCGTGTGTATGTCAAGCTTCGTGAGTGTTTTTACATAAGAGGGGGCTGCAGCTTTACCATTTAGAAAGCAAGCTGCAGGCTTGTATTTCCCTGAAAGTACGCCACGCTTCAGGGGTGAAGGTTTTACTGTTTACATCATTCAGTTCTTGGCTGCCCACAGCTGATGGTGGTGTTGGTTATTGGTGCTCAGCTTGTCCATACCGCAGCTCACAAAATAAACACCTGTTCTGGACATGGCATTTAATCTTGTCTTTTGCGCAGCTGTCTGTAGCTGTGGCTCGGTTTTAATGTTCTGCCATTTCACTTCTCAGGCTCACAACAGGTACAGTTTGTGTACATGGATTCCCTCTGGTGACTTACAAACCTGGTCTCCTATGACAAAGTGACCCGCTTAGTGGATGAAGGGAAGGCTGTGGATGTTTCCCTGGACTTTATCAAGGCCTTTGATACAGTCTCCCACAGTATCCTCCTGGAGAAACTGGCTGCCCATGGCCTAGATGGGAATACTCTGCACTGGGTTAAAAACTGGCTGGAGGGCCAGGCCCAGAGAGTGGTGGTGAATGGAGTCAAATCCAGTTGGTGGCCGGTCACGAGTGGTGTCCCACAGGGCTCGGTACTGGGGCCACTTCTCTTTAACATCTTTATCAATGATCTGGACGAGGGGATGGAGTGCACCCTCAGTCAGTTTGCAGATCACACTAAATTGGGTGGCAGTGTTGACCTGCTTGAGGGTAGTGAGGGTTTGCAGAGGCTGGACAGGCTGGATTGATGGCCTGAGACCAGTGGGATGAGGTTCAACAAGGCCAAGTGCCAGGTCATGCACTTGGGTCACAGCAACCCCCTGCAGCGCTACAGGCTGGGGGCAGAGTGGCTGGAGAACTGCCTGGCAGAAAAGGACCTGGGGGTGTTGGTCGACAGCCGGCTGAACATGAGCCAGCAGTGTGCCCAGGTGGCCAAAAAGGCCAACAGCATCCTGGCCTGTATCAGGAACAGTGTGGTGAGTAGGACCCAAGAGGTGATTGTCCCCCTGTACTCAGCACTGGTGAGGCCTCACCTCGAGTGCAGTTTTGGGCCCCCTACCATAAAAAAGACATTGAGGTGCTGGAGCAGGTCCGGAGAAGGGCAATGGAGCTGGTGAGGGGTCTGGAGAGTAAGTCATATGAGGAGAGGCTGAGGAAACTGGGCATGCTTAGTTTGGAGAAGAGGAGGCTGAGGGGAGGCCTTATCGTGCTCTATAACTACCTGAAGGGGGGGTGTAGAGAAGCGGGGTTGGTCTCATCTCCCAAGTCACAGGAGACAGGACAAGAGGAAATGGCCTCAAGTTGCACCAGGGGAGGTTTAGATTGGAAATAGGAAACATTTCTTCACTGACAGGGTTATCCAGCATTGGAATAGGCTGCCCAGGGAAGTGGTTGAGGTATTTAAAAGGTGGGTTGACATAGAGCTTGGAGACATGGTTTAGTGGTGGTTTTTTATCAGAGTTAGGTCGATGGTTGGACTAGATGATCTTCTAGATGATCTAGGTCCCTTCCAACCTCGACAATCATGCTATGATTCTATGACTCGCTCCTCAGATGATCCTCATAGCTCATGGTAATTACTAGTTCTCGTGCTGGTGGAGCTGGTGCCTTTGGTGTCTGCTTCCTTTCAGAAAGCGTTGTGGTGCAGCCCGTTGTCGGGATCTGCTGTGAGTCCAGGTGCGGAGCAGTGCCTGCCACGGGGCAGGAGGGAGGGACGGCGGTGTGTGGCTTCAAGCCCTGACCCAATCCTGGTTTCGATGGTTGAGTGGAAGTTCCCCAGCATGGGGCAACTTCCACAGCTTTTATTCTCAGGGAGGGGATGGGGAACCTCCTGTTGCAGCGTAGCTGGAGGAAATAATGCCGATTTTTTTTTTTTTTTTTTTTGTTTCTTTTAGTGAGTTGCTGGCATGAACAGAGCCAGCCATTCCCACGTTAATTCTTGCTGCCGCCTGCAAACTGCCTTCAGAAAGTAAACAAGAGGCAGCTTCTCCGTCTGTGGGTCCGGCTAAACAGCTTGGGAAAGGAAAATCACCCCAGTGCTTCCTGCGGGAGCGCAGGCGAGGCTCCCCGTGGATCAGGTTGCCCAGAGAAGTTGTGGATGCCCCATCCCTGGAAGTGTTCAAGACCAGGCTGGATGGGGCTTCGAGCAACCTCATCTGGGGGGAGGTGTCCCTGCCCATGGCAGGGGGGTTGGAACTCGATGATGTTTGAGGTCCCTTCCAACCCAAACCATTCTATGATTCTATGATCCATGGCTGGCAGAAGCTCAGGAGAAGGGAGGATGGGGCAGTGGTGTGTCCCAACAGACCCCGTAGTGGCTGGGGCAGCCGGGGCGCCCTGCCCAGCTGCAGGAGCAGCTCCTCTCCTTTCAGAATGCCACGCTGCTCCGCGTCTGTGCTGCTTGGTCTCCTTCCAGGCCTGAACCTTCTCTCTCGTATTCATCTGGAAGTTCCTCCTCAGCCAGAGAACGCTGGCTTTTTCAGGAAGATGTAAATACCAGAGCTATGAGGTAGCGCCGTGTGGCTCAGCGTGGGCTGTACGAGCTTTAAAAAGGTGCTGGGGACAACTTCTAGTGACAGTCCTGATGTCTTCGCTGTGTGGTAGCAAAGCAGGCAGTGAGCTCCAGCCTGCTGCAGAAGACACTCGTCATCTGTCGCCTTGAGGATCCCCTTTTCTCCCGAGCTGGGCCTCCCCCCAGATCTCTCTAGGAGGAGATTTTTGGGCATCTTTTGAAGTCTCCAGAGAGGAGGTGGGTTGTCCTGGCACCTGCGGTGTTGCTTGGCTCAGCAGGACAGGGCTTTGTGGGCAGGTGCCAGAAAAGGCAAGTGCTCCCCAGGCATTCCCCAGGCTGGGATGCTGTCATGCTGGGGCATGGGTTACCGCAGCTGCCTTGTTCCACACTTGTGAATACTTTTTGAAATTTGAAAGCGTGGTCCTGTCTGGCGGCAGTGGACCTCGGGTTTCCAACTCATTTACCGGGGGTGGTTTACTGTACGGCGCTGCTGGACGGGGCTGTGGTGCCCGTCACCAGGAGGGGACGTGGGGCTGGGTTCTCCTTGCTGAAATACAGAAACCTGACAGCCTGCTCCCCTCATCCCTGAGGGAAAGCAAGACCTGCTGGTGGCTATGGGAAGCCAAGAAGTGACAGGAGGAGGAGGAGGAGGTGCAAGTCAGGTGGCCCATCTGAGCAGGAAGCAGCCCAACGTGGGGACGGCAGGAGGCAGGAAGATGGCGGAGTGGGAGTAACGGTCCAGTGAAGTGCTACAGCCCATGAAAGGGCTTCAGGTATGTCTGGCTTTTCCTTGTTGTCTTCGTATTCCCATCTCTTCATGAAAGGTGAAGGTCATTCTGATCCCCTGTGTGCCCACTCAGGACCACCAGCCCCTGCCGCCAGGGCCAGGGGGAGAGGAGGCTGTGGTCTGACCTCATTTCAGATGCCATGTGCAATCTGATAATGACCCAGTAAAATTCTCTATGCCGTCCGTTTATGGTTTGTTAATAATAATGAATTATTCATTACAGTAAGTATGATCTCTTTCTTGAAAGATGATTTTCCTGGGTGATTTTCACTGGAATTCCCTAAAAACAGGGACTGACTTGGCTAACTCTGCCTCTGCCTGCCTGTGTCTATTTAGTGGTAGAAGAATGAAAATCACATTCAAATTTCATGTAGTTTCAGTTACTGACAGGGCAGATCTGCAAAGTTCTCCCAGATGCAGACCCCGTGGTCTGCACATGTTAAAATACAGAATCACAGAAGCACAGAATCTTCATGGTTGGAAGGGACCTTTGAGATCATCGAGTCCAACCACAAAAAAAAAAAGAAACCAAAAATCAACCAACCAACCAAAAACCCCCCCACACACAACCCACAACACAAGCCTAACCAACACACACTCACCACACCCACCCACACCCAGACACAAACCAACAATCTCAGGCACTAGATCATGCCCTGAAGTACCATGTCTATACATTTCTTAAATACCTCCAGGGATGGTGACTCCCCCACCTCCCTGGGCAGGCTGTTCCAGTGCCTGACCACTCTCTCAGTAAAGTAATTCTTCCCGATAACTAATCTAATCCTCCCCTGCCGCAACTTCAGACCATTTCCTCTGGTCCAGTCATTAATAACTTGGGAGAAGAGGCCAACACCCACCTCTCTACAGCCTCCTTTCAGGTCGTTGTAAGGGCAATGAGGTCTCCCCTCAGCCTCCTCTTCTCCAAACTGAGCATACCCAGTTCCCTCACCCTCTCCAGACCCCTCACCAGCTTGGTGGCTCTCCTCTGGACACGCTCCAGCAGCTCAATGCCCTTCCTGTAGTGAGGGGCCCAGAACTGAATGCAACACTGGAGGTGAGGCCTCACCAGTGCCGAGTACAGAGGCACCATCACTGCCCTAGTCCTGCTGGCCATGCTGTTCCTGATACAAGCCAGGATGCTGTTGGCCTTCTTGGCCACCTGGGCACACTGCTGGCTCATGTTCAGCCGGCTGTCCACCAACACCCCCAGGTCTTTTTCTGCTGGGCAGCTCTCCAGCCACTCTTCCCCAAGCCTGTAGCGCTGCAGGGGGTTGTTGTGACTGAAATGCAGGACCTGGCACTTGGCCTTGTTGAACCTTATCCCATTGGCCTTGGTCCATTGATCCAACCTGTCCAGATCCCTCTGTAGAGCCTTCCAACCCTCAAGCAGATCAACACTCTCACCTAGTTTGGTGTCATCTGCAAACTTACTGAGGGTGCACTCAATCTCCTTATGTAGATCATCAACAAAAATATTAAACAAGACTGGCCCCAAAACCGAGCCCTGAGGGACACCACTGGTGACCGGCCGCCAACCGGATTTCACCTCATTGATCACAACTTCTGAGCACAGCCATCCAGCCAGTTTTTTACCCAGTGAAGAGTGCAGGACTAATTTCAGAGAGGGGCTGATTTCTGTGTTTTGCTGTTGGCCTTCTTGGCCACCTGGGCACACTGCTGGCTCATGTTCAGCCGGCTGTCCACCAACACCCCCAGGTCTTTTTCTGCTGGGCAGCTCTCCAGCCACTCTTCCCCAAGCCTGTAGCGCTGCAGGGGGTTGTTGTGACTGAAATGCAGGACCTGGCACTTGGCCTTGTTGAACCTTATCCCATTGGCCTTGGTCCATTGATCCAACCTGTCCAGATCCCTCTGTAGAGCCTTCCAACCCTCAAGCAGATCAACACTCTCACCTAGTTTGGTGTCATCTGCAAACTTACTGAGGGTGCACTCAATCTCCTTATGTAGATCATCAACAAAAATATTAAACAAGACTGGCCCCAAAACCGAGCCCCGAGGAACACCACTGGTGACCGGCCGCCAACCGGATTTCAGCTCATTGATCACAACTTCTGAGCACAGCCATCCAGCCAGTTTTTTACCCAGTGAAGAGTGCAGGACTAATTTCAGAGAGGGGCTGATTTCTGTGTTTAACTCCATTGCCAGCAGTGAGGCGTGGGCCTGGTTCCCTGGTGAGGTCCCACCGGGGGCGCTGGGCCCAGCCATGCCGGCGGCAGCCCCCGTAGCACTGCGCTCTGCAGGGGTGGCTCGCGGGGCTGGGGACAGCCCCAGGTTGTGGCTACTGCTGAGCCACGCTCGTACAGCCACGGGGACGTCTCTCCAGCCCCAGGGGACAGCTGGCTGGGGGTGGGCCAGGGGCTGGGAGGGGGTCCTGCTTTGAGCTAAAACAGAACTAATTTTCTGTTCAGTAGTTTCACTTGTTTAGCTGGGCCTCTTCTAACCAACTGAACTCTGAAATTAACAACATACTGTTCAGAAACTGTTCACTCTCACAGTGACAAGACCTGATGATACCAAGGAATGGTGTGCGGAGAGGCTCTTGCTTGTACTTATTGCTGTAACAACCACGGTCAGGTAAATTTGTTATTTGCCCCATTGGAGGGTCGGAAGCGGAAAAGCACAGAGGGGTCCCACCTGCCAGGAGGAACAGACAGGACAGGTGACCCAAACCTGACCAACGGGGTATTCCATCCCATCTGCCCCATGCTCAGTATAAAAGCTGAGGGATCAAAGGGTCAACTCTCTTCCTTCAATGGCTGATGTCTGAGAAGGACCCTGTCTGTTCGTCTGCCTTTGATCCCAATACGAGTGTTCCTGACTCCAGATCTGGGATCCAGCTCCTGTCCATCACCGAGTCCAGCCTGGGACTTTCCCCTGCACCTGCTGGTGATGTGATCATCCACCCGGGAGCTTGATACGGTTTTGCATATACTGTATATTTTTTTTCTTTCCATTTTTTTTCCCCTTTTCTTATTATTATTTATTATTTCATATTTATTTATATTTTCATTAAAGTAGTTTAGTTTTTTCCTAAACTCATAAATCTCTTTTTTCACCTCTTCCTCTCCTCCCTTTCCCTTGGGGAGGGGGAGGGAGGGGTCATCTGTCGTTCTGGTTGGTCAAGTTGGTCAAAACCACGACAGAGGGGACACAGCCAGGACAGCTGTCCCAAGCTGACCAAAGAGGTATTGCATGCCGTAGGACGCCGTGCTCGGCAGTGGAAGCCAGGGGACAGGAGGAGGGGAAGCATTCATTAAGGTGTTTGTCTTCTGGATGGGCCACAGAACATGCTGAGGTCCTGCTTCCCAGGCAGCAGCTGGACGGCACCTGCTGATGGGAAGCGGGCAATAAATATTTCAGTTTTCCTTTGCTGCTGTGCAGCCTCTGCATTGTTAGACTGACGTTATCTCACCCCACAAGTTCTTTTTCATCTTTTTTTTTTTCCCCTGAGTCCTGCTGAGCAGGGGACTGACAGGGCAGCTGGGCAGTGTCCAGCCAGCACCAACCCACTACAGCAGCATAAGAGCAAAACCAGGAGCATGTAGGGGAAATGGAAAGGTTCGCCACTGCATGGAGAGTTTTAGGCTTGTTTTTCCTGGATTTATCTAAACTCCTTACCCCTGTGGTAAATGTTGTAGAATCAGAGAATAGAATCATGGAATGGTTCAGGTTGGAAGGGACCTTGGAGATCACTCAGTTCCAACCCCCCTGCCCTGGGCAGGGACACCTCCCACCAGACCAGGTTGCCCAAAGCCCCGTCCCGCCTGGCCTTGAAAACCTCCAGGGATGGGGCATCCACAGCTTCTCTGGGCAACCTGTTCCAGTGCCTCACCACCCTCACAGGAAAGAATTTCTTCCTGAAACTTAAATCTCCCCTTCTTCAGTTAAAAACCATTACCCCTTGTCCAATCGCTACACTGCCTGACAAAGAGTCCTTCCCCATCTCTCCTGTAGGTCCGCTTCAGGTACTGGGCAGCTGCTATGAGGTCTCCCTGGAGCCTTCTCTTCTCCAGGCTGAACAACCCCAACTCTCTCAGCCTGTCCTCGCAGGAGAGGTGCTCCAACTCTCTGATCATCTTCATGACCCTCTGCTGGACCTGCTCCAACAGGTCCTGGTAGTCCTTGCTCTGCCAGTGGAGGAGTCCCCAGATTGCAGGCAGCAGAGTGCAGCTTGCCAGCTTCTGGGAGGCTGAGAAGCTTGGCAGGTTGAGCTGAATCCATGTGCCTTCTCTGCAGGAGCAGGAGGATGGAGCCCTTGACAATGCCATATTGATTTGGAAATGCTGAGGGTCAGCAGCTGCTGTTCAGAAAGTGAAATCAACAGACACCCAGCCAGTCTCACCAGGTGTTTCTGAAGAAAATTGGTCTGCAAAGCTCTGACTTTGGACTTCTTAGCTCAAAAGGTGAAACTGGTGGTAACAATCAACTGCAATTCTCCAGGAGGTTGTTAGCTGGAATCCCTGTTGATTCGGTGTAGCAGAACCGAGGAGCTTGAAAGCTCAAGAGTGAGTTAACACATGCTGCAAGGGTGCTGCCAGAAAAACCAGAGACGTGTCCACAGCAGGAGAGGGACTTGTCTGCTGGGGGAAGGAGCTTCCAGGGGTTAGCACGAGAACTGGAAACTCACTTTAAAAAAACAATTCTTAATCAAGGTGCCAAAGTACTCGGCAATCAAGATCCTGCAGCATCAGTGGTGTGATTTGGAGCAGGTGGAGACAGAACAGCCTGGGGCAGTTTCCTGGTAGCACACTGGGGACGGGGAGTCCACCCTGAGGGGCTGGACTGGGGGGGCGATGGGTGACAGCTCAGAGGCCATGCTTCCCTCAGGGCTTCCTTCTCCGAGCCCTTTCATCCCCCACCACTGCCTGTGGCCGTGGGGAGTGTGGCCGAGGCAAACCACGTCTCCCTGCCGGGGCGCTTGGCCTGGAGAAGGAGTTTGGAGATGGAGAAGGAGTTTGTCAGGCACTGAAAAAAATATAACCCGTTGAACTGCTGAAGGGTATGTATGCACTTGGTGGGAGGAGAGGGGGAAGGTGTGAGCGTGGGTGAACGCTGCTGCTCATCCGTCCCTGCTCTCCAAGCCACCTGCTCACTGCTCTTCAGACCCCCCATCCTGAGCTGACCTGACACACTGGCCACAGTGACACCACCACAGACCCCAGGCTGTCTGTGTGGTCGTGTTGTCTGCTATGGCAGGGAGCTGCAGCAGCTCTCGGAGGGGACAGCCGGCAGGAAGCCTGTAGGCGGTGGCTGCGAGGTGCTGATTTGACTCACTGGGTCTTAGGAAGCCATGCTTTAAGACAATTTATTTATTTTTTCTTAATTATTTTTTTGCTTATAAAGGTGCTGTTTTATACAACAACCAGCAGCTCTGCTGTGGCTGCCTGCTCCTTCCCTTCTGGGGCCGGCGGGGACGAGCAGGCACACTTCAGGGCAGGAGGGAGGCAGCAGGAGAGCGTGTTTCTGCCCGAGGCATCCTGGCCTCCTCCCGAACCCCAGCGCTGAACTCCCCACAGAGAGGGAAGAGAAAGCCAAGAACGGGCCAAAAGCAGTGTAGCAAACTGATGGTTAGGGTTTATGCTTCTTGTCTGTGCTGCCTCGCGTTTTGTGGGCAAAACAAGGACTTAGGCACCAGGTAGCCAAGCACCATAAGGACTTAGAATCAAAGAATGGTTTGGGTTGGAAGGGACCTTAAAGACTGTTGAGTTCCAACTCCCCTGCCATGGGCAGGGACACCTCCCACCAGAGCAGGTTGCTCAAAGCCCCATCCAGCCTGGCCTTGAACACCTCCAGGGATGGGGCAGCCACAGCTTCCCTGGGCAGCCTGTTCCAGTGTCTCACCACCCTCACAGTGAAGAATTTCTTCTAAGCTCTAATCTAAATTTCCCCTCTTGGGGTTTAAAACTATCACCTCTCCTCCTGTCTTCAGGGCTACTTATCTTTTTAGTGGCAGAAGCGGATGCGTCCTGACACTGCTTAAATTTCCATTAAAGTAGTTGAGGTAACTACTGAGTTGGGGAGTGTTATCCCTTAAATATATATATATACACACAGACCTCACCCCTTACCTTCTATCAACAAACACTAATTAAAACAATTTTTAGGACTCCGGCATGGCAAGGCTAACAATTATTTGTATCAAAGCAGGAAAGGACATGCTGGGGTTGGGTCATTATGATTTGTTCTAACGAGGTTGATCTCTGTGCTAAGCCTCCAGGACAGGTGAGGGGCAGTTTGACACCAAAGGGCTCTGGAGGGGGATTCCGTTTTGCATTTTGTGTCAACCAGCCTTACGAAGACACTTACTTTGCACCTCTTCATCAGGGGAAGCAAAACTCATTACATCCCTTGGCAAATCAGAACTTTTGCCACTCAGGATTTTATCAGCTTGCACGCCTACCTGTTTGAAAAATAGAATCATAGAACCATAGAATTGTCCAGGCCGAAAGGGACCTCCAAAGGTCATCTAGTCCGACCTCCCCGCAGTCAGCAGGGACACCCCCAACTAGACCACGTTGCCCAGGACCTCGTTGAGCCTCACCTTGAATATCTCCAGGGAAGGGGCCTCCACCACCTCCCTGGGCAACCTGTTCCAGTGCTCCACCACCCTCACAGTGAAGAACCCTCTCCTCATCTCCAGTCTAAATCTGTTCCCCTCCAGCTTGAGGGGATATAACTGTTTATTTCCTTAACTCGAAGGCTTATTGTGCACACTGGACCTAGGAAAGCACAGTGCTAATTCTGGCCTTCGATGGAATTGGCGAGTTAATGTCTTGGAAGCAAATACAGTGCTTCTCAGGGACCAAGATTTAGTCTTCGTTTGCTTGAGGGAAAGGGAAATCAAGACAAGGAAGCATTTCAAGGAGTTTAACTTCAGCATTAAGGCCTGAGCCGAGCAAAATGTTTGTGCCCATGCCTGTGACCCAGCCTGACGTGGTTTTTAGGGCTGAGGGTGAGTTTCCTGACAGCAGAGAGGAGGACTACGCTGCCGCCACGCGTTACTCTGACGCCACATTCAAGTCCCACCTCAGAACTTCCTGCCCTCCAGCCACGACTTGCTATTTTAGCCCCGTGGCTGCAGTTTTCCACCCTTCCCCACCCAACGCTCCATAGCACGGCGGCGTGAGCGCCAGCAGCACCCAGAGCTCTTAGGATGTCTCCAGAGTCACCCCTAAATATTTCTGAAAAGGGGAAGTAGCAAACGCAGTGCAGATGCAGGAAAAGCTGTACAAGTACAGAAAGGTTTCCAGACATTTATTTCTGGAACTGTACACCAGGTATTAAAGTACAACAAATACAAAATAATGCTCAAAAAAATCAGTGTTTATGTACAAATATTAAAACCAATGCAACAATAGCGACTTCCTCTTGAACATCTGATACTAAAACATGTTCCGATTGTCACTAGGTTTGTTGTTATGCACAGGGTACTTACTTTGAACTGAGAATAACTGGAATCTCTGTTTTATTAGAAGAACTATAACCTTTCCTACTGTATTTTACAATTGATAGCATCTTCCTTCTTCTTTCAATGAAAAATAGGAATAAAAAAAATAGTAACCTTGTCATTATTTTATAAATTACTGTATTTAGTTTCCCTGTCTGTAGACAATGTGCTTGTAACGCTGGGCAAATAGTGTCCCTGTTGGTCAGTTTATCCATTAGTTTACATTCAAAAGCTGAAAACACTCACTAGAGACTTTGGTTAAATTAAGTAGTATCACTATGTTCTACTTGATCTGAAGTTTTCCTGTATTTTTGACCCTCGGTTTTAAAAACAGGAAAACATTGCACAATTCACTGACCTAATTGTACACACGGTTTAGTATTCCTCGGACAGTATTGTACATCCTTCAAGTAAACTCAGCAGTTTGACCATGACAAGAGGAAAACTAAACATTCGAAACCCTACCGTGAGAAGATGACGTATGACTAACCAAAGTAAAAGTATTGCTATAATCACAGCACCAGTTACACTTCTAAATGAATCGGCTACCCTCTGCAGGTTCCCTGTACATAAAAAGGATACATTTACCAACACTGCAATCGCCCATTATGGATTTTTTTTTGGTTTGTTTGTGTGAAGAAAAAGCGTGGCAAAGGACAAAGAATTCATCACAGTTTGTTACAAGAATTGTGCTTCACCATCCAAAGAACCAAGGCCATGTAATTTCTTCATGTGGCTGCAATTCAGTTATCCTCATGCTGACTTTCAAAACGCAATTCTTTTAATAAACAGTAACAAGTTCTCCATTTAAATGTTTAAACTGAGAGAAAAATAACTAAGTCCAGCTTTCAAAAGAAAAATTCAATAAATAGCTATTTTACATGGATAAAGTCATAGTGGTACAAATTTATGAATGTCACATCAAGCATGCACAAAAATGTTCCTATACACAGAAGTAGTCAGAAAATATTGAAATAGATATCTAAAAAGATATGAAGAATTTACATATTTACAAAATCTTGCAAATTATTGCCTCATTTTAACAAGGAATTAAAAGTAAACGATACCAGCTAGCTAGCCAACAGGCTAAATAAGATTAGCATTTAAAAATCTATTAGACTAGCCGGAATTCATTTTTCTCTCATATCATTTTCTGAATTTTGGTCAAAAGTCTTTATTAAATAACTAAAGTGTCCATTCAACTTGCTGACAACCCAAACCTTAGACAAGTCTCTGTCTACATTAAGAGCCCAGCAATGCATAGATAAACTGAATATATTACTGCATCAGCTAATGAGAATGGGTGTGTTCATTTAAGTGCAACTGGTATAAGCATTCAGTCATCTTTGTATAATCATTTTTATACAGACCAGCCACTCACTGTAAACCCATAGATAAACTTGAATGTATAAGAATGGAGGATTATGGCCAGTATTTTACAAAATTACATAAAATGTGTTGATTCATAAACAAAAGAAACAAGGTACAAAGTTCAGCACAAAACACAGCAACAAGAAGCTGAAAACTTGGCTAAAAATGTCAGAGTACAGCACAGGGCCAAGGCTACCTGTTATTTACTGCGTACCTACTACAGTTACGTATTTCAGATGTGTAAGTTAAGAACTGATTACAAAATTATCTCTGCCTTTGTCCACTGTGCTAAACTGATTCGTTTTTAATGTGGTAAAACGTGCTGCTGCGTAAACATTTCAAAGCAATCTTCATTACAATGCTGTAAAGAAAACTCCATACGCTGCATCCAGAACTCAGGATGTCAATGCAGTTCACAGTATACATAATAAATACCCTCTTCCCTTTCAAATATTAAAGTCACTACTTCCTAATTACTCAGCATAACCTTGAAGCAACTATTACAAATATCAACAACGCAAACTTAATCATTTGAATAATGAAAACAAATTAGTGGCAATTAAATTTGTAATACAAACAGTGCAAAGAAAAAGTATGGGGGAAAAGGGGTAAACCTATTGAAGTAAGGTTGAGATTCTCATGACAAAAACCTGCAAGCTGTAGGCTAGAACAACACGGTACAAGCCAATATCATGTTTGGTTTGACTCTCCCACAAGAATTAGAACAATCGTTTGCAAGACAAACTTCCTGGATGGCTAAATTGCACTCAATGTTAAAAATAAAAAAATTACTGAACTTAAATAGTTGCTTTTACGGGAAACATTTTTACTCATCCTTTCCTACTTGACCAAAGTAGCGAAGTGCCGTTTTTGAGCCAATGACTTGCCAAAACAAATAAATGCAAACCACGCTAAAGAAAAAAACTTTCAAATACATACTTCAAGGTTCTACTATTCCTATATAAACTAGACAGATCCTCAAAACTGTAACTGCCGTGCTCCAAACAATTCACGATGTCTTCCAAAAGTAGGCTGTTTGTTTAGTGGTAAATCCTAAGCTGTGCAGACTGTAGCTTTACACGACACCAGCTGCCTTAGGGAAGTTAAGGTACACGATTACATTACTCTTCAAAGTCGTGGACAAACCCCATCCAAACGCAGTAAAGCCTAAAACGCATCTGCTTAAGCCAGTAACTAAGCTTAAAGGACACAGACACCTATGGCAGCATAATTACTTCTGTGTAAGGTAGCCATGGCCTATCACTTTGCAACAGCATCAAAGTGTAGGTCTTCACACTTTACTCACGTCACGTCCCTTGTGCTAGCTTCCACCAAGATGAACTTGCTGTTTTGTAAACTGAAGTGCTCTAGTTTAGTATCACATGAGAGAAGGTTCCATTTAAAAAACATCCTTGTATGTTTGTGCAGTTTAAATTAAAGAAACCCATCCCTGCCTTTATAGGAGGAAAAAAAAAATAAAAATAAAATAAATGCTACATTGAGCAGGGATCAGGATCGGTACCTGTAAACATTGTTATTCCACTGCATCCGTTACGGCAAAAGTAACTTAGACTAAAAAGCCACTCCAATCCGTTCAGAACTTCTGTGCTGGTTTTGAAATGGTGGCCTCTGTCTACAGGTTTTAAAAAAATTGAAGCAGAGCTTAAAGCTGCACCACAGAGTTCTCTTAGTCCCAAACTCTGCCAAACATCCTATGACATTTCCACATTTATGGACTGAAAGAAGAAATTACTCTTGATAAATCAAGATATAGTTCTATACATACAAAGACATCACTGATGTCATAAAGTTCAAACTTCCAGTGAAAGACTAAGCAAACCTGATAGCTCCCATCAAGTTTACTACTACTGCATAAAGTACCCACTCTTTGTTCAGCTTTCCACAGTCATTCTGAGTGAAGGGCAGCGTGTTGGTGAAGCGTGTGGGTACTGATAAAACCATTTGTCTCACTTGCAGATAGACTGCTGAAGTCAGCCACTGAAACAGCCATTTTGGCACTGGTAATATGGTGCGTGTGGTTCTCGAAGTCCACGCCGAGGTTATTTACAGAGACATCATTCATGAAAGACTCTGGGACAGTGATTCCCATTTTCAATCTCTTCGCGGGCCGCTCTGTCTCCTCGCTGCACATGTTCATTGGGTTTAGCTCCGAGTGATAAAAGCCAGTCTCAAATAAATTAAAACAATCACTTTCGCCGTTGCTAGGCAAGTTAAGCAACTCTTCTGTTCCAACAGGCACATGATTAACTGGTGCTCGGGGTAAGCTGTCCATAGGAGGAAAGGTGTCATCCAGGCAATTCACATCCGAAGTGTGGCAGACTGTAGCTACACTGTTTGTCAGTGCTGGAATAAAGATGAACAAAAATGCAAATGAAATAGTTGTTTCCATAGGTACAACAAAAAGATTAATTTTTTCCCTTGATTTACCTGTCAACTCATTGGCAGTGATGGAGTTCAGAATGCTTAGCTGTTGGTCAGGAATGGTTTCTGTTCGACTATTGGTTGTTAAGGCTGAAGAATGCACTGCTCCACCAAGGGCTTCTGCTTCATCTACCAAACGATCCATGTAGTCCCTAAAAGAACATTGCATCCATAATGTATTATTTAACCAGAAAACAAGGCTTTAAAATGATGATGGAAGGAAGGAAAATAAAAAAAATAATCTACATTTATAATTAGCAACAGAAAACGTATTCCAAGAACGTTTTACTTACGTAACTCCTGGATGATGGTTGTATCTCTTCTTTCCAAATCTTGTTTGCTGAGCAAAGTAATCATACCGTTCTGACTTTTTCCACATGTAATAGAAAGCCACACACTCAGCCACTGTTCTGGTTCTTACCTAAAAGAAGGCAAGACGAATTGACAAGATTAATTCAAAGACGTATGTGTTGTCATCTCCCCAATTCCCATTCCTGCAGTATTGTTAGTTTTATGGTTCTAGTATCTGGAACAAAACAATTAAATCAGGAGACTTCAAAGAGATCTACAGTTTCAAGTCAGTATTGCATTTATTCTACTGTATGCTTTATCGGCTTTTTTAGAAGTAGACTGAAACTTTATCTACGTCTGAAGGATTTATATATATAAACATATATAACAATTTTGAATCTTTATGATAGAATATTAAGATGGAAAAAGCCCAGCAAAGCAACGACCTAAGAGAAGTGAAGCAGAAAAGACTTTGAGTAGTTATTCCTTTTGGGGAAGTCCAGAACTGCAGAGGCTTTGACAACAGAAATCAAACCAGTAAATGCTCAAACAGTAAAATAAAACTGTAGTCTTGTTGAGAAAGTATAAAGGAATGAAAACACTCATTTTGATCTGTGCTCTTTCCCCAAAATGGAGGTTGCTATGTGAAGGCAGATTCTTGGAGAAAAAGTCATTACTTCTATCTATATTTTTATAAACTATATACATTTTTAGATGCAGAAACATTTCATGTTATCAGCCCGCAGTTCCAGTTTAAGTTACACAACTTAATATACAACTTAATATACAACTCTATCCCGATACAGTCTGGCAGCAAACTATACTTGAGCTTAATCAAATTTAGAGAAACATCAGAGGTGAATCCAAAGTGCCTTGGGTGTAGCAGTGAACCTTGCCAGTTTAGACACAAACATACGAGGCAGGGGAGGGAATGAACAGATGCCCATATGCTTGTGTATAAAGTCCCACTTAACAATGCTTTGCAGCACAGTGACAAGGAACCATCTCTTATGTTAAATTTCTCCATGCACTAAATCTTGTCTAGCTGACACTTTCCATATTACAAGTGACATCAGCTTATGCTTGGGTCCCAGAACTTTCCCTAAGCTTTCCGGCATTTTACCTACTTGGAAAAAACCCAGTGGATTTCTTAGTCAAATCTCTGGTCCATAGGAAAAAAAAAAAAAAAAACTCACCAAGTGACATTAACATTTCTAGACAAGAAGACAGTCTTTTCACCCAGCTGGACTGGGTTTACTGTAGAACAAGAAATGGAAGACAATGGTAGAAACACGTTTTTGGTCTTCACATACCAGTGACGTCTTTATGTAGCCAAAAACAAAGGCCTCATCTCTGTAGCAGTAATCATAACAGAGACAAGATTACTGCAGAGATCTTCATCCCCATCGAAAAAAAAAAAAAAAAAAGTCTTATTCTTCAGGCACAGAGGAGTCAATCCAAAGCCATCCAGATCAAGATTAGAACTCGTCTGCTGGCCAGAAAACAGAGTACTGATGGATGACTACACAAAGAGCTAAGCCTGTTTCTGTAAACTTACACCTTTCTGGTGACAAAACTAAGTTAAAAATGCATTTTCTCCTCCCAGAGCCACGGTATGGAAATATTTTTCTAGGAGAGGCACACATTTAGCTAAATTATAATATAAATGCATAAATGGAAGCAATGTCAACATAGGTTGATTTCAGAGATAATACATTGACTCATCTTGCAATGCCTAGCTTTCCAATGACATCTGAGGAAAAATTAGCCAAGCTGGTTTTATTGTATTGGTTCTTCTTTCACTGTTCTGCACAGCTTCTGACAAATGTATCGCTTTTACAGATTTTCAGCATCATTTCATCTACTGATTCTTCCATTTAACTGTAAAATACTAACCTTGTTTTTCTGTATGAGATGAAAGTCTTTTCCATAAATCAGAAGTGCATGTTCAAAGCTTCTGCATTCTTCTTCTGTCCATGCTGTCATCTCTTCTAGACAATTATAAAAGTAGCATGATAAACTTGATCACTCATTAAACTTTTACAAATAAAATATTTGTTGCTAGCAGATGAATATCCAAATGCATTCTAAAAAGACCCAACAGTTCAATACTTAGATCCATGTCCTTTCCTGTACTGTACACATATCCTACTTGAAGTCTAACATTCTTATTATAATGACTTATAAAAGGGTTTGATTTCTGAAATTTTTTATCCTTGAGGGCAAAGGAAATTCAAAAGATTTGATTAATCATTTCTTAATAAGTTTGTCATCAAAAAAGCAAGGGCTGATAACATCACCAAGGTACAAGTGAGGTAATTTTTTCCGAGTATTTCTTCTGACACGGGATACTAAGAACAGTGGTGGTTGGAAAAAGAGTGAAGGAACAAGGAACGTTGTGATGGTTGCCCCCTCGGTTCAGGCACCACCGACGAGTGGAGCTGGCTGAGATCAGCCGTGCACGAGCCGTGAGAGCTGTGCTGGGCCCCATGCCCTCAGGAACCGAGGAGTCTGGGCCAGGTTGTGTCAGGAGCTAAGGGCACCAGCCTGAGCTGGGACTGGACAGAGCTCCAACTGCTACAGCTGCACTCCAGCACACACACCAAAGCGGGGCACTGACTACCCACCAGGCACTTCACACTACAAGTATCTGCAGAGCCCCCGAGCCCATAGAGCTCTCCCGGACAGCAGCAGGCTCCACAGAGGTGACCTCCCCTCCAGCAGGGAAGGGACACCTCCCAGGGGTACCCCTCAGGGTTGAGACACCCCTTACCCAGCACCTGATGGCTGTAACAAGGTGAGTGAGTGTATACTGTCTGCTACTGACATGTCCATATATCAAGCTGTAACTTAATTATTAGAAGTGTCGTTAAGTAGTAGAGTGTTTGACCACTGCCTAATTATCAATTATTGTTAAATCACCATTTAATTACTATTCTGTTACTGCTTAATTAGAATTCAATTAGCAATCATCAACTAATTATCGTTTGATCATTTAATCATTAATAAAACCTTTTAGTTAAACCCTTAACGATGACTTTTCTTAATGATTCACCTGTGACAAAAATCAGCAGAGTCGGCAGGATGACAGATTCAACCACTGACTACCTAGAGACATGGAATTAACCCTTCACTGAAATTTTCAGATGATTGGGTGCATGAAAAGCAGGATAACTGGAATATAAGAACAGTTGAACCTTTTAAGAGAGAATCTGAAAGATGTTAAAGGTAATAATGGTAACAAGATGTTAAAGAGGTATTTACGAGCTGCACACCAGTATAAGGAAGGTCAAGAACACGAAATGAGAATGTTACAAGATCAGGTTGAAAATACACAGCAATAAGAAATGCTGTTACCTCTGTGAATAGACCAGCTGCTTAAATAACTGGGGGAGGAAAAAGAAGAACCCAGGAAGGCAGAGGATAAACCAGAACTCATGATAATTCAAGCCCACAATCCCCCCAGATCCTGTAAAAATTCGAAAGCTAATAATTTCCCCAGAAGACTGGGACAGAGATATTTGGGAGGACCCCAGTGAAGAACTTAGCAATGAGAGTGAATTAGATGAATCGGAATTTAAGGTATCCCCTATTAAAACTGAGGTATGTGCCAGACCTCAAGGGGGCAACTGGAGAAATTACCATAAAGACCACGCCATGGGACACCCTTCAACTGGGCAATCTGCATGAGAAATATGGGCAGAAGCCTGTTGAAAGCAAGGAGGAGATGGTATTACGTTAGGTCATATTATGGTAGATCAGGATGGTTTTTGGGGACTGTGATTGTTCTTGAAGAAGGGACCATTCCCTAACACTGAACCACACTCTATTACCCGCTGAGAAGTGCATTGGGCAGGAGGCAGAGACCCTCAGGATAGAGGGGAGCCCACTGCTACACTGGTGAGATCATGAAGTGAACTTTTTACTGCCATTACAAAAGCAGCCAGCCTTCAGGCTATGAATGACAGAGGTGCACGTGGTGATGACCCCGTCTCTGCCCCTCTGGACCCCAAAGCCATGACACCACCAATAAGCAGAGTTCTGCTGGCTGTTTTAAAATTGTACCTCATTGCAACAAGTGACAAAACATAGACCATAAACAGTCAGGAGGGTCAGGATGGCCACCCCACCTCTGACCCATCCAGACCAGTCGAGAAGAGTGGGATGAACCAACACCTGCAAGGCAACTCCCAGCCCATGCAGACAGGAGATGGATCCTGGGGGCAGACTCCCCAGGCCCCCAGTATTTTCCCCCATCTCATAAAGGCCCTGGTGAGGTAGTGGACCCCTAGAAAAGGCATAATAAGCCGTGGAGGAAAGCCTTAGCAGTAGGCATACCTCAGATAGTCATACAGGGCCAACCAACTGGGACTATGCCTTGTTTGAAGAACAAGAGGAATCAGGGAGTCTGGAACAAAGCAACAACCATCTGCTCCTCAAAATCTCATAAATGACACTTTCAGACTTCTTTAAGAGGGACTGCAAATATGTATTTTTTTAAAAGGTAAAACCTGCTGTATCTAAAACAGCATTTGAATTTTACAAATGACAACAAAAATCACTAAAAAAAGACTAAGACTTTTAAAACAAAGTAACTCAAATTATTTGAATTGGTCAGTTTTGTCCCAAGTATTGCTGTCTTCCTATCTTGATTATGGCTTTGGGTCTATATATAATTAAGAAGGGATATTTTGGGCATCTGACATTTACAATAGTGATCCAAAAGCTTCCGTTCAGCTGACATTTAAAGCCAATGGAGGCAAAAAAAACACATTTCAAAATGCTCCTGGAAGCAGACACTGGAACCAAGACCTTTCTGCTCTCAGATGAAGGTGATAATCATTCCACTGCAAGGCCATTTTCTTTCTTTCTCACCCCATTAATTTTACACTCCTTACTACAAAGTTCTCAAGCTTCAAAGAGAAGAAAAGATCCCCATGTAAAGTCTCACTGTTAAGAGATTATCTTGTGAATGGTAGATTTTTAATTCTCATCCTGGGAACAGCAGTGAACTCCAGTGGGTAGAGTAGATCACAGCATAATGGTTACTCTAAAGAGACGGGCACTGAAACTATTATCATTCTTTACCATTTTTAATGCGGGTATACTAAGTCCCATCTGACTTGATGCCGTGGGGGAGGAGTGCAAGTACTAGTCCTTTGGACAAAATTTGTGGCCCTGAACCACAAATGGCAGAAATAATCTTCAATCCCGACACAGCAATCTAAATCCTAGAGAGGTGCAGGATTTAGGATACAACCCTGCAACGGATACTTCCCTATTGTTTAACTCTACACAAACTCTTCTTGTATGTGAGCATTTTGAAGCACAGCTCTGATAGTCCTTATTGTTCCCTTTACCTTAGAAATGTAGATTTCATGCCACTGCACTTGTAAATACTCAAGTTTCCTTTGGATCCAGTTCTGAGCAAGGGATATCTGCCAGAATATCAACTAGTACCAGGGCTCATACTCCATTTCTGCTTTATGCAACATGCAGGGACAAAGAACTGCTAAATTATAAACCCTGGTTCTCATTTAAGGGCGTAATAAAGTTGGAGACAAACAAGATGGAAGTTTGTTTTCCACTGTCAAGTAAAGCTCTCCATGCCCTACCAAAGACCTATGGAACAGTGGAACTGGTTTAGGGTTGGCATAGCTCAACGTTAGCACAGTGAGGAAGAGAGTGGGGCTTTTTTATATAGCCAGCTATGTTCTCCTGATTTTGGTATAAATGTCTTAAGATAACAATTGATCACGATCTCAAAAAGATTCCATAATATGGGTGAGAACTGCCTTACAGGAGCAAAACCCGCACTCCTCCCACCCCTCTCCTCAGTTGGTGCGATTGTTACAACAGCAAGGGAGGAAAAAAGGAAAGATGAAAAACTTATCCTCTCAACTTTTACACAAGCTTTGAACTTCTCTAGCAGGAATTTCCAAGTGACCACCAGTCAGATTACACCTAACCTGTGCTAAAGACATCACGGAAAGGTATGTGTGCATCAATCTGGCTCTTACTCAAGGATTTTCTACCCAACTTTTTTTTATTCTTTTTTTATTCCAACGCAGATTTCTGAAAAACCAAGTACTCTCTCTTACCTTGAGATGCCTTTCCATTTGAGCAGTATCTCTCAATTGCTTCTTTAACATTATGGCTACTTTTAAGAAGTTCATACAGCGCCTATAAAGTAGAAAAAGTCTTTAGAAAGAGTCAAGGTTTGCAAACAGCCTTTCAGTGAGCATACCTAATGTAAAGAAGAGGATTTATCTCTATACACGATGAAAATTTTAAAGTAACAACCAAAAGCAAAACCACCCAAAAGTTGAGGGAAGGTTTAATTAAAATGTAAAATTTTATATGCAATTATTAAAAAGCTGGATTTGTCAACAGCATGGCAGTCAGAAACACCACAGATCACAACACTGCCAACATTCAAATACTTGTAATTTTAAGCACGTGCTTAAAATTACAAGTAAGATCCTGGCCCCAATAACATCTAATAAAAAAAAAAATAAAGAAACTGAGTATTGCTGCCTTTATAATACAAGGCAGAGGAAGAGAACACATGTTAATTACAAAGCAATCTGTCAGAAATGGAATAGGATATAAAACATACTTGTTCATTGTCCCGTGTATGTAGACCTTCAGGAATTCTGCCAATCGTTTTTTCATTTCCTGTTCTTAAGGAAGTTTCAAAAAGGTATTCTTTAACTTTACTTTCTGAGATCACATCAGGTTTCCAAAGTAAATGGTCTTCATTTTCATAGGCTGTTAAAACAGAAATCCATTAACGCCAAGTGTGACATTTTTAAGGCTGTAACATTAAAAACTATTTCAGAAAGACAAAGAACAGGAACACAGAAGTAATCAAATCAAGCACCATCATGCCACTGTTAAAATTGCACATCACTTTTTCCCCAAAAGCCTCAGTTAAGAGAGAGGCTCTGCAGTCTGGCATGGCAAAGAGATTCTGGTTCCCTGAGGACGAGATATGGGATGGAACTCTTGAGACAGAGAGTCTTTACAGAGAAGCAGCTCGTTGACAGCTAGACAATTCAAGTCAAATTATGCACATCTATTCATCATCTTCATATAAACAAAGTATTAAAACCATTCACACTTTTATTCAGCTGTTCTCAAAAAATAAACTGTAGTTTACAGTAGAAGAGTGTAGGATATTACTTTAATATTTCAAATATTATAAGTAAAAAAAAAAAAGAGGAGGTGCCAAATCGGTAATTTTCAATTAAAATTTGCCAAAAATTATTTAACAGAATGGAAAACTAATAGTTTTCAATGTGGTTATTTGTTTTTCCACTTACTAACAACTGATTACTGTTAAGAACTTGCATGCTGCATACTTTACAAGCAATCAGGATGTAGAGTTCTCCTTCATAGTACACTGCAGTCATATATGCACTTCTTAAGTACCTTAAGTACCTTATTGGAAAGACAATCTATTGAAAATATGCAAGAGTTGAACTGAGCTGTCAGTCTGTGCACGTTTCAATTCTAGACTATACTCTAAATCCTTTACTCTGATCAATAGATGCGATTAACGTTGCACATAACATTTCACATACTCTCTTGGTGATATAAAATCAGAGTTACTCAATTCAAACACACAAGCATAATGGCTGTTAGAGTAGAAGAGGTGAAGATTCTCGAATCTCTCACAAAACTCCAGGAAACAACACTAAGCTAAGGTAAGGAATAAAATTACATTTCCTGTGAAAGTTCTGTTACGGCTTAAGACCACAGAAGGCTTTCAAACAGCCATGTTAGAAGTGCACGGTTTACGGAAGAGCAGAATTCTGCTAGCACAATTCTGGTAACTGGAACTACACAGCAGAAATATATCCCCCTGTTTGCCATCACAAGCTCTTCAGGGAGTACAGAGGAGGCTTTCACTGAATCTTCCACCCCTACAGCCAGGTCCAACCTCCCCAAGCACTGCTGATGCTCAGCTCCAACCTCCGTTATCAACCACAACACCGCAACGCTTCTTGCTGGAGTCCATGATTGATAATCTCAAGAGGAGCTCCTTGGGCTCTCCAATCTGGAGCTACCTCTTTGCTCTTGGCCAAGCCATCAGACAAGAGTCTCACTGGTTCTCCCTAGCACCAGCTCACTTCAGAGAAAGTCGTCAGATTAACCCCTTCCTGGTCATCCTCTGGTTATTGGCATTTCTCTAGTTCTTGGCTGAGGAGAAGTCGTGATGTGTACACAGTAAAAGGGACTACCAAGATAAACCCAGTTCTTATCCCTCCATTTCCTACAACCCATAAGCATCATGCTTGAATCTTAGAAAAGAGGAGACTTCCCTAGGTCTCGCAAGCAACACAAGAGATGTTCACTTGCTAATGCTTTCAGCTCCATTCATATCAAACATTATTCTTCTCTACTGCAAAGGATCGTTCTTCAAAAAAGCAGTTGGTTATGGTGAGAAGACTTCATATACTTCATTCCCATATTCATATTCCCATGAAATATTAGAGTTTGAACACAAGTAACTCACAGAACATTGAAAATTTACAGAAAAAAAAAAATGAATGCCCTTCATTTATTAGCAGATCCTCCAAATTGTTCCTTAATTTCACAGCTGATGATTCCACTCATGAGCAAATTTCTTTCATTATTTGCTCTTGGAATTCCACAGTTATGTGCTATATTTTTTCTCATAATGGAGGTTTCTAAGGACACAAAATACTGTTAAATAAATTCTTATTTCTATTTCAGCACAACTGCAAATTTTAACCTAAATTTAAAGTTGGAATACTTAAAACATAATTTGTTTATAAGACAGTGTAGCAGGACCTACTAGGACCTTTTAGTCATGCCATGGAAATTTAAAATAGTTTATTGCTTTGTTTTCAATATTGATTTTGTAATCCACACTGTTGTGCTTGCCATAAAGCAAGCGAAGAAAAAATACTTTTTTGAAGATCTTCAATGTAAACTAAGTAACACTCTCATAGCCCCCATACTCTGATGAAAATACCCATAACTTGTTACCTCCAAATATTACTAGATACCTGAGAATTAACACCATAATCCACCCTCTGAGTGGATTTTTTTTTTTTTAAGTCTCTCAGACGTTAGCTAAGCCATTGAATTTAACTTCTGAGTTTAAGTAACATTTTTCTGCCAACTGCTATGTATAAACACAAATAAAACAGTAAAATAGTCGGAAGAACTTACCCTTTTCATCATCACTGTATCTGCCAAGGTAAGGTGGAATTTCAGCCTGATACTGTGAACCAACCATTATTTCCTGAAGATGTAACAAAAAGGTAGAGAAAGGTATTAACATTTTGTACAAAAGCATTAAAATGCCATTAAACTGTATTCGGTAGAGCATTCCAGAACTAAGGTACTATTTTAGATAAATACTATAAATCTGAATGCATTTTTCTTAACAGTAAAGTTTTTTTTAACTTTTTTTTAAAAAAGATATAATTCATACCTTTCTCAAATCTTCAGATGAATTACCATTGTCTGCCTCTACATCTTCACCATCTGATTCCTTATCTCCATCACACGTAGTGTTTGCTTCAGATATAAAGAAATTTGTTTTTAGCCAGGAAGAATTTTCAGTTCAAACACAGAACTACAAAATACCCTTTACTTTTGAAAGAAGCACTTGTTTTTATTCTGGAAGACCGTTTGTTGATGTTCAGTTCTATCAGAGGTCTGTTAATCCACACTTCTATCAAACTAGCATGAAGTCAGAAGGCACTAGTACTGTTACACTGCAGAACTGAAACATTTATCACTACTGCAGCTGAGATGATCTACTGTATTTGTAACAGTCAAAAGGAAATTAGATCATTTTTTCGTCAAGTTTCTCAATAAAGGCATATACCTTACTGAAAAGGTATGAGAAAAACAGAAAACTTCCAGGGCTATGACTTTGCCTCGGGTTAATCACAAAGTAAAGTAAAGCTGAAGGCATGTCTTTATTACCTACTAAAACCTTTCATCAGAAGTTTTAATGGGCACTCAAAAGATTCTTTTAAACAAGACTGCCTCAGCATGGAGTGAAAATACAGGAGAGCTATATAAAATGGAATCAGCAAAAGACTGCTTACTCCTCTTTAATCTTTTTTTGTTTGTTTGTTTCACTCCAAGCAATTCAAATACAGTACTCCATAGAACAACTCGTGTTTTAAAATGTGGAATGCTGTAGTCTTGTAATTCTATTTTTATAGCTATATAATCCCCAGCAGAATGGAATACAGTTCGGATACGATTAAAGCTACTTTGTATTCTCAAACTTCAGAAATAAAACGCTCATAAATAGGGTTGCAATTTTAGCTTCATCACAACTAAACAGAATCACCAGTATCAGAGACAATATCCAAGACTGTATGGACTGAGGCTCTTTTTCTGTAGCCATTACTACAATCACCAGTCTATCTCTTTTTGTTGTTAGAAGTAAGAAGCAAGAAGCTAGCCTGAATGCATGAAATAACAATGGGCCTGGATAATCACAGGCAATTATTTTTTCCAATTAATGCAAATTTAATAAAATAGCCTCTATTATGTATTAGACATGTTTATCTTAAAACTTAATGTTATCTTGGTATCTGAGAAATGGACAAAGATCAGAAAGAAAGATGAAACTGCCAACAGCACTGACAGAACTGACATCTCCCTCCCTGAAATGGTGGATTTGATTCTAAAACATCCAGCCAAAAGTACTAATAGAGAAAGCAACATTCTGAGAGAAAACCATGGTAGCAGAAAACAAAGAAGACTGTTTCTTAATGTTCAGTAAGATGAAGAGCTAATTTTTCTTTTTTTATGAAGTTGCCACACTTTCAGTGTCACATTCATTAACAGTTCACAAGCAATGTTTAATGGCAGCAATTCTGGGGTTGCTTAACTGAAAAAGGCCATTACAAATTTTAAGGTTTTTGTATCTGTCTTTCAATAAAAACATCTTGTATTTATTACACAATTGGCAGCATGCAAAGGGCTAAACTTGCTGATAACTGAAGCTGCACATCCCCTTTACCATCCCCCTTCTCTAGAGGAATGAAATCCCCCAGGAATAGCTTAAGATACTTGCCAAATTAAAACTGTGATAAAAATCCTCCACATGGCTCTAACTCTAGTACACCAGTGAGCAAGTGAGCTGCAACAGGCAACGAGGAATATCTCGTCCAGGTTGGATAACTGAAACACTGGTTCTCAGATCTTTCCCGTAACAGCTCCATAGGCAAGGAAATTTTGGTGGTCATGGGTTTACAGGCCCATCCCATAAAAAACCACTTTGGCTCACCCCATTAAGTCCTATGGAAAAATGTTGAATGTGTGAAGGGAAATAATCACAAAGAAACCGCATCCCAGTTCACATCCGCAGGCTGCACGGAGTCGTCACTGGCTTAAAAGCAGCAGCAAAAATTTTAGTAGAGAAACACTAATTTAAAAGAACGGGTTACATATTCATGTAATTCACCAACATACTGAAAATCATGAAGGGTGTTCCTCAATATCACATTAACTACAAATTATGAAGTTATTGCATTTGTAGATAAATTAAATTCTACTTGTGCTTTGAGCACAGTACCAAATACAAGCCTTTTAGGTAATTAGTAATGCCAACCAAAGACAACATTCATGTACAACATCCCGCAAAGCAGTTTCTCAATTCTCAGTGAAGTCAACACTACTCTGCAATTTTGATATTTTAAGCTAGGAAGCTATATAAAATGCTAAAACTATTTGAATACTATTATAAAATTAGGTTTCCTACATCTTAATGGCCGAGGAAAGAAGTCAGTAGCCTCATGGGAAGTAACTGATGGTGTCAAGTCATCAGCAGAGGACTGTGTTTCTTCATCATCACCCGACAAGAGGTCTTTAGCGATTTCCTCCTGTATCATTAGAATAAATAAAAAAATAACACCTCAGACTGACTATTAAGTACAGACTGGTGAGCATTTATATCCAGCAAACTGTTAAGTCTCATTAATAATAAATTATTTTACCATAAATAAAATTAGCAGACCATGATCTGTTAATTAAAAAGCTAGTTTGCTCCTCCTTAATCTAAGAACATTTCAGAATTGAACACAGGAGTTCATTTTCCCTTTGTCTTCTATTAAAATCAACACACAAGAAGTAACTTCTGCAAGCATCAATCTCTGATGTTCTTCCAAACACTTCCAATGAAAAAAGCGAGCGGAAACTGACTCGAAACTTTAGAATTCTGTTATTCTTTGCATCACAGATAAACCGAAGCTTTTAAAAGCTGTTATCCCTTATGCTAGGGGAGGAAAGCTGGGCAATTTTGTAGACTTTTGCTGAGAACAGTTACAGATAATGGACAACCTGTTATCTTCCCAAAACACACACAAAAAAATTAATGTTTATGTAGGTTATAAAAAAAAAAAAAGAAAAAAAGATATTAAGCAAGAAAAAGCACATTCCCTTCACTAGCTGAGATGTTTGAACCCCTCTGTATTAGAGGTTAGGAAGGGAAAGAACTGTGTTAGACAACAAGCTGACTACATTTTTGTAGCTTCAACACAATCGTGAATCCTAATGAGAATCAGATGTGCAGAGCCATCATTATAGCCTACTTTCTGTGGAGTTTACCATTACATCATACTCACAGAAAGTTTTAAAAAAAAAGACATATACTTACTACCTATATACTTTATAATCCAAACTACTAGCTGCATATGCTTTATAGCTTTAAAATCTCAGAATTCAAAGTTAGCTTGCGAATCACAAAACCTCAAGTTTCAGGCTTTTACATCAGCAATGCAACACACAATGTCACTGTACATAAAACAACCTCTCTCTTGCTCTCCAAAGTTGAGACCTTTCTAAACGATACACATTTGAAAGCAACATTCCAAAGCATTCAGGAGTTTAGTCTTGATACTTGACACGTGTATTGGAAGCCAGAATTATAATTTCCGGACATCGCATACATTATAAAAAAATCCCAAGTCTATTAAAAATAACCCCATTTTCTTAAAGTTCTTCAGATGTATTTTAGAAGAACTGTTAACTTATTCATTTCTCATTTGTAGTAATATAGTGCTGTTGAAGTTGCTATGCATCTGTAAATGTGATAATTAGAATCAGATCCTCAATATCCTTGAAAAAAAATGAATTCAGAATACTACTGTACACTGAAATGAACAAAGATATGTATTTCGCAACATCAAGAGATAGTGAAATATACTTTAAGGTGACCGGGATTTCTGCTTCCAAACCATAATACAGGAGAAAACGGTTCTGACTTACTTTATCTAGAGTCATATCTGGAAGTTCATCTGCAAGTTCACTCGGAGAGCTATCTGCACTGGAACCTGCCATAACTGGAATCGTGGGTTCATAGCCATAGAATGCCAGTAAATCTTCCAACGGCATGTTTCCTTCCTAATACAAGAGGATTTACAAACATTTCAACATATTGCCAAATACTTGTAAACAGTTCAGGCCTAAAAGGGTAAGACACATTGTGAAGAACAAAAGCCAAAAAAAAAAAAACAAACCCAAAAAAACCCCCAAGAAAAACTTAATTGAAAACGGAATCTTGATTAAGGATTTAAAATATTTTCAGGCACAAAACTGAAATAATTCAGAACCATGTCTCTTGGCATATAATGAAGTCCCATGAAGCTACTGAAGAAAACCATTTACTGGATGGAACTCAAAGAGTAATTATTAAAAATTCACTCCTTATCTGATTCATACTGAAGAGCACGATGTGCCGGTATTTCTTCAAGACAGAAGATATCCTAGAAACACTAACAATCTCCCTACAAGACAGAAATGCAAAAAATCTTGAAGACTTTAATTCTACACAGCTGCAAGTGTGCAAAACCCCACAGAAGTAAACAAATGTAGCAACTTTTAACTCCTTTCCCGTCTCCAGCACAATATTTGATGACCACTAACAAGTTCACAGGAGGAGAAAGACAGCTAATGATACAGAAGGCAAAAATCAAGAGAAAGGTTTGATTTTAAACTTGATTTTTCTAAGAGCTTCTAATCAAGTGATTTTAGTAAGCATCCTCATACTTGCATCCTAGTAAAATTAAGAAAACAATAAAGAGTGGAAATTTTTCTAGTTACCTGATTCAAGCTATCAAGATGTTAAAAATATTTTCCAATATTTATACCTTCAGAAGTTATATTACCTTTAAGAATTTCTTGTTGAACCAATACACTGATTAAATTACTTGTTTTCTTTAGTCAGCTAAGGTCTTAGTCCTGCAAAGACTTTTCACAATGGGCAAACGTAAACTCATGTCCAAGTCTTTCCAGGATCGGGACCTAAAGCAATAAAGTGTTTAAGATGAGTGGCTCTCAGTTCTTCTTCCTTCTACTACAGAAGCAATAAGGTAATTTTGGGGAGTAATGAGTCCATTTTAACCACCAGCCCTGGCAAGCTGCTTCGCTATTATAATTGCAATCAGCAAAAATGTAATGATAGCAGGACAAGAAAAAAAAATAATCAGAACTATCAACTCCACATTTAGAAAAATCTGTTTTCACATGAACTACAAAAACACAGCCTCATATTTATTCGAGGCTAAAAATTACACCTTCCTTTGTTGACCAAAATCTGCAGTTATGCTGAGTGGTGTAAGTGGGTCACTGAACAGTAATGGAAGCAGCATCAATTTGTGGGTGTTCAGCGTTCAGCAGGCGTTTAAAACGGGTGATGCACTGCCACAGATGAACAAGAGGTGTAAATAGGAAAAACATATAACTAAAGACTGCAAAACGGAATAGGAAAAGCCAAGGAACATGCTGGTCATTTTGTACACCCACCAAATGCCAAACTGATGAAACTCAAGACATAGAACTACCATTTACATGGCAAATGAATGTGATCCATCACGCCTAAAACACGACTGTTTGTTTGCACACTGGAAAAGCAAAACCTGACCAACAGAATGAGATACAGCTAGTTGTCATTTAACAGTATGCAGAGTGTACATTTTCAACTTATATCCAGCTTGTAAGGCTGAGAAGTGATAAGTAACATTAGATGGTAAGACTCTAAAGCCTGTTTCAGTGAATTCTCTACCAAAGCTGAAAGGACTACTAAGTGAGGAACTAAATGTGAACTTAACACCAGTGTCTTTGAGAAGCTAAGATCAGCCTTTTTGTGAGGATGCACTGCTATATCCTAATCAAACCTGATTACTTTTTTTAAAGAGGCTGCAAAAGCATGTTGCAGGAAACTGCATTATACAATACAAACTGAAGAACGGGTTGAGTGTTCTTTTCTCAAGAAAAGTTACAACATGTAAGGACATTTACAAGATTGCGAGTCACTCTTACCTTTTCTAAATCTTCAATTTCAGAGCTGAAGTTTTTGCTTTCTTCCATCATTTCCTCTTCTTCAAGAGTTCGCTCATCATCATAATCATGTACCAGCATTTCAGCAGATGGGTCAAAGTCATGATCCTCAGACGATAAGGAGCCAACTATCAAAAACACCCAAGTCATTTTTTTTTCCTATACCAATATATGAAATTACATCACAGAAAAAAATACAGTTGCATGAATTCTTTTACATACAGGGTCAGAACTCTCAATGGAATCACTGGAACAAATTCCTAACTACTTGACAAATTCAGCTGTTTCAGCTGGCCTTCCCTTTTGGTATTTGCAAGTAATAGGTACAGTTTTCCCTCTTGCAGTATAAAGTACTTGGGAGAAGTATGTAAATTACCAAAACAAAGTTTCAGAAAGTACAATCCCAATTAATATTTTACTGAATAAAAATTTGTTCAAAACTTCCTTGAAATCATCATTAAGGTACAAAGCACACATCACAAGATTTCAAATGCTGCAAGACTGTGATTTATAGACTTTGATTCTATGTATGTGATTTATACGGTAACAAGCAAAGTTTTTCACTGATAAACAGCTAACTTAGGTTATGGATCAGCTTCCTACTAACAGTAAAATAAGCAATGAGACTCGCTTCAGATTAGTTTAAGCCTTACAGATAGTTCTATTATTAAAAAAAAATTAATTCTTAGCACTTGATCTAGAAAGGAAGAATAAATATAGCAGAGTTTCAAGAAATATTGAGGAATATATACTAGAAATAACCAAATGCTTCTAATGGATCACATTAATCAATAAGCCAGTGTGATGGCTCTGTGGTCCAACAGACACTTTTTCATTACTCAAGAGGATAATCACAGTCATCAAAAAAGTACTGTTATTATTTTAAGTGCATTTAGTCAACTGCTAGAAAGGTTATCATTAGATTCAACAAGTTTTAAGGATGCAAATATCCTGCGCTGCAAAGTCAGTGTTCTACAATGAATATCACTGAATTACAGGGCTGTTTTGTTCTTTTTAACATTTACTTTCTTACGTCTTTCAGGATGGAGAAAAGAAACAGATTCGGATATTTCCCTTTCACTTCTGGTTTCTCCTTCTAGTTTTTAAGTACTAGTGCTTTGTTGTAATCCTTGGCTTACAAGCCACAAAGACAAGGTTTATTAAGAATTATTTCCATGTAAGAACTTCATCAGCAGTTTTGAAGGAAACAGGTAGATTTTCAATCCTCTTCAAGCAAATAAAGCAGCATCCCTCTTTGCACTGCTTCCACCCTTGAAAGAGACAGTTGTTTATACTAACACTTCTGAGTCTTAAGGCACCTAACTAATTTCTCAGCAATTACGCTAAGTGTTCATTCCTTATATGCAGGTAATTAAAGTAAACTTTGTCTAAGACAATACTTTGAAAGTTGATAATATCATACTGTAGAGAACATTCATGCCAAAAATGCGTTTCATCCACATGCTAGTCGTATTATGGTCTCACAGAACTTTCAGTATAGTTGTTAACACTACTCCAATCACAATAATGCCATTATGCAACAGCAATTCCTGCTGTTGGCCATCACATCCTGATCCAGTTTTAAGGAAGTGTCAACTGCCTTAGTTTAATATATATTTTTATATATGTGTGCTCAAGATCATCTCTTCTAATCACTGTTCTAACTCATTTTACTTTTGGGTAACTTGAATGGAAGTTCTATTCTACTTACAGCCTTTAGATAAACAAGTCCCACTTCTTTAGTAGCTTTAAGTGTTCAATGTCCCATTTAAAATAGTTAAAACCATATTAAAAAATACAAGCTCAATAGATTTCTTAAGAGTAGTTAGAAAAGACAACAAACAGCCAATGCAGACAGCAGGTACAGAAGCAAATACATTCCCCAAACACTTCTACGAGAGTAGCCCTGCTGATGTTAACTATGCTTGCTTGTGTAAAGTATTCCAAAGAACGTTAACAGCAGTTAAAGCCTTAAAAATTACTTATCATTATGTTTTTAAACATTTTTTGTTATTTTCAAGAAGTTAAAAATTTACACAAGCCTGGAGTTATCAGCAACAAGAGAAGCAGGGTCACTCCAGGCTACACAGCTTTACTGAGATGCTGACTTAAAAGAAACTTTGTTTTCATTTTGGGTTCCAAGCAGCCAAATACTAACTGCAACCTGAGTAAAGAGAAAGATTCCACAGCGCACATCTTAAAAATCTGGCAGGCGTTAGGAAAAGCTACGAGGGGGTAAATTTGGGAAGGCGCGAGAAAGAGAGCGCAGCGGGCCGGGTGCCGGAGGTGGGAGAGGACGAACCTGGGCTCGAACTCCCAAAAGAAGCCTGCGGAAAGAAGAGAGAGCGAGGTGAGAGCGG